>NW_026055774.1:1200000-1607859 GCF_023758015.1 Alternaria viburni
GACAGGACAGCGCACCATCTGTACAAGGCCACATGCCCCGTCCCAGTGTCACAAGCTCCCTTCGTAGTTCGATGGACCATGCCACCGGCACGCCCAAGGCCAGACTTCCCGGTGACAAGGTGACCCTATCTGACTGGAGCCCACCGGCGTCCAGCATGATGGCTAGTACCCTGATGGAAGTGGACCAGCTTAGGGCTCTTACCGACTATGTTAAGAACATTGAGAACGAGCTCTCCCACCACAACGAACTGAGAGCGCCGTTACTCATTGCCGTAAGAATCACCTCTCGACTATACATGAACGTCACTAACATATTCTTAGTTCTCTCCTCGCCACCCTAATGCACAGAAGGCCATGGCAAACTGGGAGCGCAAGTCGCAGTACCTCCTTCGTGAGATTGTCAAGTTCCGCACCTATATCGACACTCTGGCAACTGCGCAAGCGCAGAAGCAAAAGATCTATGCCGAGCGCGAAGCTCGTGAACAGCAAGAGCTCGAGGAGGCAGAGAAGGAAGCAGAAGCCAGTGCAAAGAACACTGAAGATGATGGTGCGATCCAAGCTTCCGAGCCTGCTCCATCCAAGACCATCCCGAACCCTGCTCTACCAGCAGCTTTCCTTTTACATCCATGATCGCCAATTTTCTATTTTGGCGTACACTGACGATTGATTTTCTTGTTACGAATAGTTACCCCCTTAAAGCGCACGATAAGGCGTTTGCGTCTGCTTCATTCGTCGAAACCGAGCCTAAGACAGCGTCCGCACTCGGTGGCTTGACGCACTGTTATACCTATTGTAATCTGTACGAAGTTCTCACGTTTGGCGTCTCCAGCAATTTCCTCGGTTTCTTTCTTTCTCGTCCCTTCTCCTTTCGAACGAACACGTACGACTACCCCAAGAGTCTTTTGAATCGGACTTCACTCTGTACGATTATATTCGCATCTAGTCATTATCAAGCTCGGGAAGATTGATGATCTATATGGTTACTTTGGGACGGAGCTCGCTCTTCATTATTTCATCCTTAGACTGGGCGGGAGAGCACGATGAAGAAGCAATTGTTCGAATATTATACCCCATGTTCTCGAATAGCATACTTTGAACGCTATCTTCCCATGGCACTCTTGACACTCTTGACATCACCGTGCGTATCTATTCCTGGTGCATCGCCGTTACGTACATGATAGCTGGGAGAAGACGCACACTTCGTTCATCGCGCAGCTTGCATGAGCATGTCGTTACATCACCTTCAGCTACCCTGCACACCGCAGCCCTAAACTACTCATAAGGCTACGATAGCTCGACTTACCACAGCCTACCAGTTAATGTAACCCCATAGCCACCACCAAGACCTCTATGATGCCATTCGAAGAAGCCCATTGCGCCCACTGCTCACCACCACTGCAGCTAGAAACTCCAGCGCGCTGTGAAACTCGAGCAGCGTTGCGCCTAACGCATACACCGGCCCTCCTCCCCTTCCAATCATCGTGGATCGTGGACCAATTACCATCGGCCCTCACTGTCGGCGTGCAGTGTCCTGCGCAAGCCACAGGAAGGGCTAGACTCTCTTAGCGCCAGCCTCTACAAGCAGCGCCGCTCTGATGTAAGGACCGAATTGGACAGAAGCATGCCAGAAAGGTTTCTTGCAGATGCGTACAGTGCATCAAGGTGGGATCGCGTAGAGGGGTATGGGTCGAATTGGGAAGCGCTGAAGACAGGGTGTTAGGTATGTAGCCAAGTGATCTCGTACACCCTTCGCGTTGCACGCCCCATTCGGTAGGGTGCATGGTGCCGTCTTTTTGATCTGGCTGGGGACGATACAGGGCTGAAAGAAAGACTTGGATGAATAGGGAATGGGAAAGGGCCGTTTGATCTCGGAGCGGGTTGGGGTTTTGGTCTCGATGGATGGGGGTCTACATTTAATACAAAAGCTTTGTGTAAACATAATTGCGAACGTTAACCAGAACTGAAAAAAGCAAAAGCAACAGCACGTAAACCGCCGAAAGCATCGCAAACTCTCTCTCCAAAGCACACGCTGTAGAACAGCGTTAGACCAGTCCAGCTCTCAGGAAACAGATCTGCACCTAGTTGGCCCCCGGTCCTGGGGATCGTCGGTGTTGCCGTCTCGCGTACGAGACCGGACAAGCTAACTAGCCTTGTACCTCGCCGGTATCGTGGCATCCCACACGCCCCCATGTCACAAATTGCGGAAAGCAGACGGGAAGACGGACAGATTGAGCGTGCCGGGCGGTTGAACGAATGAGAGGGCAGAAGCGACGGGAGATTCGGCACTGGGGTCTCGTCTTGCATAGGAGGAGACACGTAGGTAGTTGTGGAAATGAGGTGAACGAAATGTCTTGGAGGAGGCATGTAGCGTGTATTACCCAATTGATGTAGCAAACGTAGGATGGACCATGACGGACAAGCGTCTGCGTTGTAGTCGCCGTTGTACAGTGTTTCTAGCGCATGAGTAGCTCGACTGCGGACGCAATGCCGAAGGACGATGCATCTACACAGTAGGCTGCTACAGTAGGTTTGCATAGCGGCATGCAAGTCGCATCGTAGACCACGAGGAAACATGGGCACAAACCATGCGCCATGCGCCTTCGACCCGCCATCCAGACTCTCTTGACAGGCGTTTCCGTTTTCTTTTATCTCCGCAACGGCCCATTCCCATCCGGTAGCCCCCTGAATTGACTCGATTTCCTATTTCTCCAAGGGATCATCGCTCGTCTTGCCTGTTCTCGTGGTTTGCTCTTCTAGATTCAGACGTCTGGACTGTGAGGTTAGAAAGTTGGCCCACGAGTTCCGGAGCTTAGCACCCATAGCTTTGTCAGGGCTCAGCCCTAGCCATCCTTGCCAGACCCCGCGCTACTACCACATCTCTCGACGTTACCGACGCACCGTCAGCCGCACTCTATAACGGGACCGACTACAGCTTTCTTCGTGCACCCTACGACATTTTATTCCTTGACCTCGACACTTGCGCCACGATTCCTATTTGAAGCATTGAAGCGCGCGCTCGCAGACGGCGATCTGGGCATCATCATCCACGGCTATCCGGCATCTCTGCCAGTACGCGCGGACACTTGAGGAAACCTCGACAGCAATCGCACATCGCAACTCGACATGTCCTACTATCCTGGCCAGCAATACCACGGTGGCGGTGGCTACGGCGCGCCGCCGCCGCCTCAGAACAACTATGGTGCTCCACCTCCCCAAGGATACCCTCCTCCACAGCAACAATACGGCGCTCCGTGAGTAGACAATGACGTGCAAAGCTTGACCGGTGCTGACGAACCCAGACCTCCACAACAATACGGCTACCAGAGCCCACAACCACCCTTCAACAACAACTACGGCCAACCTACGCCGCCGCCTCAACAGTATGGATACAATCAGGTATGCACATGGCATGCTGAGAAGCAACCGCTCGCGGAATTGATGGCTGACATGCTTAGGGCCCGCCGCCACCACAGCAGTACGGCAACTATGGACCGCCACCTCCGCAACAACCACAACAGCCTCCTCGTCCAGGCATGATGCCCACAGCTGGCAGCAACCAATGGACACACGGAAATCACAACGCTCCCCCACCCCCACCATCCGGCGCACAGAACTTTGGTCACGGCGCACCCAACGGCTACTCGTTCCAATACTCAGCGTGTAACGGTCGGCGGAAAGCGCTGCTTATTGGAATCAACTACTTCGGCCAACGAGGTCAGCTTCGTGGTTGCATCAACGATGTGAAGAATATGAGCACCTACTTGAACGAGTTCTTTGGCTATAAGAGGGAGGACATGGTCACCTTGACCGACGACCAGCAGAACCCCATGAGCCAGCCGACAAAGGCGAATATTCTACGGGCGATGCACTGGCTGGTCAAGGACGCAAGACCAAACGACTCGTTGTTCTTCCACTACTCGGGTGCGTCTTCCCTCATACACAAGCATACTGTCAGGCAACTAACTTGAACCAGGGCACGGTGGCCAGACCAAAGACCTCGACGGAGACGAAGACGATGGCTACGACGAAGTAGTTTACCCAGTTGACTTCCGCACCGCCGGCCACATTGTCGACGACGAGATGCACCGTATCATGGTCGCACCTCTCCAGCCCGGTGTGCGATTAACCGCCATTTTCGATTCCTGCCACTCTGGTTCCGCCCTCGACTTGCCTTACATCTATTCCACCCAGGGTGTGCTCAAGGAACCCAACCTGGCGAAGGAGGCTGGCCAGGGTCTACTGGGTATCGTGTCGAGTTACGCACGCGGCGATATCGGCAGCATGATTGGTGGTGCCACGAGTCTGTTTAAGAAGGCGATCAATGGCGACGAAGTGTACAAGAAGAACCTGCGAACAAAGACTAGCCCTGCGGATGTGATCATGTGGAGTGGATCCAAGGACACACAGACCTCGTAAGTTTTCTACCGACTGATTCTGGACTTGACATGGACAATACTGATATGGGGGAACAACAGGGCCGACGCAAGTATCGGTGGTGAAGCTACCGGAGCCATGTCGTGGGCTTTCATCTCTTCGCTGCGCAAGAACCCGAATCAGAGCTATGTACAACTGCTCAACAGTATTCGTGATGAGCTGGAGGGCAAATATCAACAGAAGCCTCAGCTGAGCTGCAGCCATCCGTTGAGTAAGCCTTTTCTCTACCTTGCTGTCAGCACGAACGACAAACTGACTGGAGTAGATACGGACCTGTTGTACGTTATGTAAACGTATGATTGTGGAACGAAGACGAATTGTTGTAAGATGATATGGGCTAGGGTCCGGTACTTGCATACAGGGGCCTTTGGACTGAACGAATGGATGATACCATGACACATACATCCTTGGATAAGGAAAGCGTGGTTGCTACCAAAACGGATGACTGACGATTGTGTATACGAGTTCCTCTGTATATACTTGGGCACGCGACACGACGGCAGTGTGTCAACCAGCACTTGCTGTAGCCATTGGAGAGTCCGACTGGAGTAAAAGAAGTCGTTATTCACTATCAAGGGGTATCGAACTTTGTTGTCTATCGCGTCCGTCGACGTATATCCCTACTGTAGCACCACTGCTATCCACTATCATCGTTAACCATGATGAATCCTTCCATCCGTAGCTTTCTGTAATATAATCACGAAGAGCCAAAGCAGTTCACCTTCCACACCTAGACATCCGCAATCTCCTCATCAACCCAATCCCTCCAACTCCTCCACTCGCCCCAGCTCAACGCTACCTTCTTACCCTGATACCTCGTGACCTTCAACGCAACCTTATTCCAATCCGCCTTCTTGCCACTCCACCCCGCCTTCCGCATCAAACTAACCAACGCCTCTTCCTTCGTCCACCCCTGCTCGCTCGCTACATCAGGCAGATACGTGCTCCCATAACGCCTACCCTTTTCCTGAAAGCTAATCCGCAAGCCATGTGTGCCAATCTCCCAATCCATAACATCGTCCACGGGCTCAAAGTCTGTGAGGAGCGTGACGGCGCAGGAGAGCGTAGGTAGTTCGCGTGTGCTGATGGGCGAAAAACGCGTGTCGTCGAAGGCGGCTGTGAGCGCATAGGACGAGAGACCCGTGGCGAGGGGCTGGGCTGAAAAGGTTCCGATGCAGCCTCGAAGTCGCTTCTCACCGGAGCCCGACACAGTGTTCCATGTTACGAACAAGGGATGCTCTTCGGCCTCTTCCTCTTTATCGACCAGGTTTGTAGTGCTGCTGCTCTGGCTCGTGATGCTACTTGGTGTCTCGCTGCTTAGACCGCTGGGCGTCGAATTCGCGCTTTGCCGGCTTGACGAACTTGCGGACGAGGGCGGGGAGGCGAGGATACGCGATATCGCGGGGGTTTTGTGGGAGCCATCTACCTGTGCGGCGGCCTGGTCTGCTTCTTCCGCTTCGGTCTCGTCTTCGAGCTCGGAGGTTGTGGTAGGCTCGGTGTTGTATTTGGCCCAGAGATGTTCGACTTGAGCGAGTGTTAGGGCAGGGCGCTTCTCGAGGCTTGCGACGAGCGTTTCGAAGCAGAACGCGCAGTGCGCTTGGGTAGCCATGGTGGGATGGTGGGGGCGGTGACGTTCGACTGGAGCGAGTGGATGGAGGCCGAGACGCGTGGGCTGGGCTGGAGAGGACTAGAAGGCGGGAAGAACTTAATGGCGAAGAAGGAAGGGTTGGGAACACAAGAGTCTTACAATAGAAGACGGGTAGATATGACGGATGAATCCGGGGTGTAGGGCTGCTAGCTAATCGGGCAACGACAGGGCTGTGCAGCAACGTCAGGAACGGGAACGCCTCGGCTGACTTACCTCCGCGGAGAGACGTGTGACAGTGTCAAGGAGCGTCTTATCGATGTCTGATGACTACAGACGCATTCGTACCAGCTCAGGAAGGTTGGCATGGTGAGAGACTTGAGCGTCGCGGTCGCAGACTATAGAGTGAGGTGTCATGCTTCCAGTAACAACCCCGTCGGTCCTTCAAGTTGAATGTCTAGGAAGCGTCATGGAGTAAAAGGATACGCACGATCTGGATAGAATAATGTCATTGATTGGAATACATGTATATGTATGCTATCTCACGATGTACTGACTGCACAACTCTCTAGGAGATGCACCGAAAGTCCAAAGCACTGATTCAACAGTTGGTATGTAACCCCATCTTCATGCACACGTACCTTACGGGGTAGAAGGTCGTGTGTTTGGTAATGATGGGGGTGCTTGTTCTTGCCACGATAGATTTTCCTTCAGCAGGTCGAGCATGGAAGAGCTCTGTTGCTGTACACACTAATGGCTGGGTTGAGGTTTGCACCTCGTCGGTCTCTCTGACTTACCTGGACTCGTTGCGAACGATCGAACAGCCTAACACATCACTTGGACAGTCGCGCGCTAGTGGAACCGACCTGACTTTTCGACTTGTTTCATTGCCGCATTTCATGCCTGCAGTAGGCGTGAAGCCGCGTGCTCCAATCTTGAGTTCGAAGCTGTCATAGAAAGTCCGAATGCCATTGACGCCGACCAGATGTCTCATAAAGGAATCGAAAACCGCCATCGTCGCTCGCTCGTGATCGTATCGTCCTTTATGCCGAGTCGCGCTTGCCCTCCTTGACCTCCTTCTGTGTGTTTGTTAGCGGGTCGTGTTCTCGCAGGATGGTGAAGCGTCGGTACGCACCAGAGCGCGCATGGTGCCGTGAAGAGCATGCCTGTGGTTCCTCCTGAACTTGGGGTCGGTTCCCTTGAGCGAGGGGTAACGGTGGGTCTTGGGCTTCTTGATACTGTGTTGCAATTGCATCAGCTTGTATTCTCATCTAGGCATCCATGATCCTTCGCGTTGTAGATGGTTCATCTGCGGGACGATGGCGCGTGCGATGGAGGGTGATGCGTACCCGTTACGGTGGTTCTTCTTGGACTGGTTGTGCTGGGACGAGTTCTTGGATTCTGCGCAGCTCCATTAGTATTCTGGCCATGCAACTCGTGAGCTGCTGTCAACGTACTGGCCATGGCGACGGTTGTGGATGTCGATTTGGCTGTGTGGTATTGTCGAAGAGCTGATGTCGGGGAACGAATTTGCTGTGCCCAGGTGTGGTGCAGCTCGTAAGCGAGCGGGATTTCGCGCTAGTGGTAGCGTGACGAGGCTTGTGCACCCAGGTGGGCATCACAACATCGCCATGTCTTCAGTTTTCTCAGGTAACGTTCGAAAAATAATTACAGGACTCTAGAGAGTGAGTCGCAATGTCGCTGTTTACTCCATCGTTGCATCATCCTCGCAAGGTTTGCCTACACGACTTCCGCGCGCACAACGGAGTTCATGACCAGCATTCTGGCTTCACCTCACATAAGGGGAAGCCGAGCAGTTGGGCTGCAGCCTACGTTAATATAAGATCAAAAGTCTACAACACTTCAAGGCGATGTAGACTTCGAACGTCCCTACTTCTAACACGTGTTTCATCTCTTTCCTAAATTCGGTGGGATGATGTCGATATCTCCCGAGCTCGCACACACACTTTCTGGAGTTCCGGTCGTGCTTGCGTTTTTAAGTTTCAATGTCAACTTAATCCTCACCGGATGGCGTCACTGCCACTTGGCACCGCCCTTATTCCTGACTACTTCTTCAAGATCGCTTGTTACAAGTACCCTTCGACGTCGGCACTTTTTATTTGGGCAGGATGGCCTGTCATCTAAAGCGATGTACTCTCTCGAGATAGGCGTCGTTTGCGAAACTACTCTCTTCGTGACAGATCCGGTACACGCATATTTAGCTTCGACACGCAATTTAGTACGTCTTGGAGTTTCAGGAAAGAGCAGTGCATGGCTACTGAGTGTGGAAGGCGGCGTTGCTGTATCGCACCCTCTTACCTGATGTCTACACTTTGTCGCTGCCTTGCTTTTTACCCAGCCTCACCTGGCTACCAAGGTCTCAAGTCATGTAAGGCTAGTCACTACTGTCCCAAGCCGTCCCATATTCTTTGTCGATCAGCGGAAGACGTGCGGCACTATTCCACTATCTCGCAGGCTTCCCCAGAACGCGGAACCGTGCCCGTCCATCGGGTGTGCACGCCGATGAATGACGATATCGTTTAATTGGCTGCAGTTAATCACGCCCCGTCAACCCTTACTGAGGTAGTAATGTGCTGCAGCGTTGAGGCGACTACATCCCAGAAATCGCCGTGCTCTATATATCCTGTAGCCCAGACGCCGATTAAGCGTCGTCGTCACTCTTACATCGGCCATGGAGAATCCGACAATGAAACCATCGAGTGTGCCAGACGATAAGACCGTGGTGCTTAACGATACATACGGAACTCATATCGACCCGTACGCTGAGAAGAAGCTCCTTCGGAAATGCGACCTTCGTGTTCTTCCGCCTCTCTTTGTTCTATTCCTCCTAGCCTTTTTGGACCGTGTCAACATCGGTACGTTGCTGCTACTCTAGTAGCATGTTTATGAGCTAACAGAACATAGGCAATGCGAAGATCCAAGGTTTGACCGAGGACTTGAACATGACAGGCCCGTTGGCCTATCGTTACAACCTCGCTTTATCGATATTCTTCGTCCCCTATGTCCTCTTTGAGGTACCGTCAAATCTCATCCTGAAAAAGATGAAGCCTTCGACATGGCTTAGCCTGATCATGATATGCTGGGGTTAGTCGCGCAAATTGACATGTGAGTGCCATGCTAACGAGCCTCAGGCCTTTCGACAGTCGGAATGGGCCTTATCACCAACTTTGGCGGTCTACTAGCGATGCGCCTTCTGCTAGGTCTTTTCGAAGCTGGTTAGTATTGTCCATGTACGAATCGCAGGTGCAACATTTACTGACTTCACAAACCAACATTCAGGTTTGTTTCCTGGATGCCTGTACCTGATCTCGATGTACTACAAGCGTTACGAGCTTCAGTGGCGCATCACCCTCTTCTTCAGCGCGAGCATCATCGCTGGAGCATTCGGTGGCGTAAGATTATATATGTCAATGGGTAGTTCGTACTAACCTCTCGTAGCTCCTTGCATTCGCTATTGCCAAGATGGACGGCATCGCAGGCTACGGAGGATGGTAAGTACACCTCACCATGATTGCATATGAAACAAACACTGACTTGGTCGACCATTCAGGCGCTGGATCTTCATCATCGAGGGTGCCGTCACCGTTGCATTCGGTATCATCATGTATTTCTGGATACCTGGGTGGCCCGAGAAAGCAGGATTCTTGAATATGGAAGAGAAGACCCTTCTCCTAGCACGCCTCAACGCCGACACGGGTGATGCTGTCATGGACAGATTGGACAAGAAAGCTGCGAAGCGAATCTTCTCAGATCCCAAGATCTATCTGGGGACTCTTGCATACTTTGGTGAGTATTCTCAGTGCCATCTCACTTCCTAGCATCTGCAGTAGGATACTTGCTGACCATGCGCTTCCACCTATTAGGAGTCGTCAATACCGGCACTGCTGGTTCCATCTTCACTCCAACTATCGTCAAAGGACTCGGTTACACGTCTTCCGCCGCCCAAGTACGTTCGATACCTATATTCATCGTGGCAACCATTGCAGCCGTGGCAGCAGCCTGGCTGAGCGATCGCATGCGCCATCGCTATTGGTTTTGCATGTTCGGACTCGTCGTCGCATCAATTGGCTACATCATACTTCTCGCTCAAGAGAACCTCCCAGCTGGCGTGAAGTACTTTGCCCTCTTTCTCGTTACACCTGGCGGTTTCATTACTCAGCCCATCGTGCTCGCCTGGATGTCGAATCTGGTGTCTGGACACTACAAGCGTTCGGTCAGCTCCGCTATGCAAGTTGGATTCGGTAACCTGGGAGGTGTCGTGGCGAGTAACATCTTCCTGGAGAGCGAACTGCCAGGGTTTCGGACGGGCTATGGGACCAGCCTGGGTTTGTTGTGGATTTGTGCTGCGGCTTGTACGGGGCTACTTTTCTTGGTCAAATGGGAAAACGCGAAGAGGGATAGGGGCGAGAGGGATGGAAGGCTGCAAGAGGTGGATGCGGACAATCTTGGTGACGATCATCCGATGTTCAGGCTTACGTCTTGAGGCAAGGATGTGGGATGTCTTGTGAGACGGAAGTGCAAAGTTAAACAGAACACTCTGGTAGCAGTTCAAAATAGACGTTTGGCACTGTGTTTAGATGATGCCTACCTCGTCTGTATTGTGGGTTCTTCTCGGTGCATTCTTAGGGTGCATGATACATGCCTCCTCTGCGTCAGTGCTGCCCAAGCACCAAAGTTCACGATAGAACTTCACCCTGCGCCATAGCAACTAACGTGATACTCAAATAGTCTTTATAGTATCTGCCAATCTTTCTCAGTTTCCATAGGACTCATAGCTGCGTCGGTCCAATCATCCTCAGATCCAATCTCGTCTTCGGTGTCGGATTTGAGAATTGGTGAAGATCCGGACGTCTCTTTGGGCTCTCCGTCATTCCTTCTCTCATCCTCTGTTGTGCCGAGTCCATCGGACAAATCTTCCTGAGCTTCTTCTTGCTCATCCGCGCTATCCTCCCCATTGTCATCGCCCATAATTTGATTGCTGAATGGCCGCGTGGTTTTTGTTTGTGGCGATGTAGTCATGGCCTCAAAGAATGCTCTAGCATTGCTGTACTCTCTTGTCTCACCACTCCACAAAATACACCCGACCATGATCTTTACATCATCTCTGTGTAGAAGGATGCTGAACTCGCTTGCCGCACCCCAGAGGCTCATCTCATCATCCCATATGTTGAGACACAGCGCCTTGAATCCGGTCAAGTGCTCCAGAATGTAATTGGCCAGCTCGGCAAATGCTCTTTGGGTAGCCTGTGCTGAACAGTCTTCTTCGTAGGGCTGCACGAGAAGAGATAGACTTGTAACGTGTTGGCGAGCAGATGGACCGATGCTTTCTAACCATTTTTGAGTCGCAAATGCTTGGTACCGTCCGCGCGGACACGGGCCAGTTAGTAAAAGGAAGTTGCGGCGTTCGTATACTGTCGGCTCGGCATCTTCATGGACTTGGTTGCGGCGCTCCTTTTCTTCTTTTGCTGCCGGTCGCAACATATTGACTGGACCGTGGGCGGATTGGAGCACCCATAGCTCTTCTTTTCTCGTTTTGAAGCGGACTTCGGGGCCGACGCATTTGCTTCGAGTGTAGATGTGGCCCGGCTCTCTGCTGTCTTGCGAGGGAAGATCGGATCTTGGACATCGACAAATGTCGATTTGTGTTTGTCCGGCAAAGGTGGTGTTGCTGGGGTTCTCGAAATGAGGCCACTCCAGAGTATAGTTGATGGTCGTTATGTTGTCTGTCGTTGAGAGGTGTGGCATCGGTTGATTCGGACTTCGATACATAGCACCGGCGCCGGTGTGGACTATTGGGGGAATCTGCTTGCGAGAGTGAGGTCCGATGGCTTTGACCAAACTGAGAACTCCTTTGCTGTAATACACCGTGCTGCCCAGACCGCACTGCGGAAGGCGCGTGATGCTCTCTGTTCTGGCTCACTTGGTTTACTTTTTCGTCAAGTCGCCCAAACACGATGCTGATAATAGGTCATCATGCATACCGCTACTCTCACTACGCCTGAGATGCCAACCACACTTTGTACGAGCCCTATGAGATACCGGATGAGGAAATGCTGTACGCCTAGTTAAGCTAAGAATAGTAAGCTATGCTGGCACAGCTGAGTACTAGACGAGGCGAAAATGCGTCAGCGCACGATTGCGCGTGGCGAGAAACAGGATGGAAGTTGTGAAGTCTTGATGTTGTCGGTGAAGTAACCGTGAGTGTAGCGGAGGGTAGGTAGGTGAGACGGGCAGATGGGAGCTATTTGTGGGGTCCGGTGAGCAACGCGCACCAGTGTGAGGTGTCGGTATGCTAGGAATAGGATTCCTGCGCGCGTGTCACGCCCATGTCTTTGCAGAAGCGAGACGGGGTCAGCGCGAGTCGATCACGCAGTCGTGCAGTGTCGATGATAGGGCAGCCACGTCATTGGCCCAAGCGTGTTGGATTACATGGATAAGCGTCACGATCACAGAGCTTCGCGACATGCACGCCTCTGTTGACGCGCCATGCCATAGTAAACACCAACCCGCTGTCTAGATGACCCTCGCCCGCTGTCTTGATGGCCGAGACTGGGAATGCTGAGCCCCAGACGCCGATCTCTGAGGGACCCAGCTCGCCCACCACACCCACGCAGGAGAGCAGCAATGCGTCGGCCAAGTCGATTACTGGGGAGCCGATTGAGCAGCAGGACTTCGCCAACCCGACCCTCAGCATAATACGGAACTTCTCGCGCAGCACGTCTGCAAGCTCGGTGGCGACCAAAGAAGAAACCCCTCCGCCGCTGCCACCCCGACCCGCCCTCGGTCTACTCTCACGACCCTCGACGTCGCACTCTACGGCCGCTGGGAGACCCCAACTCCTCTCCAAAGCCACCACACAGCTGTCTGTAGCGCGGACACAGGCGTTCGCGACCGACGCGAAAGATGAGTCGCCCACGTCCTCGGGACCCAAGACACGCGACGTCTTAGGCGCAAGCCTAGGCGCTCACAACCTCAGCGATGCCGACGACGGCGCGAGTATACGCAGCTATGCGCCGACAATAGAGGCGGCAGGCTATCAGGAGAGCCTCCTGGGCGAAGTCATGGGCCAGGCAGAGAAGTCGGAGCAAGAGAAGTCACTGCTCAGGACGCTGGGCCACAGGTTCGTCGATGCCGAAGCGCAAAGCATGTTTCCGCCAGACCCATACTTTGAAGAGGCTTTTCGTCGCGAGTTCGATGAGGTCGACGAGATGGCCATGGATGGGTCGAATGAAGGTCAGAAACACGGCATGTACCTAGAGGTAGCCCTCGCTGATGTAGTCAATAGAAGCCGTTATGCACCAGTGGCGCGCAAAACTGAAGCATTTCCTCATCCTCTCGAGTGCCGGCAAGCCCATCTACAGCCGACATGGCGACGACCAGCTCATCACGAACTACATTGGTGTCGTGCAGACCATCATATCCTTTTACCAGTCCACCAACGATATATTGAGAGGATTCACAGCAGGAGACGTACGTTTTGTCGTCATGTCCAAGGGCCCGCTGAATCTGGTAGCCATCACGCGCTTACCAGAGAGCGACTCGCAGCTCCGGTCACAGCTCGAGGCACTCTACATGCAGATCCTATCCACTCTCACGCTTCCTAGTATGGAGCGCATGTTTGCTGCGCGTGCGAACTACGATCTTCGCAGACCGCTGCAAGGAACAGAGACACTACTATCAGCGCTTGCAGATGGCTTCACGAGAGGCTCACCATCGACACTGCTCTCCGCTCTCGAGTGCCTCAAGCTCCGCAAGTCCCATCGCACCACCATCAACACCACACTCTTGAAGACCCGCTCCGAGAACCTCCTCTACGGTCTGCTCGTCGCATCCGGGAAGCTCGTGTCCGTCGTCCGGCCCAAGAAGCATAGTCTGCACCCTGGTGACCTGCACCTGATCTTCAACATGCTCTTCGAAGCCGGTAGCGTCAAGGCTGGGGGTGGAGAAAACTGGATCCCACTATGCTTGCCAGGGTTCAACAACACGGGCTACTTGTACATGTACGTAAGCTTCCTGAATCTCGAACATCCAACGGAGCAGATGCAAGAGCGGCCTCGCACGAGCGATGGAGCCGACGACGAAGTCGCGGTCCTCCTGATCAGTGCGGAGAAGGAAAGCTTCTTCGAGCTTAGACGTATGAGGGATGATTTAGTCGAGGTAAGCTCACAGTTTCTTTACATTCCACTGCAAAGTCTCCTTAATACACGGGGGACCGGGATGATACGTGAGGACGCGTGGAATGCTAGTCAAATGGCCTCTGTTTCCCGCCCCAGGACGTTGTCCCGTGCCTTAAGATTGATGCGTCGAACGATGTGGGCTCGAACGGGCTCGGAGGCGAAATTGACTCATTCTCGGTGTTCTCCCATGGGTTCTCATGGGTTTATTGCCGGTAAGCGCGAATTGTATACCCGTACGAGGCCCACGGGGCAACTTTGCGATTCGGCTTCGGACGTCAGCATCTCCGATGGTCCTAGCCCATCCTCCCGGTCGGATTCCGCATTCCCTTCCCTTTGCCCCGGTCACCGCGTCCTTTCGGTCCTTCGATGGTCCCGTTCGTTTGGTTCCAACATGGCCAGGGTTATTTAACAAAATCGCAATGCTTTCGGTAGATGTTTCGTGGGCTAACGGGTGTTTCCGCAGAGCTTGCAACGCAATGGATCCATTGAGGCTATACGCACAGCTGTGCAGCAAGGCCGTCCCACTTGTACAGACATTGTGCCCGGCAGTCCGCTGAGGCACTTTCTGTATAAGTCGAGGGGTAATGTGCAGTTCACTATGCCGAGCTACACACCTTACTTCGAGGGTGATCTGGAGAAGAGACGGTCCGTATCCCCACCCTTGGCACGTGATTTCGCAATCAACTGCCCCACATGCATACCAAGAACACTTGCTGACACTATCGTCTCCCCTAGATTGATCGACCTGTACAATAAACTTCACAGTAATTTGCACAACAAGCCGTCGACGCTTAAGGTGCATCATGAAACCAACACGACGTGTATAGCGTTAGCGTGGAGTACACCGCTGTTTGAGCTTTATGCTGTTGCGCCGGCAAATACGTCGAGAGCAGCGCTCGCACAGAGTGCGAACAAGGTCATTCAGTGGGTGCGGCGAGAAGAGGAGAGGGTGTTCATCATTGGAGGTGCTGTATTCTAGAATATTAACCACGCAAGGTGTTACAATCGGTAGAGCTTATATACCCATCAAAGCAAGGCAAGGGGAAAATAAAAGTATACCACAAACATCGTTATTGAAACTATCATCAGAGACGCTATGCATTGCATCTCCAACTAAGCCTTTGGTAGATAACCAGCTCCCCTCATCTGCTCAAACACGTCTCTCAAGCTTGCCCAAGTATCTCTGTAGCCAGTCCAGCCAAATTCCCTTGCCTTACTCATGCTAATCACCAGATCGAAGTTGCGTCCCAGTGCGAACCCGGTGAAAGCCCACGTCGCCTTGTCAAAAGTACTCTTGTCCAAACCTTCGCGCTCAGCAAGACGTTCCCATGCAGCCTTGACATCCTGACGCTGCGACCACTTAACCAAATCCACATGCTGCTCCACGACATTCTTCTCCAGCGCCGGCGTGCCTTGAATGCCAATCTCATCTGCATGGACGCTAATGGGAGGCTGAGGCGCCATGTCCATAGCACTCGACATGTCCTCTTTGCCCACGACTTTCTTGATGAGGCTGGATCCCACACCACCGCTTGTATACGCATCTTTGAACTGATCGGGCTTAACTCTCCCACCAAAGTACTCAACGACCTTGGGCCAGAGGTTCTGCCAACTCTCTACATCGCCGTTGACGACGTTGAAAGCCTGGTTCGCGGCCCGTGGCTCCAGAGCAGCCCAGGCACAGAACTCAGCGTGCAGCTTGGAAGAGGTGAAAGAGTCGAATTTGGTGTAGAAGGCGGGTGAGCCGGGGAATGTGAGACCTTCGTTTCCAGAGAGCTCTTTGGATACGAGGGTGTAGAGAGCGATGGCGGAGGAGAGGTTCATGAAGTTTCCCATGGCGAAGCCGATGACATCGTTTGGGTAGGTGGCTACCCACTCTTTTTTGTGCTTGGTGCAGAAATTGTGCAGGATGTTTTGCTGGTTGTAGTAGAAGTTTGGGGGCCATTTCGACGTGTCGGTTAGCCAGGGTAGGTCTTCGGTCATGGGCTGTTTGGGCATGCCTAGGTGCACACCGTATTGCTTGCAACCGCATACTAGGATGATTCTCTTGACATCTGAGACTGCGCCGGTTTTCTCGAGGGCGGAGAGGAAGTTGGAGAGCATGCGGCCGTTGACTTCCCAGGCGTCTTCTTCTTTGTCTTGGGCTAGGTAGGCGGCGAAGAAGATGTATTCGCCGCGCACGTTCTTGAGATCGTTGGCCATCTCATCGGGAGAAGATTGTAAGTTGATGTGGTTGTGAATGACATTGTCGGCATAGTCTTCCTTCTTGCTGCGCGAGAGGGCATGGATTGTAGGCCATTGTTGGCGGTGTTGGCTGAGTTCGGAGACAATCTCACGGCCAAGGATGCCTAGGCCAGGTGAGGATAGGACCGAATGGAGTGACTTTGTTACGTACCAGTTGCTCCGGTGACTATTGCAGAATGCATGTTGTAGTGTGTGAGTTGTGTGAATCGATTGCTGTGTAAGTTGACGTTGGATTAAGTGACTGTATAAGAAGCAAATAGTTGTGATTCATGCATGACGTAACAATGCATTCATGAAGAGGTATGTCACAAACAGACCTCATGGGTCAACATCCGCTTGGCAAGATAGTACATCTGAGGTGGCGATGCGCTCACGGCTATCGCATCCGGCGAATTGTGTCGATGCGGTAATGCATCGGTCACAGATGTCTGCCACGATTGCAGCACCCAGTCCAGGAGCGGTATCTTCGTGTATGGGTTGCACACTTGAGTCGAGTGAGAATGTGTGGCATTGTAGAGAGAGTGCTACGAACAATCCTGGCTTCCATAGCTTCCGAAGAACATATGGTAGTAGCAGGCATAGAGCAGATGGATCCAACATTGGCACCGAATCGAGAGTTGAAACTCGCATGTTCGTGCCTCAGCCACCATATGAAAGGGACCTGTGTTTCGTCCTATCTTCTGAGAAAGCTTGTAGTCTCCTTCACCGAGCTAGGACAAAGTGAATCCAGAATGATCTGGTGGGACGTGTGGTGAAGAACATGCTCGGCATGGGAGGATGCTTGGCGAAGCCGCACTTCCAACGGATTCATGTCTTGTCGTTTTGCCCTCTAGCCCCAGAAGACGCATCTTCGTTCGCGTGACTCGTGTGTAGTGCCTGTCGTACGCTCTTCGACCACTGTACTTCCGTCTCATGCCGAATCAAATGCCAGGTTTCGCGTGTCGTGTCGCGGGGTGTCCGATGTATTCGTAATGCGTTTCGTATAGAGTGAGAGGAGAAGAGCGGTCTCGAATTGAAGGCGCTTTCATTTAGGAGGGCGCTTTTGCCATGTAAGTTCGCGGAACTGGTTCTTCACTTCATCTTTGAAGTGGTCGATGGAAGATGGGCCGGTTCCTGGAGAAGTCAGTACTTATTATCTAGCCGGTGTTGATCAAGACATACTGCCTCCGCCATTCTTCTGTTCAAAGTCGGGCAGCCTGTTGATCTTGCGATAGGCCTTCTGGATGGCTCGGTTGAATGCCGGGGAGCGGATGAGCTTCGAAGGGTCAGTAGCTGTAGCGACATGGGAATATGGAGGATTTTCGACGTGCCTTTGCGACGGCCCAAGCCTTGCCCAGCTGTCAGCTTGATGTCTCTGTTTGGGCGGGGGACGGCACAAACCTCGAAGAGGGCGAACCAGGGAGCACCCATGGTTTGTTCAATCAAGCATTCACAAGCGCGGGTAGCTGCTACGGCAAGATAGCAGATGCGTGCAGGCGTTGCGTTGGGGGAGGGGTGGTGGCAACGTGTGGGAGTGATGGATTATGGAGAAGCCTCGGAATGGCGAGCGGAAGCAACTAGACACAACCGGGACTGCCCAGGTGGCCCTGCCTGCACCTGTGACGCGACCGCGCCTGACGTTTGATGTGGACCCTCGCTTCATTGATTGTTTCTTCTGGTGACGTACAAATGTTTGGATCCTGAACATGTTAAGTCTCCCATCTTCTTTTCCGTGACTGCATCATCTTCTTACCATCGCTGGGATAACGTCGGCCGCCTTGTCAGCCTGCTCGACAACGCCTTGACCTGCCCGCGCACCCCCGCCAGCTGCTCCACTAGACGCTCGCGTACAGCCCCTCATCTAGAACACGCCTCGCTGGAACCTGGTTCTTGGGCGCTGCACGCCGTTGGCTGGATAATCTTACAGTCGCCTTCCTCGCGCGACAACAGCCTCGGACTTGCCTTCAACATCAGCTTGTCAACGTCCCTCGGTCAGCCACTGCACAAGTGCGCATCGCCGCCCGGCGTATTGCTATACGCTGCTCCATCGCTAGATATCAATCTGGCAAGGCCCCGGACCCCCACGAGTCGCACACGTGTCAGTGGAGGCATATCATCTGCGGCACTCCACTATCAAGCCCGTTATTCCTTTCTTGGACGCGCCACGCCTGCACCTAACCGCCTCCCGTCACCATCCCCTCGTCAAACTTTCTTGCTCCTCCACTGCCAGGACCCGAATCGCTCCCGGAATCCCATAACACCTCCTTCAAGCTGCATAAACTCCGCGCCCTCCGGCGCAAGGCGAAGCTCAAGGGCGTCCTCATCAGGACCGACCCAGCCATGGCTCAAGCCGGCGATGCCATCTCGCCTACCTCGTCCAAGCGCTCCCGTAGCAAGGACAGCACGCGATCAATCACCACCTCGTCCCTCAACACCCCGGCCGCCAACACTCCCTCTGTGAGCACGAATAGTCTCGTCATCTCTACTGCGCCCGTCCCAAGCGAAGCAAACGGCGAAGATGCAATTCCCTATCCCGCTTTCCTGAAGCAGAACAAGGACATAAATACCAAATGGAATCGCTTGGAGATGGCGCAAATGGAGCGCCTAAGGGATACGGCCCAGGGGACTGGACCCGACGAACCCGGCAAGTGGGCAAGGTGCTTTGGGGAAGACTACGCCATCCGCAACCGATACATCAACGTCGACCCATACCAGTCCAACAGAGTGCATCTTGACGTACCAGAGGGCCATTTCGATTACATCAATGCCTCGCCAATATTGCTCGAGACCACCAAGTCTGGGACGGCGCTCAAGTACATTGCGACCCAAGGCCCCAAATCTGACAGCTGGTCGCATATCTGGCGCATGATATGGAAGGAGAATCAGTCGCCCGCAGTCATAGTCATGCTGACCCAGACCCACGAAGCGAACCGAGAGAAATGCTACCCTTACTACCCGCAATCGCCCTCGAGTCCGGACATGCGCATCAACGAGCACGACGAATTCGAAGACGGCTTCGTACACAACCTTCACCTCGCGTCGTATACAATAGATGAGGAGGCGAGGACGCAAGTGAGGGAAATCGATATGACAACGGATGACGGCAGCGAGTCGAGGAAGATCTGGCATCTGCTCTTCGCTGGCTGGCCAGACTTCTCGGTACCAGAGGGCGACGATCGCGCTGGCATGCTGAAGCTGGTGGACATATCGCGATCCAAGAACACAGACAACTCGGCCAACCCGCGCATCGTTCACTGCAGCGCGGGCATCGGTCGCAGCGGCACCTTCATTGCGCTCGACTGGCTTATGCAGGAGCTTGACGAGGGTGCCTTGGATGATGTACCGGAGGACGAGGATCCTGTACTGAGAGTTGTCGAGATGCTCCGAGACCAGCGAGCTGGCATGGTTCAGTCAAAGATACAGTTCCAGTTCATATACGATGTGATGCGCGAGCGATGGCGCGAACGATGGATCTCTGAACATCCCGACGAAGCAAACCAGCTCGGCCTCGCAATCGCAGCGCCCACGTCCGATAGCGAACAACCCGCCCTCAAGCGCCAAAAGTCGTTACACAATAGCGAAGCCGCCAACGAAAGCCTTACGCTGCTGCCATCACGACCGGCGAGTTCGCGAGGTGCGTCCAGCTCGCCAGCGCCAGATGCAGAGGCACGCGCACAGCTGGAAGCCGAGCTTCAGGATGCGGACATGGAGTATGAGAAGGGCAAGACATAGTCGTTTCTGCACTTACTGAAGCCTTCACGCCGACCACGCAGGAAGGCGACACCATGGACTCCGCTTCGTCCACCCGTGCAGTCTTATCATACATTCGCGGACACTATCCCACCTCCTACAGATCCTGGTGCTCCACCTGCAATGGTGATTACCGGCGGTGTGCTCGAGAATGTGGGTGCAGATGGGGAGGTTGAGCAGCAAGACGGCGCTGTTGACGTCGAAGCGCAAACTGCTCCGCCTCCACCACCACCGCCCTCTCCTCGTCGCAATTCTTCCGACGACACGTTGCCGGGTTCGCGTCCTCCGTTGGGGGAAGTTTGTGGCCGTTATCACGTTGTTTTGATCATGATGGGTATTACTTCGGCCTTGGTTGTTGGCTTTATGTTTGTGTACTGGGATGCCGTAGATAGAGTTTAATTTTGTGTCCTGTTTTTAGTTCAGAAAGCATAGCGTTGCGAATACCCCTCGGATTGGGTCGGTTTGGTTTTCGGTCACGGCGGCGGTAAGCAAAGCACAGCGAAAGCACAGCGAAAGCAGCATCGTCTGCGATCGTGCATGCGCTTTATTGGTAATTTAGATCTATCCTTCTTCGCTGTTCATCTCGATCCCGTCTTGCGTCTTTTAGTGGTATCATGCTAATCTTTCTGCTGTTGCTAGTTGTTATCGCGAAACACACTACGGCCGTACCTTTAGGGCTTATTTGCGCTCAGTCCGTGGACGTTGCTCCGCTTCCCGTGACAGTTCTAGACTCTTATATAAGCTTTCGCAACGGGTTTACTAAACACGACAGGTTTGCCCCCAGAACTCAGTCCGTGTACCAAGACCACCAAGATGCCCCGGATTTTCGCGGTCTTTACCGGGTTTTCTCTAGCGAAGACGGCGTCATGGCTCCGCGTTTTGACTGGGTAGTTGCTCCAGCTGCACGATGCACAGATAGATGAGGCTGTGGGAAGGGAAGGGAAATCTGCCTGTCCAGATGATGTCTTGGCTCCTGGGCCTTCCGGTCGAAAGAACTTGTGTTTGTCTGCCTTGTACATTGACTTCCACGCTGTGACCAAACCCTCGCGAATACCCTCGCGAGTACCCTCACGTCGCCTAACCTCAAGGACCACCGCGTCGTTCAAGCTGACCAAGGTAGCTACAGCTGCCTAGCCACCCAACTCACTCAACTCATGTACTTACCTGCATACTACTAAGCAGCCACAATAGTCCTGTTTCGCAACTCTAGTCCCGTTCGTCATCAATTCGACACGGCTGCTTTGACTTGAAACAAAATGTCGCACCTTGGGACGTATCATCAAGCCATACCACCGGAGACTTTTTTTGCGAAAGTGAGGGGGCCTGGACCCGAGACTTGTTCATCGGTCTTCGCTTATCGTGAGTCTAGGTTGGACGATTGGTTTGTTGTTCTAAGGGTGGGAGGTACATTATCGGTGTAAGCTTACTTGAGCATGCCTTGGCCAGTTCTTTTTCCT
Organism: Alternaria viburni; assembly: GCF_023758015.1. Classification (NCBI taxonomy): domain Eukaryota; kingdom Fungi; phylum Ascomycota; class Dothideomycetes; order Pleosporales; family Pleosporaceae; genus Alternaria; species Alternaria viburni. Next base: position 1,221,648 of record NW_026055774.1, read on the forward strand.
TTTCTTGGGTAGAGGTGGGGATCAGGAAAGAGGAACTTGATATGATTGTTTGGAAAGCTACGTGCTTAGAGGCTTTGTTCTGATATAGCATTGCGATGGTGGTCATTGTCGCTAATCGGATTGCGGTGTTGTATCTTTCGAGCAAGTGACAAACTTGTGGAAACGGTCAAATTGAAAAAGCGCTCGACGTATGACGGAATCATCTTCCTGCTCTTCGTTCTTTGGCTATTGATCGGGCGATGCAATGAGAATCTGATCAGTGCCTACTGCATAGTTGCCCTCGCATTATGGCCCCGAAGCGAAATCCATCGCCGTTGCTCAACGTCTGCAATGCCCCGATCGGCGTGAATGACGCGATGACGCGATGACGCGACGGATATGCGCCATTCACGTTGCCTATCTGCCTTGCATCTTACTTCAGCAACGAAACAAACTTTTGGCTCCGTTTTGTTGGACCCAAGGTTGTTGAGGTGAACTGGAGGTATACTAGTTGGGCGGAACTTTCGTCCGAGATCATGCAATTTTCCTCGGCACAGTCGAACGTACTGTTCTGCTCCCTTGACTGGTGGGGGAAAAGGTCTCCGTAGCGGTGAGCTCATTTGTTCATCTGTGACGTTTTGTTGAAAATGCGATGCGACGCATAAACAGTTGTAATTACCTCGCCGGTGCACGTCGCCGACTGACGAGTACTGTTGATGCGAAGATCCCGAGGTTCGTTACAGATCAACAGGAGATGGTAATATTGCGCATTACTCGAGTGCGGTGATGGTAACCGCAAATGATGATCGACCCCTGCGAAAAGGTGATGTCTGGGCATGTGGTGCGCCAGAAAAGCTACAGATCCATCATTGGAATGGTTTGCCGTACTGTCTGTAAATCTTGACGAGATGACGTGCCGAATTATCAGGTACAAGGCCGATGCGTATCGGACTGTGCCACTGATCGACATCTTAACGAGTCGCCCGTTCTCCATCTATCCCTGTAATTGCGCGGTATCAAGGAATTCGACTCCACGGACGCAAGCTTCAAGACTCAGCCGCAACCGCACGCCGATGTTCCACGATACCCGTTTTACCATACTACTGACCGTTGATTCGCTGTGGCCAAGGTGTCCGATTCAGAGTTTAGAGCAATGCGGGGCACCTCTTGCTTGGCTTCGCAACGCTGAGAAGGACGAACATGGGTACGAATGGGGTAATGTAGCCTTGCTGTCATTGCCCAAAAACACCAAGTGCGGCTGTAACCGAGCCCGTTTTCGGTCTGTCTTGAGAACACGGTGACGTCGTCGAAAATCCTGCTTGTGCAGAAATTCCACTTGCCGCCTGGTGTAACGAATGCATACGAGGCGATGTGATACACTCGAAAGCTGTATATCGCTGGGGAATTCTCTAAGCGAGGTTGTTCAGCCGTTCTTGTTCGCCTCTTTCGCGCATATCTTGTGTTGGGACTGGGGTACCACATGGGTGCCGATCAGCCGACTGTGTAGCCGTCGTATGGCGGTCGTATAGAGATTGTTTGCAAGGCAATCTCTTGGCTGTCCAAGGCAATAAATTGCAAGTAGCTTGTCGCTCTACAGCCTGCTGTATGCTGGCGACAATGATTGTACCGGTCTGCTGCGACCAGAGGGGGTGATTGAGGAGTTACAATATCCCGCGGTCATATTGTTACCAGCATAAGATAGTCGAGTCACATCCCTCTCTCATGTGAGGACGCACGTGTCCCAGATGAAGTATCTTGACCCCACATGCCATTCCCAATCAATAGCTCTTTCTGACCAGGCAGGCTGGAGGACCTACAGGTTTTGGCGATCGCGTGAGCATAATCGCATCAGCACACCATCCACCATTACTCCCGACCTGTCCAGCACAGTAATGGTTTCGAAACAAGACAAAGTTGATTGAGTGATCGCAGCTTTGATGCGAAACCGCGGGCATCCAAAGGTATTTCGAAGGAAACATTGCGGACGTAAGGACATCAGTTGTCCCGTCCCGGACGTCGATCGCGGACGGTCATCGTGGTCAGTGATATCAATGCGTCTGAAGGGCCGATTGCTCCTGTACGAAAAGCCGAAAGCAAGTTATTTCGAACAACGTTCGTACGATCGCAAATTCTGGTATCGAAAGAAATCTCCATCTTTGGACCCGCTGGTCTCTCAGATCGTGACTACTTCGTGACTACTTTGTGGCCTACCACGGCAAGTCTACCGACAGCCTCTGCGAGAACAGCTTACGTGATAGTCAATCTGATAAGGGAGAAATGGCGGTACTCTAGACCAAAAGGTTGCACAAGAACGTCATAATTGATGCTCAAAACTTATCGCCGGTGGCTGACACGCAGACGCGCACTCATGAAACAAGTCTCGACCCTCGCTGTCATGGTCCAAGTGGGGATGCATTTTGCTCTCGGCGAAACCAGTGTGCTGGCGCTTGGAGCTGGGGTTCCCCATCCAGCAGTGGATATGCTGTTAACGGGTCGATCATTGATCACCAGGTCCTTCGCGTTGCGGATATTGCCGAGACGTGATAGCTGCAGCAATTCGCAATGCTGTCTCATGGGTGATGCATGCTATAATGTCGGTATGTTGATGCCGTCCAGTGCGTTGAGATGCGCCGTGCCATGAGAAGTGTCTGAGCACCGTCTGAACATGATTAGTATCTCAAAGCCTGACCAGCAGGCGAAGGTTTAGTCAATAGTGCTTCAGCTTGGTATTTGGTGGTGTACGGCTTTCGCGTCAACCTTCCTCCTCAGGCTCTTCAGAGATCCACAAAGCACTGTTCCTTAGTGAGCATCCGTTGTTCGAGACCTCAACAACGTGGCTGTCTGCGATGTGACGTGGGTGGGCAGACCGTAGTAGTACACAAGCGTCGAAGCTTTCAGCCTTGAATTTTCCAGCGGGACCAAGTGGGAACGGAACGACCTTGGTGATTCGCCTCACTGCTATTCCCGTCTATGAGGCTCAACTCGGCTGCGACGTGCGGCTTGCCCGCACAGGAAGACCGGCCGATTTTTCGTCAGCCACATTTCATCGCGAAAATCGGCTTATCGATGACTGGGAAGCTGCAGCGAGCTAGCCATGTGAATGAAGTTGTGTTTTCAGGTTCATTGACATCATTTCGCGTTGGATGATAGCGAGCGCGAAGACGAGGGACCTGGGACCCTAGCCGCGAAGAGCTTTCAGGGCCAGGCTCGGTCGCGCGGTGTTCACAACGACCGTTTGACTCGGCTTCGGATGTTCCAAGCCGGAAGCCACTGCATTGCCGAGCATGATGGGTGCCGCGTATTTTCGTCCCTACCACAGTAGCGGAGAATGGACACCGCCAGATAAACCTTGGCGCCAGAAGACTCCTCATTGCGAGGTACACGTTGCTTCGAGGCTTGGAAGTCTGAGATGCCCAGGATGCGCGGCATGTGGCTCGATGCGCAAGTATTCTACACTTAGATCTCGAATCGAAATGAGGCCCCTATATGGCGCCGGGACCAGGTAGGGTTCCCGTGATCATTAGTCCTCGTTGTTTAGGAAGCGATTTGTGGTGATCATGAGGCGGAGTTCAGGCTGACCTACCGACACCTGGGCGGAAGTCTTGGTCTCCCGACCCAGTATCGCCCGACCAGTAATCTGTCTCCGTGAATTAGTGAGGGTTGCCACGAGTTTACAATTTGCAGTGGTCGCTCGGTAAAACGGATCGTTGTGCGCCCATCAGAGTACTGTTCCTTCGTGGGACCGTTGGCCACTCGGCACCCGGCTCATGTGCGATCCGTCAAAACAAGCGAGGCCTGAGGTCGCGCGTTGTGGCTGGCGCATGTGGCTAGTGACTCGACATGTGCGCTCCACCCATCCAAGACGCATCTGCCTCTTGGCTCCTTTTGGCACGATCGTGTGATCGACTTGGGGTTGAAACGTGCAATGAATAAACTCAACACGGCTCGCATTATCTGGGTTCTGCATAGATCAGCGGCGCGTTCGAAGAACTGCGATTGACAATGCCTTGCTGGCTGGCAGTGCAGGTGCTATTGTCGGGCTTGGCTTTGAGTAAGGCCGCTTATAGGACGCAGGCTGGGTCGACGAGGTCTTGATGCTATACCCCTGTCGTGACCAATATGAATAGGGCCATCTCATCAAGTTATGTAAGCCAGAGCCTGTCGATCTTGCCAATCATCGTCGACGGAGTGCGGATGGTCTCACTGGAATTCATGCGTGGCCCATGTAAGCGCACGCAGACTCCTGACGGTGTGAAGATAACGGACCATCATTTCGCAGGTAGCGATAATGGGGAGATGTGCATCGCGATTCCCACAACAACCATGAAACTTTACCAAGATGGGGTTGGGCAGGACAGGTGCTCTTCGCCCAACGCGACAAGGAAGACCGCTGTATTTGACCTCAGAAAGAAGGCCGTACAGCTGCTGAACTTTGGACCTGATTACTTTCATTCCTGTAATGATACAGCTCTGGCACACGCTCGTTCCTGAGTGACGCTTTCTGTAACTTGTAGAAAGCTAGGAAGCTTCCATTAGAGCAAAGGCCTAATGACAGCGGGGTTGATCGACAAGAACCCTGAGGTGTTCGAGAACCGCCGAATTTACAAACAAGATCATGGGCTTACATGATCGCTCTTGCCAACTCCGCACTGGTCAGTTCGTAAGCCATTCAGCAGGGCGAGATAACTCGCCGAAGCCGCTCACTATTGAGATGGACAGTAGACGTGCCGTTACCGCTAACGAGCTATGGGCTCCGGGAGGACAGCGTGGGTGCTGAGGCGTATATACACGTTCAAGCGTCAGCGGGTTCCCTGAATTCAAGGGGCGAACCTCGTGAGAACCGTTGAACGCAATTATAGCTCATATTTCTTGCCCATAGTTCCACGCATGCAGGTGTGATGAAGGCGCTTAAACGTTTGCGGGCGTTGACATTCGCAGCACGTGAATTGTATGAGCGCCCCAGGACCACGTCCGCCAAGACATGGCAGGCCTTGTCAGCGTAGGCGTCGTATAGGCGTGTCGAACTTGTGATGAATACGGCGTTCGCAACAATGTACGAAAATGACCTCAGCCCCCCAACCTGACGACGCTTTGTGTGGGTCTTCCAACATCAAATCTCCCAAACCAAGGTAGTTGTATGCCTTGCCAATGGCACATGCAGTGCAGCGGTGCTTGAGTGCAAAGGGCTACCAAAGTCGCAGATGAGTATAGATGAGTATGGATGAGTGAACAACCGGGGCCGATGTACGCGGTGGCTGAGGCATGGGTGATCGTGCCTACCCAAGACTCAGGAACGAAGTGGCTAACCAGGATCAACAAAAGAAATTCTGCATTGGGCATTCTCATGTTCGTGACTGGAACAAGACGCGGTCAGCAACTCTAAACGATGCAAACCGCTGAGAGTAGCTGCGCTTACATTGACAAGCGACGGTATCCATTAACAGCATGCAGCTCCTGAAGAAGGAATGCGTGCCCAGCTGTGCTTTGCCCGTCCACCGATTAATCAACTGCTGCTGGTCAGGCATTGACGGTACTTTGCGTGAGTTCGTACGCGAAACCCGCACCATCGTACAGCTTATCTCGCGCTCCAGTCCTCTTTCAGCTCGGACGGGTCACTTGCGACGTTCCGCGAGCGATTTTCTAACGTCCGAAAGAGCGAATTTTCAGCAAGCACGAGGAGGATCGCTCAGTCAGCCCGTCGTGCTTTTCTTCGGCCGAGGCCTGAGTCTGTACAGGATACTTCGTCGACGAGCGGTCGAAATAACACAATTAGTGATAAAGCATAATGATGACCGGTGGACTGATTGCAGACCGCGCACATGGTGAGCCACATGGTCGACCTTGATGACGACTTCTGGAAAGCATCCAATGACTGGGAGTCGCAACTCGGGCAGCGTGTTTGTCCGCATGTTTTTGGTCGTGGATGTCGTGTTGCCGGTAGCCGAGGACAGCGAACAGCGATCTGGAGAGATTTTCGAGCGTACTTTACGCCCGCGTATTCGCCGAATTCACGTCACCTGTTCTGCTGCCACCACAGGTGCGGATTTTCTTCCATAGCAAGTTTCGTGGGCCACGGTCACGGTCCGCTGGTTGGCCGACTCCGCGCCCTCGCTTTCTCGTGTCGTCCGCCAACTGAGCCCAGTCCTTGTAAGGTTGGCGCCCTGCAACAGGCCAAGAATCCCTGCACATCGACTAATGTAATCCAACGTACGTGCGCCGATTGATGATGTGTAAGGAGACAGGGGTGCTTAGCTGCCCAGCGCCGGCGTATTTCATAATTACAGTTCCATTACAGGGCTTTTGCACCCAGGGCACAAGGTTAACGCCGAACGTCCGCCTTGACTGTTCGCTGACGTGAAAAGATATAATGCTTTGCTACCCACAGAGGGCTACGACCTTATTTAGGCCTTAATTTCCACTTCCACCTCTCGATAAAAGTACCCTTAGATACTCCACTCGGTCGACCAGATATCTCATCGACCACTACCACATTGACTTGAAGTCCAACTCAGCCACACCATTCTCACCAACACACCTTTGCTCCACTTTGTACCATACCAATCGACATGTCACCTCATAGGTCAGACTCGATGGAAGCCCAAGACAACATTAGGAAGCGAGTATGCAAGGCATGCGACCGATGCCGATTGAAGAAGTCAAAGGTATGTACGACCTCTTTTGTGCCTGTATGCCTTTCTAACAAGTGCAAGTGCGACGGATCAAGCCCTTGCACTCGATGCAAAGCCGACAACGCCATCTGCGTATTTGGCGAGAGGAAGAAGTCGCAAGACAAAGTGTACCCGAAAGGGTATGTTACCATGCACCCTCGCAATAAGTTTCGATCTGACTGTTGTAGATATGTTGAGATGCTCGAACAGCAACAAACCCAATTGGTAGCCGGTCTTAGGGAACTGTACAGTCGCCTGCAACGAGGCGAGAGTTGGCCAGGACAGCCGTTGCAAGAATCCTCAGGCGGCCATCCGTTGACACACGACATCCTGGAACGTCTCGATCTTTTGCAATCACCTGGAGACGACAAGAGTCACTATGAGGGTTTCGAAGAAGATTGCAGCCGCATGCAACAAAAACTAGTTGAAGGAGGCGCCCCATACACCCGACGACGGGCATCCGTTAGCTCAGACTCTGAACATGGCCACGTTTCGCCAAACTCATCGTATAACGGTACACCGACGACCAAATCCTTCGCTTTTGACAGTCCATTTGCGCGCCACAACGCGCCGCCAACACCGCCTATGAACAGCCCATTCCCTCGACAGTCCCAGGTAGTGTCGCCGCCAATCAAGCAAGAAACACAAATGGCACCAGCACCATACATGAACACCAGCGCTATGGATCCTTCCACTCTATCACGGGCGCCATGGATGAACGACTCCATTATGATGGACGATCCCGTAGACTTCAGCAAGCCCATGTATGGATTTGACAACTTCAGCGCATACGACCAGAACATGATGGTAGATCCCCTATCAATGAGCCAAAGCGATCCGATGATGCCAGACTGGAACATCCACAGCGACCTGGATTTCAGCAGTTTCATACAAAATCCAGTCGGCGCATAATTGGTCCGGACTTAACTCCGCTTCTCTCCGTCTCTTCGTTTAGCGTTCAAGCGTTCTGGGATACTTTCCAATCCTATACGGCGTTCGTTTCGGTCATGGCAATCGGCGTTAATCGGCCGGCATTTGGTGGTTTTCTGGCGACTTTTCCTTATCTTCTGTGTCGAAAGTTCGACGGTTCACGATGACGTGAAATATTGCGCAAAGCATAGTTGCGACAACGCTCCGCGGATCGGCAAATTCGAATAGGGCCTCAGGTCGGTAGTACCGACTGTCAAGGCGATCGAAATGGTGGCGTTACTGTAAATCTCAACTGTACTATAGTCGAAGATGTTGTTCTCAATGCTCTCGGAATCCAGTGTGCGCGCCCTGCCCCTCGATTACTAATTGCAGCCTTCGCCCCACGCCCCCATCACATTCATTCGCACTGCCACAGCTCCATGGGCACAGGCGAACCATGACCGCATACGGCATGCCGTCCGACGGGTCGTTGGTACTCGCGAGCGAACACTTCAGCCGTACTTCACGTGGTGACGACGGCAGAAAGGATGTCCAAGAGTGCTCCACATCCTCATTAGGCTAATCAATCACCGCATACGTACTCTATGTAAGGTCAATCGCGCGCACTCATCTCTCGCAGTCAAAAGCTCAAACATCCAAGCAGCCATCGAGGAAAATCGGTCACCTGTTCCAAAACAAACAAAACACTGAACGCAAGCTACCACTCGCTGAGGTGAGTGCCCTCCTGTAGCTGCCCCGCTCTCACGCATTACCCCTCATCACACCACATCAGACCTCACCAGAGTGCAGCAATAGTGGCACCCGTTATAGCGTTTGAACAACACAACTAATGAGATCGACGCAGGTCAGACGTACCAAATATTGCATCTGCGAGCCTATCACAAAACTAGAGCAGTCACGTTGACGATCGCATTATGTCTTCGACCAAGGCTTTCACCTTTCTGCCACTGGGCGCTATCATCCAAAAGTTCGTTGTAAACGGAAAAAACATCGTCCAGGGTTTCCCAACTGCGGAGCTGTACAAGCAGCACAATGCCCCATTCTTTGGTGAGACTATTGGCCGTATCGCCAACCGCGTGTCCAAAGCGAAGATCAACGACCTGAATGGAAAGTCGTACCAACTGGCGGTCAACAACGGCCCCAACTCTCTCCACGGCGGCGACCTTGGCTGGGGAAAGCGAGAATTCGAAGGACCAACTACAGTTGACCGTAATGGAAAAGAGGCTACATTATTCAAATACGTCAGCAAGGATGGCGAGGAAGGCTACCCCGGTACTGTAGAGGTGCGCGTGTGGTATATCCAAGCGAAGGAGGAAGTCGATGGCGCTCAACAGGAGGTCCTATACATCGAATACGAGGCTGAACTGATCGGTGATGAAGTCGAAGAGACCGCAATCAACATGACCAACCACAGGTTAGTTGTCTATCATCCTTTTCATTGACGTCTTACTGAGAGTGCATATAGCTACTTCAACTTGTCTGGAGGACCTACCATCACCGGAACTGAAGTCAACCTCATCACAAACAAGTACCAAGTCGTGGATGACGGAGGTATTCCCACTGGACCCATCGAGGAATACCCCGGTGTCAGCGCCAAGAAGACCTTCACCCTGGGCGAGAAAGAGCCCGATATTGACGACTGCTTTGTGGCCAACACAGACCCCAGCAGCATTCCCATCGACACTCGCTCTTCGCCCCTGCAGAAGCTTGCGTCTTTCTACCACCCAGAGACCAAGATCCACCTCGAAATACACTCGACGGAACCGGCCTTCCAGTTCTACACTGGTAAATACATCGACGTACCTGCCGTTGGTGACCTTCCCGCCAGAGGCGCCCGCGCTGGCTTCTGCGTCGAACCCAGCCGCTACGTCAACGCCGTCAACGTTCCAGAATACAAGTCTATGATGGTTCTCAAGAAGGGTGAGAAGTACGGCACTAAGATCGTATACCGTGGTTGGCACGCGTAGATCTTCATTGCATTATCTCGATGGAATCCGTCTCCAACATTGGATAAGAACTAGCACCAAGTTGAAGATGTTGACTCAGCAGTCGACTCCTACAAATTAAATACATCAACGTCTCTCACGAAGTCCACATTATGCATGCACGCTGAAGTCATTTGACACTCGCTCCTCCAGTCCGTCACTGCGCCTATTTGTAAAGTCACCAAAGTCTCAACGTCAACCCACGCATCATCTGTACGTCTGCGTCAATTCTAACTTAGCAATCAGTCTTCAACACTCCACTGTTTTCATCAATCACCTCTAGTAACCATGACTCGGACGGGAACGTCCGAAGATCGAGTTGTCCAGACCTCCAGCCACTGGCCCACAGCACGACGTCACACAACGTTGCTTGCGCGGCCGCCTAACATCTAGCTCCAGGTCCGGTGAGAGATAAAGGCTCTTCTGCCGCTTATCCGTGTTCCTTTACCCCAGCGAGAAAGGTTATCCAAACCTCATATTCTCGAAGCATACTAGGGCTATACGTACGCCACAAAGTGTGGAGCAGATGGTGCAATGGAACACGCCCAAGTAACATGGCACTTGGTGCTCTCCCGTATCGCTAGAACGTATTGAAGCAAAGCATGGGAAGCAAACTTTATCGGATAATGCACTGTGAGGTAACACCTCGATGCGAATTCAACTCTTCAAAGCACAACGGCGGTCACTGAACATACCACGATCGCAAATACCACCGCGTCTCCACATCAGAATTCGGGACGACGGTTATCTGAAGTATGCGACTTTTGACGTCAAACTGCAGTCACCGATCCCGTTGAATATTCTGGAGCGTTCTCCGCATCCCACCAGGTCCCCACCGTTCCCGCATCGTCTCTCAACCACGTTGTCAGCATGTGTTCATCTGTACGCGCATGCGGTGCGCGCTTACACACCCGGATGAGGACCACAGCATTCGCGGGGTACAGTATTGGGGGATAGTCGTTAGAGTACTGCAAAATCGATCTGATCGCCTTTTCACACCGTATGTAGGCAACGGCGGAAGCGTTGCTGGTGATCATCAATCAATTCCATGGTCAAAGAGAGCCTCTTGACAGAATCTGGGCCAGTATGTGCGATGAGCCACCAATCAGAAATGTGGAGAAGGGCTTGGCCGAACCGCTCAAAGTGGTGTAGCCGTGCAGCCTCCCTTTCCCCGCCGCGCGAGCCTTTTTCGGTACCGCGAATCTGGTAATCACCACCCCAGTCGTACGATGACATGAGGTTGCGCGAACATATCCAGTCGATCTCTCATCTCACTTCCACATGTCTCGAAACATCCCTCGGCAATTACGAGCTGTCCTCTTACGATACTGCGGTGGTCGGCACATTTCTGATACGGCGACTGGATGCGATGCATGCAGCTGACTTTTGGACTCCAATGCCGACTAGACCCGCGTAGGTATCGGACTCGGAATAAGACATACGCGTCGATACCAGCCATTGTCATCATCCCGCCGACGATAGCAGATAGCAGACAGCGGCACCTAATGTCGGGCTCGACAGACTTTCTCTGCTCGATCACGGCAAAGGTGCGAAGTTTTTCTTTTCTCCCTTTTCGATACACGCCCAACATGTGCTAAAACATCTAAGCTCCGGTGACTAGCCCAGTACAACGTAGAAGAAGCAAAGCCATGCGGCTAGCTTAGATATACCGAAAGCATATTCCGCCCTCTCTGGGGCTTGCCGATCTCAATGCCGGGCACGAGGAACCGCTCTTGGTGTTTGCCGTGTGGTTACTGAAATCATAGTGGCTGGCTGTTGTATCTTGGCAGAGCTTCGTGATGGACCAGCAGCTTCAATCCCGACACCAACCAGATGTATCTGAGTGTCTGAGGGATATTCTAGAAGAGTATGCTTATCAAATACCCACAGTGCCCGCCTGCATGCACGACATGGCTCACAGTCACTCTTACCAAGTCCCATCCACAACCCCTTAGCCGCAAATCCTTCGGCTCAAGCCGAAATCACGACTTCGGACCCAACGTTCCCCAATCTAGAACGACACAAGGACAAGAAACCTGCCTTGGCTAACCCACACTCGACCCGAATCCCCCAAACCAATGGAACGCCTTAAGACCCGACCATCCGCACACGTAGTGCTTCTAATACAATAGCCACGCTACCAAACCACCATAGTCGTGGTGACAATCAACTAGCCTCGTACGGGCCACTGATACGGCATTCGCATCGAGTGTCTTGCCTGACTTTGACCATGATCACAGTAGCGAAACAGGTTTCGAAGCACCACCTGCACTCTCAGGTCCGCATTCGGCAATATGGCATATGCACATATGCACAACGAACAGAATGGACTAGACAGACATGCCAATTGTCGATTTGTCGATCTCCCGAAATGTTTCGGGCTGCTGTGTTATCGGTTGGGGGCTTTCGGGTATCGGCACGGTTCCTTATCCGATGTATAGCCGCTGTAAGGGGTAAGTGTGGTGGTGTGTTTGATATGTTGTATACGATGACGTCGACGATCGTGGAAATGTTTGTTATTCGCGATGGGGGTATCGCGTTAGTGGAGAAGGTGGTTGGGTTGGGCTCGACCGTGCGTGGGTTTAGATTGGGGGCATTCCCGAACTGCTGGCAAGGCGTGAACAGGTTTTCCTTTTCCCACGTGGGTTGGGGAAATTTTACGTTGCATTTTCTCGTGTTGATCGGAAAACGAGCGGGACTTGCCGGTGCGTTGTTGCATCTTGCTTCTTTGTATAAATTATGAATACTGGGAGGATCAGCACGATACATGTATATCGACGTACTTGCGATCGAAAGTACCAGCGATCGATGTAGAGTGACATCGACTCGTTCTTATACAATCGGACGATGAATTGACTTGCGCGCGATACCAAGAATGCAGCTCAGGCCACTAGCGTATGGAGGGAATGGAGGAGGTATACAGCGCCTCATCAGACCGGAAAGGAGGCGGCATCGATGAATGCGTGATATCTACAGGACACACCTAAGCTACCTCTATATGTGCGTTTACTTATCGATCGACAAAGATACACGACTGTATGCTCCGTAAGCTACTCCGTAGAACACGGTGAGCAGTATGTACTCTTGAAATGCTCCAAACTCCTCGCTATGCAATGGACATGTTCCTTCATGTCGATGACCTGCATATGATGGGTATTGCTCGTGCACTCATATCATGTTTACAATATTAGGATGGCTTAAAAGTTCTTCTTGGGCCTCATGTCCACGATTTCCAGGGGCGCGTCGGTCAGCTCGACCACATGGCCTGGCTTGAGCGCTTCGGTGTAGATGTTATCGACGTCGTGAGGATGGAATATGCCAGGTCGACTGCAGTTCAAAATGGCTTGCTTGCCTGGGGGGTCAGTAAGGCGGAAACAACCCCAGCTGTATCACTGTCAGTGTCTCAAACGAAATCAAGGGGAAGCTGGATGGCATACCTAGGCTGCTTTGTTGGAGCGCAAACGATGGCGATGCTTTCTGGCATCATGACCTGGTATCCGACATGGGTGTGCAGGTCTCTGCTGCTCATAAAACAGGTCTGCGTCGGATGAGTGTGAATCCAACCGAGGACCATTAACTCTTCTTTGTCACAGTAATCGAACAACTCTTCTTCGTTCAATGTTTCGCATGTGTCGCTCGTGCTAGTTTGTTCGGGAATGATGAGTCGTGTGATGAAGAGAGCGTTGGATTTTAGTATTCCACCCAGCATGCCGCATGTTTCAAGATTGAGACGTGTATTGGAGGAAGCAACGGCAAGGAACTGATTGCGTAGTTGGGAGGGGAGGAAAACGGGACGGAGGGGATCGCCATTCTCCAGGAAGGCCGAAGGCTTGAATGTGAATTCGTCGAGCTCGGTGGAGGGAGTCAATGGCCTCTGATCGGGTATCTTGCTTGGCAAAGGTGGCGCGCTTTCCGAGATCTTGCCTGGGACAGGAGGAGGTCGTGAATGATCGTATCGCGCATCGTACGTAGAAGCTGGAGACTTGGGCGGCAACGGCGGTGGAGCTGCGGGTGTGCCAGAGGCCCTGTATATCTGCTCTTTTGGAGGTCGCGCAGGTGCCGTGTCGCGTGACTGGGAGTCTGACCATCTTTCTTGGGCAGTCTTGTATGGTACGGTAGGGTAGTGGTATGGGGAAGCGGATTGAGACGTGGGACGCTGGGCTTGTCAGTAAAGAAGCCAGATAACTGTCGCATGAAGCTTACCGAAGAGTATGATGCTCTGTGGCCATTTTGCTGGAGTCTGGCAACTTCTTGCAGTTGGTTCGAGATATCGTCTCCGTCGGGCCCTTGCTGCCAGCTGTCCCAGGTGCCTCCACTGCGGCGCGCATGCTCTTCCTCCTCCGAGACGCCATGCTGTCGCACACCTCTTCTGACAGTGTCTCTCCTCCGCACTTCTCTCTGCGCGAGTCTCGCAGCAAGCGACTGGTTTTCCAGAGAGCGCGCATCGATCGTGGGCCGCGAATCGAACGACCGTCTCTTGGGCCCCCGATCTTGAATCGCCAAACCGTCCAGCTCCTGCGGAAGAGCACCCACGCCCTGCCCTTCCAACGATCTCAGACTTTCCTTCTGTCTCCGCCTCCTCTCTTCGTATTCTTCATGCCTCTTCTTGATGCGCGGCGCGATTTCCTCGAGCTTCTTCAGGTCGCGACTGACGGCTGCTGTTGCAGCATTGAGCGCTTTTCGGTTCTCGGGCTTGTTCCTGTCAGGATGGCCCTGTAGCTTCTGGAGGACGAGGTCGGCATGACGGTATAGGAGGAGGTATGTCTGCGCGTCGTTGCCCTCTGCTTCATAAACTTGGGCCTGGCGGGAGTGAGCATGCGCATCTCAGGCATGGCAAGTAAACACACCTCTTTCTGCATGGTACTGGCTGTGCGCAGCCAATTCGCCAAGGGAATGTGCGCATTGTATGTGTAGTTTCCGGCCTGTTCCGTCACTTCGGGCAGGCTCACGGGGCTGTTGATGGTAGCCATTGCGGAGGATGTGTGTTGCGGAGCGGCGGGGCGGGTGAGGTATGCCTAGGTATTCGCGAATTACGGCCTCAAGGCAACAACTTTGCGACAAACAGGACCGCTACCGGCGCGGTTGGAGATGACGCGTCCGCATCAGTGACATGGGGAAGTTGTGTTTGGCGCTGCCTGAAGAGAATCAAGTCTAGGGCACTGTGATGGGGGATGGGGGATGCTGGATACATGGCGGGGCAATCAGGGCCCTGCTGCGGCGCGTGGCAAGCACGACCAGATCGACTTGACGAGCTTGGGCATCAAACACATGCATCGCAGACAAGATGGGCATAAAGGCAGACGATGGTCCAAGAGAGATTATGGTGGACTAGCGATGGCACTTGAAAAGCAGCCATGTCTGATATGCAGGGCAACAGAGGCGGCCGCGCGTGTTCACGTGTAATGACATCGGTGTACAGGTCCACAGAATCTAATCGCGTCTAGTATCCAAACATAACGAATAGTATCTAGCAACATGTCTCCATCTTCACTTGTCCTCTGAGTCCTCCGATAGCTTGTCCCACTCGCTATCGGTCGATAGATCGCCTGTTGATTCACCCATTCCCTTCCTTCTCTTCAGTGCTTCGTCTACCGGTGCCGCAAGACTCGTCGTCGTTCCCGTAGTACTCGCAGTGGCAGGACCTCCGCTACCAACAGAAGCAGCAGCTTGTGTTGGATTCTCCGGCTCACTTCCACCAGGTCTCTCAACGAAGACCGTGCTCTGTGTCTCGGGGCGGGGCGCGCGAGGCTGGTTCGACTTGGGCTTGATCGTTTGCGTCTGCTCGACCTCGGTATCCACCTCGGTATCGTCGCCTGTGTCCATGCCATCTCCGTCGTCGCCTGCTGCACCTCCCTTTTCTTTTCCGCCTCTTCTAGCTTCCCGGATACGCTTTGCTTCCTCCTCCTTCGCCTGCGCAGCCTTGAGCTCCGTCGCGAACCAGTTTATCGACCACCAGAGACCTCCGCATAAAAGGGAGAGGATGACGAAGTGTATGCTGTACGTCGCGATGAGCATGACGAACAGAAGGACCTGGAGCGCCGCGAACGAGGCGTTTGTTGCGATAAGGAGCGTGGGCGTGGGCCCCGCGATGAAGATGGACTCCCATAGCTGTTCGAAGAAGGCTGCCATACTGTGCACTTGTTTTTCCGCTCGTCGTAGGTGGTAGGCGTGGGTTCGTCGGTGCGTGCAGATATCGTCGCTCGTATTCCGGGTTCTTGTACGGCCCCACGATATGGCTGCCTAGCCAAGTGGACAGGTGCGGCGTCGTTAGGCAATGCGACTTGAAGTTTTGTAGTGAATTGATGTGCGAAAGCGATCTGGTCGTGTACCAACGCCAGAGTGGACTGACGGAGCGGCGTGCTGGAGTCGGGAGAGATGCTCGATTGCTGCTTGAGGTGTCGCGGGGCTGGCTGGCTTCGGCAGAGCTGTCCAAGCTAACCCCCAGTCATTACCCTACCGCGTCACGCGTCGTGACCACTATATTACTCCGCCGGACCATAAGCGTTTAGACGCGGCAAACGTCCCTCGTGATCAGAACCACATGCATCATACCTGCTCCCGTCCAAGCATCGTCGAGTCTTCTCACAACGATCTGCGTCCATGCGCCTTCGCCAGCCTCATAGCTATGCTTCAATAGGCAATTGCATTACTGTCGTCATTGTACGGATAGCTCAACATCCTCTTGTCCGGCTCCCCATACATACGCTTTTGCAGCAGAACCTTAACAAGGCAATTACTCCACCTCCTCGCGTTGCGCACTGCTTATCTTCCGTGCTTCTTCAACTTTCTTGACATTCTTGTGCTCGAACCCAAAGGACGCAACCAAGGCAAGCCCACTCGTCACCAGCAAGAAGAGAAAAACGTCCCGAATGGCATTTTGATAAGCCAACTTATTCGCCCCGTTGCTGTTCAGTCCTTCCACCGGCGAATTCGGAAGGCTGGACTTGACGTCTGCTGTCAAGCGACCCAAGAATATGGTTTGTGATATACAGAGGCCTACTGCACCGCCGAGTTGAAAGGCAAATTGTAATAATGCTGAAGAGAAAGTCAGATTTCAGATAACAGGACGTAAACAGGCCTTACCATTCCCGGTGACCATGTCTTCCTCATTCAAGACGGCCGATACAGCTGTGTACGGCAGATTGATCGCGCAACCAGTACCAACACCGCATATGATGAAGTATGCCGCCCACACACCATGGCAGGTGCTGACGTTGAGTAATGTAATGAGCCCGGATCCGACCTTCATTCGGATGGTCAGTCAATCCTGGAGATGAAGTTTCCAAATGGAACTCACTACGCTCAGGCCAGTCCCAAGGATGATGAATGGCGTCTATCGAGACTCAGTCCAGAACGGCGCGATCGTTCTGCAAAACTCACGTAACAACCTGATCTCGAAACTAGGGCCCCAACTACTACTACAGTCAAAATCTGCGTCAACGTCAAGAACAAAATCCCCACACCACTCCTTTGCGCGCTGAAACCCTTTACTGTCTGAAAGAACATGGGTACGTATATTCCATACTATCTTCATGTCAGGCTTATCGGGAAGCTGTGTGTGGGGAGCAATTACATACCGAGAAATTTGGCATCGAGAAGAAGAATAGATACACGACTCCGAAAGCGATGGATCGTTGTTTGAGGACTCCAAACGGCACAGATGCGTCGTCCCCCATCTTCCACTCCATTAAGAGGAACAGCACAAGTAAGACCCCGGAGATAGAGAAAAGACCGATGATGATGGGAGAGCTCCAAGGAACACGATGGCCGCCCCATTGCATTGCCACGAAGAGACAACACATGGACGCGATCAGCAAGAGACTCCCGCCCAGATCAAGCTTGAGGAAAAAGCGACCAACATCATGTCCCCTGCTGGAAGTTTTCACTTTCCCAACTCCCTTTCCTCTAACAAGTCTCAAGAACACCGCAACAAGTCCTAAAACCACGGCACCCAAGGGCAGATTACTTGTAACTCGTAAGCACAAAATCAGCGATTCGGGGCATACTCACATCCAGAAGCACCACCGCCATAATCCTCGATCAGCCAACAAACCTCCCACCACTGGCCCGACCCCAATGCTAACCCCAAATGCACTGACAAATAGCCCGAAGAAGAAGGGTCGCTGGGATAAAGGAACAATCTTCGTTACCACGGCAAAAGAACCTTGCATTAATCCCGCTGCTCCGCATCCTGCCACCGCTCTCCCTAGAATGAAGATTGCAGATGAAGGTGCGACTGCGCAGAGTACACTACCGACTAATGGTTACATCAGCTTATCGTTTTGTACACCCTACACTCATATTAGACCAAGAAAGCACCCGACGTACCTTCGAACACCCCCACAGAAACAAGATACAACATCTTGACATCCCCCACTTTATACAGTTTCCCCAATGTAGGCTGCAGCGCTGTGAGCGCAAGAAGATACGCACTTCCATACCATGCGAGATGGTCGAGGACGTGGAAGGTTTTGGTTATGGTCAGTAGGATGGGGTTGAGGATTATGGTGTCGAGGGCTACGAGGAAGGTGCCGAGGTAGAGGGAGGTTACAATGAGGATGAGATGGGCTTTCGGTGTGGATTTTGATGTAACAGAAGGATTAGGGCGAGGAGTAGTGGTAAGCTCGATGGATGGGGACATGGTAGGATGTGGTTGGCGTGTTGGAGGGGTTGAGTATGTTAGAAACGATGAAGTTGTTGACTTGAAGATGGGAGATATTGAGGCTTCCGGCTTCTTGAACAAAGATTGTCTTTTCAGGCTTCCTCTCACGAATGTAACTACGACGGGGTCCACATGGCTGGCATCGGCCTGTCTGTCACAAAACAGCAACATCTTCAGCAGTTTCGAAACGAGTATAGTACTTGTAATACACGGAAGAGGGACGGAAATATGAGAGGGTGTCGCAACTGAACAGCTGAGCAAGTAGCGCAGGTACCCGTAAGCCGCCATCCATGAAGCCGCCTGTACAACCCGAGCTTAACGACACTGAAAGGTTCCGGTCAACTGATTTTCACATACGCATGATAAGCTTCTGGTATGATTTCCGAACGGTACGGAAGGGTGGGTAGATAGGCAAGGTGTTATTTCGCTGTTACTCGCTACATCCGCAATGGTACCCACGATCGACCCGCCTCCCTATCCACAGCCCCATCATGTTTCAAGAACCGTCCCCGAGCGATCTTCCTACCAGTTTCCACGACAAAACCCTCTCAGTCCCATCCTCCAGAACGACTTCGCAGGAGCTTTGGCGATAGTGCGAGTGGATTTCCGAATCTAGTAAATGTAGGGCTTGCCACACTGCTTGCGTCTCTGGGCGTTCCATGAGCTGACATTGGAGAATTTCCCGTCGGCGTTGCATTGTCCAGCAGTCGTGCTGTCCTTGGACGCCCTCAAGCACATTCTCGGGCAATCATCGACAAGGTTGTCCTGGAAACATCACAATGGTGAGCAAGTCAACCTTGAGTGTGAAGTGATACATGACGACTTACGATAACGCAGCAATGGCTGCCGTCTGGGTAAAGGCACTGGCAGTATGAAGCTACAACGCTGCTTACGCTGGCAAGGAGCACGGTAACGATAGTAAGACGCATGTTGGGCGTTGATGAGGAGGATGCAGTTGGGTTGGGTTGTGGGTTGAAGTGATGAGTGATGTGATGGTGCGGAGGAGTGGAAGAGAAACCACGATCTTTATAGAGTCCAGCAGACTAAAAGACCACATAACACGAGTCATAGTCATATTTCGGCGGATTTACGAAGCACCCCACGGGGGGACGTGCATAGGTCACATTGGATCCGTTCAAGTAATCTCACGGAGACTACCACAGTACGCTTGTTTTCGTTTGGAAAGGTTCATCATCGTATCAATAATACACGGTGAGAAGGCACACCGTCATATCAATTATTACACGCGGCGATTACCGTATTTACATAAAAGGGTTTACATTGAATGGGAGCTTCCCAGCGATCGAGGTCCTAGGATCTCGAGAACTGAGGAAACTCAAGAGAAGGTACATTGTTACATTGACTGCCATAATACAAAGAGACGATTGCTTAAGAACTGCGCAAGGGCACCTTGAGGAGCTTCTCCTCTACTTCGCGTTTCCAATGGTCCAATCCGTGCAGGAGCGGCGCCACGAAGCGTTCCATGAGCTAACGTCCGAGTACTTGCCACCAGCGTTGCACTTGTTGTCCGAGTTTCCGTTGTCGATGCATCGGGCCACGCAGTCCTTCCTGATGCCGTATTGCTAGTACATCGTTAGATTCGGTCGCTTGAATTTCCTGTTTGATTCCACTCGGGCTATCATTGGCTTACAGTAACGCAGCAGTGGGAGCCATCCGCGTAGAGGCATTGGCACCATCCATCAGCGGCGACGGAAGTGATGGCGGCGAAGATAACCGCGGCGATGGAGAGTCGGACCATTTTGTCGTGGATCGAGGTGAATGAGTAGTTGCGTGTGATGAAGAGGTGTGTAAAACTTGTGGGTAATGAAGATGCTGTGTCGGTATGCTAGGTATCGAGAAGATCACTGTTGCTTTATATAGACGGCAAGATCATGTTCGTCTATCACAACAGAGACGACCCGGAGACGACCCACCAACCACACCTGGTTACCTTCCCGCCAAGGCCCTCAATTCACACGACCCATGCGCAAGTGGATGGTCTCGAATGGGAAGTATCTCAACTCCAAGGGCCTCGTCTATCACAATGAAACATTGTGGTCAGCTGAGTAGAAAAAAAGTCGTCGCGCCGATTCTATTGTGATGTTGAGGTCAGTGGAACGATACCTAGATACCTAGATAGGGCCGAATGGTCCTTAGGTTCGGAGGTCAGTGCGGAAGTCGGAGAGCACCTGCAGACGGGATCTAAACGATGTTTAGATACCTAGATAGAACGACACCTACGACACACACACCTTACATACACACCAATGCAACTAATCGCATCAAGCACCTGTACGAACAGAAAGAACTACAGTCTTACCACCACACCATTACGATGAGGAGCAAAAATCTGCACGGGCTTGAACAGCCGCAACGATCTTACATAACACGTTCCCACACCTGTCTCCCTACGTCACCCTTCAACGTACACCGATCAGCTCTAAACAGCGCATATAATATGACCGAACAGTTGACCGAATGTGGAAGAACCTGCCAAACGTGGTCTACTGTGCTTACAGGAAAGTGCCGACTGCCGAATTCGGACCGTCACGAGTCAGTACTACCAGACGTTTCTGGAGTTGTGGCAGAGCCTCACTGGAACTGCCTGTTGTGGATCCCGTTGACCATGAGCGCCTCGGACCCAAATTTCCACTCTACGGCCAAACCCTGTACATTCGATAGTACTATGGGGACTGTGTCAGCAGCCAACTAGTGGACTATCACCAAAACCGGCACGGGGGAAATACACGGCCAAAGATGCGCGCTGAATGTCCCGAAGCCAGTCACTATCTGTGCAGACCGGGCCGGTATGCTCACTGTGGTATGTACTACCACGAAGTCTGCAGCCATGCCGCACTCTAGAAGATGGAAGCAAGATAATGAGTAGCACGAGGGGAGGATGAGAGGAAGTCCACCAAAACTGCCATCAGACAGTTGCGAGTAAAGCGCTTGCAGCCACGAGATATAACCCAATGTCTAGTAACTTTGGAAAGTCTACTTTGGCCAAGTCGGAATGATATCCTCAGTTCCAGATGTGCATCCCCAGGAAACCCACCGGTTCACGGGTACTTCCGACGTCGCCACCGCTGGTCTCCAGGAGAGCAACCTTGATGAGGGCCAGATCTGCGGTGGTGTCTTCGTTGAGGACTCCAGCAGCGTGTAGATGGAGCACATGCCTAGTGAGCTCGTAATGTTGGAATTAACGACCGAAAATGAAGCGTGGTTTCTCCATCCGTTATCGCCCCTGCGTGAGTACGTGATCTCTCAAACATGTAGGTGAGATGGTACCGTAGATACCGCTCCAAAATTGACCCCATCGATCCATTCAAGTCTTGGAAATTGGGTTAGTGAGTTCGTGATCTTGGAAATATCCGCCGAGAAGGAAGCGTGGACCTGAGTGGTCTCTCGTATTAGTCATGACCCCTGCGTTGGTCTACGTTGGCTTGTTCTTCTCCCTTGCAATTCACACGCAATAGTTTCCTGCACATAATCCTTTTGCCGGTAGCCGCAGCATGTCACGATTGCTGACACGGAGATACCCATAGAACACACCGACACTCGTGAATATCCGGTGGTCGAAAACGACCGTACGAGGCTGGGCTAACTTGAATACACTATCTTGAGCGATATGAGAGCATCACTCGGCCAAATATCAGTGCCGACTCATTTATCTGTAGATGTAAGCAAGAGCTTAAGCAAGCTTAAATATCAGAGCACCATCCTCTCTGGACAGCACCAAGACACTCAATCTAAATCCACTCTACTCCACACTCTTCTACTACCTCTTCGAAACTTCTCACAACCGCCAAAATGGTCCGCATTCTCTCCCTCGCTACTATCATCATCGCCAGCGCCATCAGCGCTCAGGCCGCCCAGTTCTGCCAGTGCCTCTTCGGCGATGGCTCGCACTGCTGCGTCTACTCTGTGAGCAACCCTTCATGAACCACACAAGATGAAATGCATCTTGGGTGCTAATTTGAGATACTCTTTAGGACCCCAAGATTGGTGACCTCGACTGCCAGCGCTGGTGCACCAACGCCCACCGCGCCGATGGTGCCACCAACCCCAACAACCCTCTTGAAGTCGGCACCGCCTGCGCTGCTGGTGGAAAGTACAGCACTGTCAGTGGCTGGAACGCTCAGTTCCGCACCTCTTGCTACAAGCAGTAGATGGTCGTTAGCTCGATCTCGGGAGTCGGCAGTGGCTTTTCATGGGTGGACGGCTAATACGGGGCTGTGGTGGACACGTGGGGAGAGCTGTTTGTTGTAATGGGTTAAGCAGGATGTGCGATATGTAAAGAGGCGACAATCTCAATATTAAATCGGCCCACCAATTATCGTGCTCGCAAGACTTGCTGTCGAACGTGCATATTGTGATGAGATATATTAAAGAAGCAGGGTGCACCCCCGCAAGACCTCGGGAACTAAGCCGTTACTAGCGTACCCGCGCCCCACTCTAACAGCCGAGTTATCCTCCTTTGTACAGAACTACCCGCCTATCTTCTTTGAAGAAGCTTCGCCGAGGTGCTTGGGATCGGCGGTGAGGCTCTTGAGGCTGGGGGATCGACTGCAATGAACGCGCTCCCCCAACCGTGCGATGAGATTGTCAGCTGTGGTGCCGCGCTGGATCGTAGCAGCCTTCTCAGATGTGTAGTAGCTGTCACGGTAGTCGTGACTTCCGAAGGAAGCCACGCATACTCAGCCAGTTTCATCTGGAATCCTATTCGACGCCTCTTTGTTCAAATATCGTCAGATTGTACTAATGCAGTTCTCGTATATGAGTACCTTGATGTCGTGGCCCAGATCAGGAGATAGTGCAAGGCACGCAGCAATTTGACATGCTCTAATCGTACAATAACCAGGTAGATGGTATGCTACCCAGCTACATGGCTTTGGGCCGATGACGAGTGTCTCCCGCAAGCGTCGGGACATTGTTTCAGGGGTGTCTGTGGCTGCGTAATATGGTGCCTGTAATGAGTCAGAATGGCGCCTTTCTGGAGGTAGATGTATGACTAGATCGATGTCAAAGAAGACAACGAAAGATCGCTCTCGTAGTAACAGAAAAACTTATGTCCGGTGAAGTTGTATCGAGTTGGCACGGCGGTGCCTGCTGATTCTGTGCATAAGAGGAAACGCGGGCAACATAAAGGCCATTTGTGGTAGTTGCGACGGCCGCCCTTGGTTGAGGGCGGCGCGCCTGCCACTACCAGCGCCCTTTTTGTGACTCAAGGAAAGCAGCAAAAGCTTGCTCCTCAATAAATAGAAGAACTTCTGTGAATAAATATGCTCGTTAGAACATTAGACAAATACGTTTGATTACGATTTGAGATCGATCGCATTGCAGCACCACTTTATCCCGCCTTCGACCGACAGTTCTAACTACATCCGACAAGAAGATGGAAACTAAACTGGCGGCTAAGAGATACCAACGCATCGCGCAGGACCTCGAGAAGCTTCCATGCGAGCTTCACGGTGATATACTAGACGAACTGGAATACTCCCAACTAATTCGCCTTTCTTCTTGCGCCGGGCCACGTCTGACTTGGTCTCTCAAAAACAGCCGATCGCTCTGGGGTAAATACTTCCGCGGCGAGAACATGAGTAAATGGCAGACACTACTCTCCATTACAGACCGCGTAAAGTTCGCATGTTTCAAGAAACCGGAATCCAAGGAAGATCTACCAGACGTCTTCAAAGAGAAAGGCCGCCTTTACTTTCTGACCTATCGCAATTCAGACTGGAAGCATGAATTGGATAAGAACTGGACTCGTTTCAGACAGGAACGAGGGGAGCTGGGAACAAGGTGGCTCTCGGAGTTAAACGCGATCATCCTTACTGAGACTTGGACCACGTTCCACGAAGACTACTCCCGAATCGTCGTACCGATTCTCCCAAAATTGCCGGTGCAAGCTTCAGCAATCTTCTCTAGGATTCCCGAATTAGGTGAGAGGGATTACAAATACCAGCACCATGCAGACGGCGCTGTATTCTCCGCCGATAAACTAGCAGCTTTTGTCGACATGTATCAACAAGTCCGTCTAGTCAGAGCAGAAACGCTAGCAGCGGAGCTCTACCGACTGGCGGATATTTACGAGGCCCATCCCACCCGTCTAAAGCAGCCGTTTGATCCCCGAACCCAGGCTCCCGACGAGTTCAATGCGGAGCATATTCCCACTCAAATGCGGCGCGAGGCACAAAGGATGGTTAAACGGGCGAAGACCGCTCGCTGGAACAGCAAGGATGTGAAACCCTTCCGCTTCAAGTATCCTCCACTTGTGCCGTATGAGAGCCAGGTACAGTCATTTCATGATTGTCTTGAAGATGTTGCAAGAAACCACGGGGTAGACAAACACCAACTCGAACCGATGGAGATTTTGAAAAAGGGCGAAGCTGTTGTGGTGAACGCACCAGATTGGGCGCGGGAGGATGCAGAAGGAGAGGTGGATGGGGTTGCGGACCTATGCACGGTATTGGAGAATCAGCACATAAGCGAGCGTAGGCTCACTCCGAAACTCTGTATACGTGCCTCACGGTTTCAATCAGCAGGCTTGCCCGTCCTTCCGCGCGGCGACGCGGAGTTGGATTGGCTAGAAGATTTCGCAGAGGCGACGGCATGGTTGGAGGGAAGTTCTCGCCACGGTCTCGAAAACATTGGTTGACTTTGGATTTTAGATTGCTGTCCTCGGATATGCGCGAGTGGTCTACTTTTACAGTATATCAAGAGCAGTGAAAACATGGAATAGAAAGTGCTCGTATTCCACCGTCTTCTAGCGTCCTCCAACAACGGGTGGTGCGGACTTTAAATGGCCCTTGGCATACATGTCCACATATTCCTTTGCAGGCCAACCGCCCCAGTGTTCAACACTCTCGATCTGTGTCTTGATGAGAAGTGCTATGTCTTCTGGTGCACCGGATGTGTGATCGTTGCCTGGTTCGAATCCTCCTCCATCGACAGCTAGGCGCAACGCCACGAGTGTCTTGAACAGAAGGTGCCTGCCTGAGCGCTGAGCTTCTGCACGCGCCGTCACCTCAGCATGATGCTTGGTGAACCAGGTGGTGAATGAGTAAAGACCCTCATAATCCCGGAGAATACCTAGCCCTCGTACATAGGCATGTAGCTCCGCGGGCCCCGGAATGTGTGGCGAAATGACGTTGGCTGTCTGATCACCTGTAGGCGACTGCACATCTGCACTAGCACCGACTAGGCCGTTGAAGAGCGTACGAAGGCGAGAGGAGGCAGTGGAAAGAACATGTCGTGTATCGTCAAAAGAAGCGGAGCCTCGTTCGACGGCTTGAGCGGCGTACATAGTCGCAATACAGACCAGACGGAATATCTCATCGTCGACGTCAAGATCAATCTCTTCCATATCTTCAACAATGGAACAAATGAGCTTATACCGAGCAAGACTTAAAACATGCTTATGCCCTTTCTGAGACGCCAGCACCTTTATCATGCAAGCCCAGGCTGGTCGGTAGATCGGTCGATAGTATTTGAGAAGCATGTATGCGTATTCGACACAGTATTGCCGGTTCGACCTGAGCTGACGAACGTGCTGTTCTGGAGGTAGGAAATCAACTTTGTGAAAAGATGACTGATCGATGCTTCCAAAGCGACACAAGAAGTCAATGATCGCCTTGAAAAGGAAACCCGGGATCGATTTGCCTGAAGTGTACTGGTCGTGAATGCCGTCGAGCATTCGGCCTACCCTGCCGTGTTGAATGTCCCTAGCCATGTCTAGTAAACCTAGACCCGTGTCGAACTCTGGGCATGTCTCTAAGAGGAACGCAAGGAGGCGGCGTTTAGGTTTGACGTGTGCCATCTGCATTCGTCCAAGTAGCCCTCGGTAGCCAGGAACGGGTTCGCTAAGATATACATAGTGCAACGTAGATAGCGGGTCGGGGACTGCTTCCTTCATGTCTCCAGGTAACATATGAGTGGTGTCCTCTTCATGGGTGTTTTCTGCATCAGACGAGAACTCTGTGCGGGTCGATCGCTCTGCTTCAGCATGATACAACTTTTCGAACATTGCAAGATAGATATCTGGATGAGCAGGTTCTCCAGACAGCTCATGTGAGAGGAAGCATGCCCAGGCCTCCCTACGCGTGCGTGTCGTTCGTATACGCCCAGCCCAAAGCAGAGGGCGAAGGTGTTTAGCATCTCGATACTGGGAGGAGATGCGCGGTAAAGAGGTTCGAGTCTGTATCGTAGGACTAGAATCGGTGTCCCAGCCAGCGTACACTTGCGCCACATCTTCCCAGAGGCGACCACTGTACCCAGCTTCATACATACGGTGCAAGAGCTGGGAAGCTCGCGAGGCACCAAACTCGTAGCCTTTATCCTCATCCATTGCTGTGCGATTCTCCTTCCACGGTGGCCAGGTAGGCCCTTTGAGCTCAGCCCATTCTCTCTCTTGAAGCGTTTTCGCATGTGCCAGCTGATTGCGCGCAACGGACCGAAAACCGAGGCGTGTCACCGTTATTGCAGGCGACCTACTCGCCATATATTGAAGGATCTGGAATTGAGCCTTTTCTTGTTGGGCAGCGAAGACTACAGGGCGGGCAGACGTGGGTAGCGATAGTAGCAACAGGAATGTGTTGCAAAACTGCGTCAAGTCGGAAAGCATATCAAGGGATAGAGGATTGGATCCAGAAAAATCATCGCAGAGTCGGCTTGCTTCGGCAACGAAAAAGGACGCAGTCCATGGCATTGACTCGGGCCAGAGCTCGCGCCCATGGCGAAGTAAACGGGTCGTAATGATCTTGAGCTCCGACCAGCTTATCGATTCTGATTGCGCAATACGACCAACGTGCCTCATGACGATACCAAGAGCAGGTACTCTGATGTGCTTGCGACGTAGGAACAGTAGAAGCAGGAAAAGAGGTGGTATCTCGACCCCTTGTTCGAAGCATTTGACTGCTGCAGTCGATCGCGGTTCTGTGAGACAAGACGCCCATCGTTGAACACTTTCAACCGTGTAGCCTCGATTTTGTAGCATCTCCAGCTCCCGCGGTGTATATTGGAACGTCGACTCATCCGTTGCCATTTCCGCAAGATGTTGGAGATATCGGGCAAGAATCGAGTAAAGGGAGACAGGTTCAGGAAGCAGCTCGGTGCTGACGGAGGGTACAGGCTTCGGCTTGCGTCCTCGCAACGCAGAGCGGGGCGCAGTGTAGGATAAATCAGTCGCAGTGGGCGGCGAAACGAAGTAGAGGTTTCTAGCCGAGCGATCCATTGATTCCAGGACTGTCGCAGGTCTGCTGGGACGCTTGGCCTTCCTCGTGGCGCGGGACCATTGCGGTCGAAATCTACCATCCTCCTCTGCATCCTCGAGCGTGTCTGGGAACGGCGAAGAGGCGTCCGATGGAGCATCTGTACCTAGATTGCTTGAAAAGGCATCTATAGAACTCTCAAAGAAGGCGTTGTCATTAGGGATCGGCGCGGAGTAGTGCCTCGAAAGTCGATGAGGCACCTCATGGTGAGGAGAGGCTATACCGCGGCGGGGTTTGCGCGTCGCGGGGTGATGGGAGAGCAGGGACGCTGAAGGAATCCAGAGATGACATTTCGAAGGGAGTGATATGTCCCGCCTTGGAAGATGGGTTATGGGATTACAAAGATACTTGCAAAACAGGTCAGTACAAAGTAAGCCTTGAACATGGCGTGCGGGCCTACCCAGTGCGGTAGGAGGCGCGTCACACGACGGCCGAAGCGGTACGGGCTACCTGGAGCTACCAGGGAGAGTACTAAGGGCATTCATCAGACGCAATAGACGTGGAGCGACGCGTGCGAAAACCAATTGCGGAGAGTTGTCGAGTGCAGTGAGAAAATCGTGGGTAGCTCATGCCCCATCGTCGCTAGCGCAGCATGCTACAGTCGCAAACCACCCGTGGACGACTTGGACATCGTCACCCAAAGGAGCGATAGGCGTGTGGAGAGCGAACACGCTTGAATTAGCAAACAGGAACTCAGGGGTCATTCAAAAGGAAAAGAATCACCATCGTCGTCAGCAGTTGCCAGGCAGTAATTGCTGCGGCACTCTGCGGCGTGGTCTTGGCGCTGCCCTTTGCGCGTTCCATTCATCGCTGCACTTACTTCCACCAAGCCAAGTCAACTTTGGACAGCCGCCAACCGCACGCCCAACCCCTAGGCACCATTTGCGCGTCACCGGAAGCCGTCTTGGACCCCGTCACGCGCCTCTCCAAATTTCAGCATCGCGCCTGCCGGTATCGCGGACAGGGCATGCTGTGAAGGAAGCCGCCGAAGCACGACTCCGGCCGCCCTGAGCGCGTTCCATCCCACGCCATCACTCGCGCATCGCCAACAGCACCCCAAAGTCACCATGGCCGCCGCCAACGGCACCCTCTCCCCGCCGTCGCTCCCCCAGGCGCCCAACTCGCCCGCTGCCGCCAAACGGAAACTCGCCGAGCGTCCTGCCATTGCCGTCAATGGCGCATCCACGCCTGCACCGGGAGAGAGCGCCAGTGCCAGCGCGCGCTCTCTGCAGGCAGTATTGGGAGACATACTGGCAGTTCTTAAGAGGTATGCCGCCTGCGAAGAATCCCCCGCCCCGCGCGTTATCGCCGTCATGCCAGCAGCCCATGCACGGAGTGCGCTGGCTGGGCTCGTCCACACCTCTGAGTCGCATGTTGACACTGAATAGCTACGACACCAAACCCTCCATCTTGTCGCATCCCATCACCTCGTCGATAACGCGATCCGCCTCTGGAGAAGCCGACTCGAAACGCACCAAGCTGACCCCACCCGACGGCCCTGCGACCATCAGTAACCTGATACAAGACGGCTCGTACGACTCTCTGCACGCACTAGAGAAGGATGTCGAGAGCGCTACCACTGAGATTCTGGCGTCTAGCGGCCCAAGTGATTCGTCGGCAGCCCAGGCGTCGCCCCAAGACACAGCGCTGCAGGGCAAAGTGCTCGCCTTCCAGACCGTCCTGAAAAACCTTGTGGCCAGAGAAGGGGCGCGCAAAGCGCCTGGTTCAGCAAAGCAAGTCAACGGCGATGCCGACGCTCCAGCCTCAGGAGAGGAGGGCACTCCGGTGCCGATCAAGGAGGAAGATCAAGACGCAGAGATACCCCAGAGCCGGACTGTTCTCACGCTGTACGGGAGCGCGCCGCCGAAACAGCTATTCTCCAGTCTGCAGCAGCCCCAGAAAATCCCCCCCGCCCATGGAATATCCACGCTCGACACCGCCGTCAAGGTGACTCTACCCTTGCGCGAGACGAACCTCCCCAACCTCATCTCGACGACAGAGGTATACCCCATCCCAGAATCAGATAGCAAAAAGAAGGTTGCGACTATTGGGGAGGTCTTCCGTGCACCTGCCCACTTGCCACAGATCAGTCCCCCCAAGTCTGCCCGACCGACAACGAGCAAAGGCAACAGCACCATCACCTTTGCGCACCAGGAAGCGCCCAAGCCTCGTCGCAAGGGCTCCCAGTCGCACGCGCATCAGAGCTTGTCTTCTGGCTTTTGGCTTGGGTATGCTGGCGTAGATATGCCGAAAGATCAGACCTCGCCAACAGCGAAGCAAAAGAGCAGACAGCGGGCGTTGAGCATGGGCGAAGCGCAGCAACCACCGTCCGAGGCAATTCTTGTTGCAGTCCAACAAGCCAAGGAAGATGCCTTGTTTCGCAGTGCTTACTCTAGCTTTGCGCCAACTCGGGATGACAGCTCCGCTATTATTCCAGAGGAGACTAAGAACATGGTCTGGTGGCAGAAGGTTGGTGAGAAGCGCTTCAACGAAATGTTCCCGATCGATCCGGCTCTACTCGACCCTGAGCAGGCTAAGCAAGCACTCACCAATGGGACCACCGATGAGGATGAACTATTCAAAGAGGCGGTAGAGAACTTCACCCCGGTTCAAGGAGACGTGTTACCTGGGATGGAGGAAAAGACCGAGGAGGAGAAGGATACAGATGAGGTGCTCAAGGAGATATCAGAACTTCTCGAGACATTGGCCTCGTACCAAAGGATACGGAATCTCTCCCTTACAACTAACCCACGCACTCCTGTTGTACAAAATGCTTCACTCGCAACCCTAGCCGGCAGCCCGTCTACACCCTCGTCGGAAGAGTTCGACGTCTATCAGATACTAAAGTCACAGCTCACATTGTTGATCTCGCAGCTTCCGCCGTATGCAGTCGCCAAACTCAATGGGGACCAAATGGACGAATTGAACATCAGTCGAACTATCCTATTCGACACCAAAGAGTACAAGGGCGTCTTGGAGGAGGATCAGCTCTCGAAACTTGCAAAGACACCCGGAATGGCTGCTGCAACGCCGGCTACCCTGGCGCGAACGAGTTCTGGAACCAACGCGCACTATCCCGCAGCTGGGCACCAGTACAGCCGTCCAGCGCCGTCAGTGCCTCAGTCCGGCGCTCGTCCAGTGTACTCGCAACCACAATCCCTCCACCGATCATCGTCGATGCACCTCCAACGCTCGCCTTCGGGTGCTGCGCAGACATTCCAACCAGGTGGCGCGTCTTATGCCACCAACTCTCGGCCGGGGTACTCTGCAACCCCGTCCTACAACCAACAAACGCCGCGACCAAGCTATGGAACCACTCCTTCTGGTCAATACTTCCCGCAACGCTCGGCACAGCCAAGCAGCTACACGGGTGCTCCTGGCTCACAGTACTATAATTCTACACCCGCACAGGGCCAGAACCGTTATGCATCACAGCAGAACCAAAGCAGCTTCTACCCTCGCTCACAAAATGCGGCACCTATGTACAACGGCGCACAAGCACCGCCGCCACGGAATGTGTCACCCATCAAGGGCGCGCCCACACCATCGGCTTATGGTACACGACCAGCATATGGTACGCCCGTGTCTGGAGGGCAGATGCGCAGCACATACTACGGTCCTTCCCAATACGCAACTCCTCAGGCGCCTGGTGCCGCTGCTCCCTACAATGGCGCAGGCAGCAATCCTCAGCAGATGATGCTTGAAAGACAGCAAGCGCAGCAAGCACAAGCCCGGCTTGCGGCACAAAATAGTTTCAGTAGTAGTAGGCAGGGATCAGGGACGCCGCAACCTCCCAACGGCTCCATGTATGGCGCTAATGGGGCCTCCATGTCGACCTAGAGTGTTTTGATGAGCGGACATGGATTTGCATGGTGTTCTGGATACCATAGATCAGCTTCTGGCGTTTCGGGCAGTAGCAACGAGCGGGAGGATTATCATTTCTGGACATGTTCTTGTTTAGCAGAAGCACTGTTGTCTTTGTAGACGACACATGTCACGTAGTTAATAGGGCCAGCGTGTCATAGTTGAGCGGGCTCTCTTTTCGAGCAAGTAACAGATTCATTAAAAAGGAGACCTGTCGAGCATTATCCATGACTGCTAGCTGTGGCTGTGACGTGGCGTGGACCCTGCATTGCGCTTAGAGTTGCCGAAATGACGTCGCGCAACGCGTTCCTTCCGGCGAGGCAGCTGGGCAGACGGTCGCTGATGGCAGTCCTCATCGCTGCCTCTGCGGACAAAACCATGAGACCCACACACCACCATGGCTCACCTCTTGCGTGGAAAGCAGGCCGGTGTCAGCAACGACCTCTCCCTGGGCCTGGGCCCTGATTCATTCGTGCTCGACCATGTACGCGCCCGCTGTCTTCTCGCCCCGCCGTTCCCCCAGCCCTCTACGCGCAAGCTAACAGCACGTGAAGATCCGCAACTACGGCATCAACTCCAAAGTCACCCAGGTCGCATACGACCCCGTCCAATCCCTCCTCGCCGTCGGCACGAGCGACAGCAAGTATGGTCCCGGCCAGATCTACATATTCGGACAGAAGAGGGTCGAAGTGGTGCTGTCGCTGCCCACGCGCAACGCCTCGATCAAGATCCTGCAGTTTTGCGCCGAGAAGCTGCTGTGCGTAGACTCAAAGAACGACTTGTCCGTCTTTTCGCTCGAGACGAAGAAGCTGCTCAACGCCCACTCCCCTCCCGCCCGCATTACGGCGCTGCACTGCGACCCTACCATCGATTACGCGCTGCTCGGTACACAGCACGGTGAGGTGTACGCCTATGATCTGGCTAGGGAGGCACTTACGCCCTTCAAGATTCCCAACTTGTGGAGGGAGAAATTCCCTCGCTCGCGCCTGACCTCCGTTGTTACGCTCTCACTCCACCCTCGAGATATCGGCTCCCTCCTGATTGGGTACAACTCCGGCGCAGTCATCTACTCGTTCAAGCAAAACAAAGCCCTGCATTTCTTCAACTATGTGGTCCCCAAGGGAGCCCCTGGAGGTGACTCGGATCCAGTCTCCGTCTCCAAGGATCGCGAACCTCCGCTTACCCAGGCTGTCTGGCACCCAACCGGCACTTTTGTTCTGACTGGACACGAAGACAGCAGTATCGTTATATGGGATTCCAAGGATGGCCGCATCGTACAAGCGAGAACCTTGACCGATACAAACGTAGACAAGCCCGGTCCAGGCAGCTTCAGCCCAGGTGCCGTTGAAGGATCGTTTGCACTCAAGTCCCCCATCTTCAAGATTGCGTGGTGTGCGAATCAGGACCCTGACGATACCGCTATCCTCATCGCTGGTGGACAGCCATCCAACATCTCCGCCAAAAGTCTGACGCTTTTCGAGCTGGGTAGAACACCGGTTTACGCGACCGCATCCTGGCAAGTACTATCCGATCACTTCGAGAATCCCAAGAGGCAAAGGATACTTCCATGCCCGCCTGGGACCGAGGTGGTGGACTTGTTCCTCATTCCAAGGACGTCCCCTCATTACGCTGGCTGCCACGACCCCATTGCCATTCTCGCCTTACTTGCATCTGGGGAGTTGATCACTCTCTCTTTTCCAAGCGGAATGCCCATCACGCCAACTAATCAACTGCACCTCTCCATGACGCTTGTTCATCCGTATATCAATTATGCAAATCTCGCGCCTGTAGAGCGTACACGGTGGCTTGGCATGACCGAGAAGCGCCAACACGGTCCGCAATTCCTCATCGGTGGTGCCGAGGCTGTTCATCCCCTCAAGCGGTTTGAGAACCGAAACATCGTGCAGACTGCTCATGCAGATGGCACGATCAGACTATGGGACGCAGGACATGCCGATGAGATTGAGAACCCTGCATTGCTACAGGTAGACGTAGCTCGAGCAGTCGGCCGCCCAGAGCATATACACGTCACACAAACTTCGTTCGCAGGCGCAGCATCTGAACTATCCGTAGGGCTGAAGAGTGGTGAAGTAGTAGTGTTCAGATGGGGTGTAAACAGGCATGCTGGACAGGAGTACCCACCCGGTGACAACAAACCGCAAGCGCTTACCAATATCTCGGAAAGAAGTGAAGCGGCTCTCAAAGAGGGACTGCTGCCTTTCACTTTGCTTGACGAGGGCAATGGACCAGTCACCGCCTTGAAACATTCTGATGTTGGCTTTGTTGCTGCGGGCTTTGAGGGTGGCAGTCTGGCCATCATTGATTTGCGAGGGCCCGCTGTTATCTACAGAGCGTCGATACAGGAATTTGTCAAGCCGGACAAACGCGCCAGCTTCCGACGGAGTTCAACGCAGGCAGCACCCAAAGCGGAGTGGCCCACTTGCCTCGAGTTCAGTGTTATGACACTCGAAGATGACGACTATTCCAGCATTCTACTTCACGTCGGTACTAATCTTGGCCACCTGGCAACCTTCAAGCTACTG
Source organism: Alternaria viburni (assembly GCF_023758015.1). NCBI lineage: Eukaryota > Fungi > Ascomycota > Dothideomycetes > Pleosporales > Pleosporaceae > Alternaria > Alternaria viburni. Next base: position 1,255,548 of record NW_026055774.1, read on the forward strand.
CCAGAATCAAGTGGCCAGTACTCAGTAAAACCTGCGGGTGTGTGCTCGCTTGACGACAAGGTTATCAGCATCAGCCCCATGCACGCCGAAACTGGTCGCCCAGCATATGCTTCGCAGTCTGCCGTTGCTGGACTTCGGACTGGCTCGAAGATTAGCGGCGTCCTTTTAGCCACAACAGCCTCAGGCGCGAGGTTATTCCGTCCCGCCACGAGTAAAGGAGCGCACAAAACCTTTGATCAGTTCTTGTGCGATGCTGCGACTGTAGTGAGGTACGAAGACAAGGGCTACGCAATGCTTGGGTTGTATGGAGATGGATATGCGAGAGCGCATTCGCTACCTGCATTGAAGGAGATCGGGTCTGTCAACCTCAGTGATTTCTTAGACATCAGGCGCTTCTCTGAGGCAGTCATTACAAGTACTGGCGACATCTTTGGCTGGAAAGGGCCTGCGGAAATGGCTCTTGTCAACGTCTTTGGAACGGGACTGCAATAGTAAGTCGACTCATCTCCCCAGCCATGACATATGTACTGACCAAATCTAGTGAACGTGCGAAGGATGTCTTGCTTAACCCAGAACTTTTGATTCCGCCCCGACCCACTATCAGCAATATTCAATGGATCTCTGGCACCCAATATGTAACACCAGCCGACATGGATCTTCTCAGTAAGCTATTCTTACTTCTATTCCCAACCAATCACTGACTTCTCTTAGTTGGTGGTCCTGATAGGCCCTTATCAAATCGTCAAATGGCGCAGCAGCGAGCAGAGGCAGAGCAGGAACGACGCCGCGCCAATCCGACCGCAGCCAGCTCTTCTGCCGCTGGATATCAGTCCTATCCTACCCAAGTATCCCCGACTCAAGAAGGATGGGGTGCTTGGGCGAGTCGCCAGCTCAACGAGCGTACGGAGAAGCTCAACATTGTTGGGGATAGTATGGACAATCTTTCGCAAAACAGTGCAGGTTGGGCAAATGACGTCAACAAGTTTGTCGGAAAGCAGAAGAGAGGGCTAGTCATGGGTGCTATGAAGAGCAAATTCGGATTTTGAGTCGGAAACATCCCATGGAAACATGATACAGGATGGTACAAGGCTATATAGCTACAATGAAGATTTCGAATACGAGCTGGGCGTTCTATGGAGCGATTCCGGACTCCTAGACTTTTCATGTTAACTGCAGGGAGAAGTCGCGGCCTACTTCTAGTGCTTGTAATGCAAGATTTGATTGTGATACCATGAATCTTAAATGACCACGTCCGTTGCATCCAAAACCGGTATCCATCTCGCCAGTTCCTGCCCTTCGTCAGCGGCCCCGGCTAGCGCAAGGCAACTTCCTCAACCGTGCGCTACCCTGCTGCACATTGACACACCACCACTTCCTATAATCACATCGAAACGAGAAAGCAAACCTTCTTCACAACAATGAGTTTTTGCAGTGGCATCCGGCAATGGCTCCCAAGCATACATTGGCTGCTAGGCCCACCCGAACCAACTCGCCCTTTCACACCAACCTACGCCGACGTGTGTCGCGCCCGCGCCGTGCTCAAGACCCTCAAACTACCCACCGAGCTGGTCCTCAGCATACTAGAGCACGCGCAATACTGGCCCGTCGAACGGATTTCCCGGTCAGGCGGAACCGTCCTCGCCCGCGCCGGAATGAATAACCCGTCGGCAGCAACTCTCTGTCTCGAAGCCAACCCCTACTCCACGCCCATTGTGAAAGAAGCCAGCCTAGGCGGCGAAACAGCAAAGATCAAGCGCATCGATTTTGACATCACGAGTAGAGACCAAGGCTGGACGAGCGAAAATACGCAGGGTACTTTTTCCACCTCTTCATGGCTTGAGGTGTCCATCTTGCGCGATGCATCGAACATCAATAGTCTGCTTCCTACTCCGCGGTTGGTGAATACTTGGATTAGCAGTCCGATGGATTATCATACTAATATGGTGGGGCGCGGTTGGTCGCTTGTCAAGAGGCCCGAGAGTGCGCTGCAAGGCCCGCAGGGTGGTGAGGGGCATTCTGCTTGGTACCTACAGGGTAATCGTGTTATGGCTGGTACTCAGGACTATCATGTTTCCTGGGACGAAGGTGGTTTGTGTGAGGTTGATGAGGGTAACGAGGGTGCGGGGAGTGGAGAAGGCTTCTTGGATGCGTTGGAGCCGGGTGATCGTGTGTTGGTTTGGGCGAGGGCCAAGGTATGTTTGAGATGCGAGATTCGGAGGCTTCGTTGCCATGCTAACATATTTTGACAGTATCCAGGGTGGCAATGCATTGTTGACGGTGTCAGCGTTAATGTTCACTACGGCTTCTAAGGCTCAGACTGTTAGGAACCTCCTCTACCTAATCTGGGTTTACGTCATTCTACTTGTACGAGGAGTTAGCCAATGGTCGTTTTGTTCACGTTATAGCTGTTTCATGCTTAAGTTGTAGGACCGGCTCTATTTCAGGATAATGATCGCATTCATGTGAGTCTCTGGTTTCATCCACGCCGCCTCGCTGCCCGCGCAGAACTACTCCCAAAGACACGATCCGATGAGAATAACTCTACGCAAACCAGCCGACCCATGTGCATCTAAGCAGTTGACTTTTCCTATCCCAGAAAAGGCGCTCATCGCTGCGCAGCACAAACTCAATGTCCGTAATACCCAGACCCTAGCTTCCGACCCGTCGTCAGAACGATATATCGAAGAAGAAACGCTCCTTCATCGCACACGCTCCAGCTTCGGCGGCCATGCTATCCATAGGCTGGTGAGCCGTCTTATTTGGTATCATCCTCATCCTTCTTGGCAACTTCCTTCTTCTCTTTGCCCTTCTTGGCATCGTTGTCCATCACGATCTTCATCTGCCTGAGATACACGCCGAACTCTCCAAAGCTAGTCAGATCCATGCCCTTGGTAGTGTTGGTGAGTTTCTCAGCGGCAGACTTGAGACGGCTGTTGCGCTCGTTGAGGTTGAGGTAATTCTTCCTGAGGTTCTCCGCTTTCTGCTGGTCGGTGAGTTCTCCGGGCGTGTTGACTGAGGACGGGGCTGGAGAAGGGAGATAGACGGCTTGAGAGGCTTGGGAGGACTCCGGGGTGAAGATCGAGGGGTATGCCGGCGCCTGGGGTACCTGCGAAGACGTGAACGTGAACTTGCGCGCGGCGGAGGCTCGGAGGCTCTCGTTCTCTGCTTGAAGGCGTTCGTTTTCTTCGACCAGGTAGTTGTTAGCGGAACCTAAGTTTGACTGGGTGTTCATGACGTCTTCGAGTATGCGCTCATGTTCGGCCTTCTCATCCTTCCTCAGTTGTTTCTCGCTCTGAAGCTCTCCGATTAGCTGGTCTTTCCTTGCGGTGACGTTGTCGAGTTTGACGCCCAGCCTGTCCCTGTCCAGGTTCGCCTTTAGCAGGTTCTCTCGTTCGGTCTCGAGATCGCGGTGAAGGGTTTGGAGTTGTTGATCAGTCGCGTTGTTGGAGTGGAGCTGGGCCAAATCACGATCGCTCTGTGCCTTCTCGTGGAGTACCTTCTGTTTGGCGAGTTCGGCCTTGACGGCGTCGACTTCAGGACGCGACTGTTCTTGCTCGTTAGCATGCTTCTCCTCCGAATCCGCCATGTTGTCTTGAGGATCGTGCTGTAGACGTGGAGGTGCACTGTAGAGGTTGGCCGGGCTTGTGGGAGGAGAGATGCCGCCGAAGTCCCATCCAGGAAGTCGGTCGAAAATCGAAAGTCTTGGCCTTGATTCGAGGTGAATGGGTTCTGGAGTCACCACGGAATCAGAGATACTGGGCTTGGCGTCCTCGTCAATTTCGACTTTCGATCCATGCAATTCCGCGGTCACTTCCTCTTTACGGGTAATTCTTCGTTGTCGCACGTGCTGATATCCATCGTCTTCACTGTCGGATAAAGTGATGAGGTCGACTTCCTTGCCAGCCGTCGTCGACCACATAGTTGACATGGTGTTGCCCATGCTGCCCTTGTCGTCGAGCTTTCTCTTGCTGTTTGCCTCGGTCTTCTGACGTTTCGCTGCTCGCGGAGTCACACGCGCGGGTGTATTGCGCTTCTTTGACTTCTCTATGGTAGCCTTCCCAGTGTTCTTAGTTGGTGTTTGCTTAGTCGGCTGTGCTCGTTTTCCACTCACTGTAGGTTTCTTCGGTACCATGGTGGGCTTCAAGTGGCCAGGGTGTGCTTCTTTCAGATAATGCACATGAGTCCTAGAGGATATTGACGAGTCGTAATGAGATCGAGCTTCACTCTGTCGCGCAGTTGATCTGGCCTTTTCTGTGGCGACTGTTTGTGCTGTCGAAGGTATCGTAGAGTTAGGCGGTTTATGTTGGTATACCTTCTGGCGATCAAATAGTAAACCAGCAAACAGACCAGATGCAGGCAGAAGTTGTGAGTGCGTCGGCTTCGCTGCTTTTGGTGTTGGAGCACCAGTGGATGGGTTAGGTGAAGCTGCGCAATTGCGACTAGTTCGGCTTCGGCTTCGGCTTGAAGACGAGCGCTCGGGAGCGGTCTGGGAATCGCAAGTAAGATTAGTATTGGATCCCATATTTCTATCTTGAGAAACGGTATCTCCGTATCGTATCGTATGTATCGTACGCAACAACGGCACAGGTGAGAGGGCAGCTTGAGCAGTAGAGAACGTACGTGTAGTAGTTGAAGTGTCGCCCGTGCAAACTTCGATGGATGCTGTCTTGCACTATGCCTCAACAACTAGGTAGCAGAGCGGTGAGAGAGTCGTCGGAGGCGAGTATGCTGTTTGCCGGCGTCTGTCACATGTCCCAGCAATGCTTCGCGACGTCAGAGGAGATTGGAGGAACTTGAACTGGAGAAGGACGAGATTTGTCTTTTAAAAACCCGAGAGGGTTGACAGTCATTACAAGGTAGCGGGTAGCGGGTAAAGGTGACCTTCCGGCAAGCCGCGTTCGATAAGGCGTTCGATCAATTTAACTCACCTATGTCCAGATCGATCTGCTCCCACACATGACATTGAATGGCTGCTTTACACGAGTGTCCCTTTGCCATTGAGGTGCTGTCCGTAAGATGTTAGCCGTGATTGGCATACTCAAATAGTTGGATCAACACCATGTACTACGGGTTGTAAGGAAACGCCTTCAATTACAAACATGCTATACGCCCACTCCTCTAATATATGGTATGCAACGACTACTCCGTGAAGTGTACCCATAATGCCTACATGCGCCGACCAAGCAACCTCGTCACTCGTTATGTCGTAAGAAAAGATAAGCGGAAAGTCGAACGCAAATCGCTAAAGCATCTATCAAGAAAGGAAGAAAAGGTTGGTACAAGAAGGGAAAAGTCACCGCATAGGAAATGCACTAATACATCTCCTCTTCTCTCTCTTTGCCAGTGCCATTAGTGTGTCTCACGCTGCCAACCACACTGGCACGTCCACTTCCACCGATGCGACTGCCACTCGCAGACGCAGTCCTTTGGACATCGTCTGGGCCATCTTCGTCTCGACGGTCCCTCTCCTTCTCAAGCGCAGCCCTGAGGTCCGCATTCTCTTCTACCTTCTGCTCTAATCTCTTACGGGCACCACTTCGGTCAAGGAGTCGGGCTTCACGCTCGGCTTTCAAACGCCGTTCGAGTTCCTTAAGTCGATGTATCCACTTCTGTTCACTTGGCTGAAGCGGTCCAGCGGCGGGATAGGGATGGCCTGGCGTCGGCGTCGACGAATTCGAAGTCGAAAAATGCTCCACGACAGAAGCGGAGTGAGCACGCAATAGTGTTTGCGCCATACTGGCACGTTTGGAGGAGGTCGGCGAGGCAGCACGTGATGGTGAGCGGCTGACAATAACATCGTTACCGGATTGCGTCGTGGCGGTAATGGCGCGGAGGGTCTGGACCTCGGATCGTAGAGTCTTGTTCTCAGTACGCAGTTTGTTGACTTCCGCGGTGTTGAGGTCGACGATACCTCCACGGACAGTGCTAGGTCTTCCGATCGATTGCCGTTGGGCCATTACAAGCTTCTCGAGCTGGTCAAGTCGCTTGGCGCGAGAGTCCAGGCTATGCTCGAGAGTTTGGTAGTCGCGGATCAGATTGTTTTCTATGTTGCGAATTCTTTGCTTGAAGGCACCAATGACACCCTCCACGGTCCTGACCGCAAGAATGATGTTCTTGTGGAAGCCCGGGACGTTCCTAGAGATGAGCTCCATGGAAGTCAGTTCTCCGTTGATGAGAGCGTTATTGCGGGACCATTCTGCGCCGCAAAGAGTGGACAGTCGATTCCACAGAGCGTAGAGCAGGTTGTTTCGTTCTAGCAGCTGCTCCTTGTACTGTTTCTCCAGGCTGTGGAGTCTCTGCCGATCCTGACTACGAAGGGTTTCAAGTTCCAGAACCCTCGATTCGTGTTGCTGGATCGCCCTGGTCGTGGATTGATGACCACGCTTGGCGTTTTCGAATGCTGTTTGGTCTTGTCGGCGGCCTTGACGTTCGCGCTCGAGCAGCTCTGAAAGACGGCGGCTCTCCATGCCAGTGCTCTCCAAGAGAGCATCGCGGTTGCGCAGCAAACGGTCTTTCTCCGCCAGATCGGTTTTGACGACATCGAGCTCTTGCATAGTCGCTTGAAGATCTCGTTGAAGCTTTGCGATATCCTGAACGATCAGTTAGTATGTTTCTAGACGATCGGGGTAACATCCTTTACCTTGAAGAGGCTCGACCTCGTGCCGTTGAGGTTGCCCAGTGACTCACGAAGCATTTGCTCCAACTCGTCATGCCGTTGCTTCCAAGTGGATGCCTCAACTTCCTTGCTTGAGAGATTCTTTCGTAGCTTCCTACTCTCTTCCTTAAGCTTCGACAACTGACCATTGAGTTCGGTGATGATCTTCTCCACCTCTTGTTTCTCCTGGGTTTCCAAGGCATCGCGTTGCTGCCTCTCCTCGGCCATGCGCTCTTCAAGATCCCGAGATCGCTCTCTAGCCTCTTGTAATGTGACTTGAGTATGGTTCAGCGCCGATTCCAGCTCGCCAATCTTGATCTTGTCGCCCTCTTGCTCTTCTCTCAGGAAATCGATCTCACCCTGACAAGACTCAAGCTGGACATCAAGTCGTTCATTCTTCGACCTCTCCTCACTGAGGAGCTTGTCTTGCCTGTTCAGCTCTTCGTTGGCGTCGCCAAGCTCTGATTCAAGGTTCTGGATCTTGCGAAGGCTTGCATCCCGATCGTCTTCGAGTTGCAAAAGACTCTCACTGACATTCTTCATTTCTTGTTGTAGAGCATGGAAGTCTTCAGTGGTGTTTTCCAGATCGTTGTAAAGACGGTCACGTTCCGCTTGCTTTTGCTCGAGGTCAATCTCCAACCTTTGCACCGTATCCAGGGCTTCTTGTCTGAGCTCTTCAGTTTCCTGCTCTTTGTCTTGTAGCAGCTCCAGAGCCTCGTCGCGCTCGCTTGCTAGTGCCTGTAGGTCTTCTGTCTGTGCTTCTATCTCCCTCTCCAGCTCCTTGACCTTGTTCTCGGTGGTCTCAAGCATATCGAGATGACCATTAAGCTGGTCATCAAGCTCCTTGTATGAAAGCTTCAGCTGCGATAGCTCGTCTCGCAATGCAGCATTCTTGCTTTCGAAGTCTTCTCGATCGGGATCGCTTTGCTGGGTCAAACGTGTTCCGCCGCTTGCTCTCGAAACAGATCTCATGTGGTTGCGGGAGATGGATCGTTCCAGAATGCTATCACCGGCTGTCGATCCAGCATCTCCTCTGCGAATTGTGAGTTTCAAGCCTTCGTTCTCCTCCCTCAGTCGAAGATTCTCTCGGTTCCTTGAAGTGAGCATGGAAGCTTGTGCGTGGAGATCTCGTTGCAGCTTCTCGTTGTCGCTTTGCAGATGCTCCACTAAAGTACTACTTGTGCCGCCGAGCGAGACTGGCGCAGTATTCTCATTCCCATCAGATCCAGAGTTCGAACGGGCAGCAAAGGATTGGTGCATGCGCCGTGAGTTGTTAAAGACCTTGTTCATGTGATGGTTCGTTGTCGAGTGCTGCATCTGTTGCATCTGCTGGTTTTGATCTTTCAGACGCTCAAGCTCCTCTCGAAGCCTCTCTGTCTCGTTCTCTGCTTGCTGACAACGGGTTTCCACCTGCTCGCGCCTCGCACGCTCCTCTTCGAAGTCTTCTTTCCACATGTTGATAGCCTCGTCAACACCAGCAGAGTCTTCACCAGAGCTCTTCTCTCGCATGGTCTTGATGTAATCAGCCATGCGTCGATTATCAGCTTCCTTCTGGAGAGCCTCCTGTTGCCACTGGTCCACTGTAATCTCCGTAGACTCTAGGCGCTCCCGCAAGAACTCGATCTCTTCCTCCAGTTCGGCTTGCCTAGATGACTGAACACTTCGTCCGTCTTCTGAGCCACTGCCAACATCTCTAGCGGTAGCGTGTCCCTCTTCCTGAGCCTTGAGCCTTCGCTCCAGATCACGAATCTTCTTGCGCATCGACTGGCTTTCCTTCTTCTCCGTCGCAAGATCAGTTTGCAACTGTACGTTCTTTGAGATCATCTCCTTGACTCCCTCATCGGACCGGTTCTGCAGCGCTTGGTCGAGGAAATGGATCTTGAGCTTAAGATCAAAGTTCTCTTTGCTGAGTTTGTCGATTTTGCTGTTCTGCTCCTTTAGTGTGAGATTGTGTTTACTGCGAGTGAAGGGAGTAGCCATGTGTCGTTTGTCTGGCGATCGCGAGTGCTTAGCCCGGAAGTCGCGCGCAATAGAGTCTGGTACTTGTATGTCCTGGATGTGTCTAGCAATGACGGTGTCGGTAGGGGCGGGCTGCACACTGGGAGCGCGTGGTGTTTCTGGTGGAGTCGCACTGTTAGGCACCTCCTCGTCCAGACGACCTAGACTATTGTCCGGCTGAAGGAAAGCGGACAGTGAGTTCGTGCTAATACTCCGGCCCTTCTCCCAGGGGTTGGTATCGCTGTATCCTGACATAGACGAGGCGATACTACCCAAGCTTGGCAGTCTTGAGAGTCCTAGGCTCATCCCCCGTGGTCCGCTCGAACGAGGAATAGCACCACCAGTCTGCAAAGCATAGTCTGCGCCGAGACTTGCACTGCTTCCGCCATCTCCAGACGCGTCGGAACGGTTGGTGAAGGACGATACGGACGACCGCTGGCTCGAACCTCGGTGCTGTAGGTAGCTGGGTCGCTTGCTGATCTTCTGCGCACTCGCGGGAACCAGTGGTGGAGGCATAGCTGAACTATCCACGCTAGAGTCGTTCTCATTCGTAAGAGAAGATCCTTCTTCAATCTGTGAGAAATCGGGAGCTTTCACTGTCGAGGCACTGGATGTCGGCCGTCGCACGTCCACCTCTTTTAGCTGAGCAGCTGCAGCTGCTTGGTTCGCTTGATGCGCGCCTTCTCCTCCAGCTGCTTGTTCTGTAGACCTGCCTGCCGAGGCGCGTGATTGGCTTCGATGCGCGGCTTCTGCAGCGGGCGAGGAAGGTGCGACCTCTGATGTTGCGGTGCTCGCATCCATTGAGTCATCTTCTCCGAAGTCCAGACGTCTAGCGGCAGGCGTCTTGTAAGCGTCGGCAGGCGTCGGGGCCTCGGAAAAGGAGGAGGAGTTGCTGTGGTGGCTGTTCCTGGCTTGCGACTTGGTCGGTGTGTTCCCACTACGCACTTCGAGCTTCTTGGGCTTCTTCTTTGGCTTTGTCAGCTCCTCCAGATTGTCCATGACTCTTTGCATATCCGCATCGTCGTCCATGGGTCGAGCCGATTGCTGAGAATTTCCTGGCGAGCCCCCAAACAGGTAGGTATCGTCTACGCCAGACTGCCCTTGAGGTGCTTCGACGTGGACAGGCGCCTCGGGAATGAAGCTCGATTCAATGTCCATCAATTGGCGCTGCATTTCGCGATCCTCGAAGACGCTTTCGCCATGGTGCGCGTCTTCTTCCTCGATGACATGGTGTATGATGCTGTCGTCTTCTTCGGTCGGTAGCGGCGGCAGGTCCGAGTCGGGCTGGTCGAAAGCCCTGACGTCGTCGGCGTCCGATATATCGTGCGCCATGTGGTTTTCGTGTGCGGGTGCCAGCGTGGGGGTGGAGGGTGTGGAGTCGGCTTCGTCTGTTTGCGAGGCCTCAGCACTCCGGGCAGGAGCGTTGTCTGCGGTAGCCATGGGGGTAGGTGCGCGCGCAATAAGCGTGGAAGTCGCGTGCAATGGTGTTTTTCCGAGGCCTGCTCACCAGCATAGTGCGACGGCCGAGGCTGCAGTGTCGTGAAAGTTGACGACAATTGCGGTGATTCCCTGCCCTCGCCTGAGTGACAACAGAGCGCGCGTTGTTTGCGCTAGTACGATTTCGTCAGCTTGGGCTACCGTGCGGCCGGTCCCTGCCCAGGTTCTTAGGGCCAACCGGATCCCCTGCCGGCCTGAAGTGACGATACCTTTACAACTTCACCCGTCTGATGCATGTGATAAACACGTAAAGCATCAAAACTCAAGTGACACTACTAACACCTGGTAGGAGAAAATTCAGAGTGCTGTCTCATCCGAGACTAAGGGATAACGAGGCTCAAGAACACACGACACCGCGAAGGACAATTATCATCCATGATCATTCAGGCCTAAATTAACATTGCTAATTTCATATATACTAGAATCGAACTTCATATACGACACTCCCGCTAAGCAAGATCCAAAGTGATAGAGTTGGGATCGGGCTTACTTCCCTTCTTCGACACACCACCCTGCGCAAACGCCACCATCTCCGCCGCATCATCAGCAGCAAAGAAGGCGGCAGTAGCAAACGGCGCACCAAACAGGCAATCACCAGTGGAGAACGCAAGCGAGCAGATACCTGTAGATGGGTTGACACCCGAGCGAGCATAAGTGCGCAGCGGAATCTTGACGGTGACCTTCTTGCCCTCGACACCAGTGAACTCTAGGTCAATAGTAGTGTCCTTGGGGATAGATTCGCATGTACCGTTCCAGCCAATGACACCATACTCGTCCACAACGAGACCAGCGGCAGCAGCGAACTGGTCATTTTGACTGTAGCTGACGGGTAGGTAATCGAGTGTGGTGCCGGAGTCGACGAGGCAGGTGGGAGAGATGATGTCCGAGTTATTGAACGCTGTTCCATTGACTGAGACGACAGGCGGATTGACGTAGTAGCCAAGTGTCACACCACCGAACGGAGCCTCAACCATAGGGACTTTGACGAGGTCGCCCGTGTATTTGGAGTGGTCGACGCCGCCGAAGACGACGTGGCCGGTGAACGTATCTTCGATTCCTTCAGGCGCCTCGTCGAACCACAGACTCTGTACGGGCGCGGAGATGGCGCCAGCCTCGAGTAGGTTTTGGCGCACGTGCGGGCCCGTCGTGTTCCAGGTCGGCTTGCGGTAGTATGGGGAGATACCCAAGATGCCGTCGTCAAACGAAGACGTCGGAGTACACTTTCCGCTGCTGTCGCCGAGGCGCGATGTCATGTAGCTTGAAATCGCGACTTCCGTGTCCACGGTCGACGAAAGGCCCGCATCGGAAACGAATTGGAAGGTATCGTTCACCGCCACATCTCCAGTGATAAACTTGCTGTTTCCTCCATACGAGTAGGAGGATCGGAAGGGTACTGGTTTAGACGCCGACGGGCTGTTTGGGTAGTCGTAAAAAGGCTGCACCGTCTCGTTGCAAGGGCCTGCACAGCCGAGACGAGTGCATCCCCAGTTCCTGATGCTGTCGGGGCCGAACACCCAGAAGTTCTCGGAACCTTGGTCGACGACGATTTCGATGGTGTGGTTGGTCGAGGGATCGACGAGCTCCGTTGAGATCTTCTGGGCGCCGCCGTGCGCGAAGTTCAGTGGTATGTTGACCGTAGGCACAGCACCCAGGACACTGCTGGCGAGCGCGGAGACTGTGAGGGCGTATCGAACCATCTTGACGAGCAGAGAGAAGAAGAGCGTCGGTGAGGTCGGTGACGATTGATCTGACTTTAGAGATAGCGAAGAGGTCTTAAGTCAAGCTTGATGCCAGACTAATTTGGCCGTATCCGTCGCTTCATGCCGATTGATCCCGCCAAATACGACGGCTAGCCGCAAAAAAATCTTATCGCTTCATGCCTTCGAATGTCCCATACAGGGAGCGGAGTGGATTGCCTTGCGGTGAGATCCAGGAAAGGGGCGCACCGACAGTTTTCGGTCCGCGCTGCTTGCTGTCAGCGATTCGCATGACTTGGATACGATGCTACAAGGGCCATCCTGCCCTCTTGTCCAAGCGCAGAAGCACAAAGAAGGTCGTGAACGACAGCAAAGCTGATGCAAGAGTGCTAATATTGGAACATGCGCGATGTTACCTAGGTAGTTTACTCGTCCAGTGGAGTCGCGGCAGCTACCCCGGCGTGCAGGTACGGGAATTTGCTGGTGTCAAACAGCGACCCACATTCGCGTTCGCTCTACCTAGGTACGAAGTACGCTACACTTGGGCAGGTACACTGCCAACCTTCCTCTAACCTTCTACATTGTTTTATCCGCACCTTGGACCTCGTCAGTATACATTCTATCGCGTTTGTAGCTCTAACTGTCTAAAAATACGACCGGAGTTAGGCAAATACCTCTGCATCCCATCTGGCACCCGCAATACCAGCGAGACTGACCGGGTGCTCGCAACCTCGAAATACGAGTATTATCCGCACCCATGTCGCAGCAATATTGCCCGCTCTTGGTCATTCGCGATGCTTGTTGTCAATGCTTAACATTATCCTTGCTGGGATGGTAGAAAATTGCGATACGTCACACTAGGAAGGTCCTCAGATAGCACCGAATTGGAGGTGTTGACGGTCGAGGGTCAACGTTCGCCATGATTCATTGCATCATGCTGTCTTCGCAAATTTCATCTCGTCTCGCGCGCTCATAAGTCTGCGATGCTCTTCTGAATTGCTCTCGTATATACCCGAAACATCAACTCTTTCTCTTTCATTCAATCCATCGTCAGCTGCATCATGAGATTGGGCTCAACTCTTGTCTCGAGCGCGACCTTTCTGGGCGCCTTTGCTCGGTCGGCGGCAAAAGACAATGCTGCACATGAGAGTGTTGTAGAGCTTCCAGACGGCTGGAAGTCTGTCGGTGAAGCCGATGGTTCTCTACCGCTAACGCTGTCAGTCGCTCTAAAGCAGCCTCGCATGTCGGAGCTGGAAGCACATCTCCAAAAACTAAGCGATCCATCGCATACAAAGTATGGGGCACATTTATCTCAGGATGAAATAAGCAACTTTCAGCAGCCAGACCAAGACGGTCTTGTCGCTGTGCGTTCGTGGCTCAATGCCAATAGAGTACCATTCTCAGTTGAAGGGTCGTGGCTACGAATCAACACTACCGTTGACACAGCGAGCCAACTCATCGACGCTGATTTTGGTCGCTACCAATACAACGATGATAGTCCTGTTCTACGCGCGACAAAGTACAGCCTCCCCAGTGCGGTAGCAGACTACGTTGACTTTGTCTACCCCGTCACCCAATTCATCCGCAAGCCTTCCAAGAGAGCACTGCCATCATTAGAATCACACACCGAGAAAAGACAGGATTCATGTATGTAACAACTGCGCTACCCTCACCCAACAAACCGGGCAAACCCAGCTGACCATTCCTCCTAGCATCCCAAACCTGCCCTGGCGGAGACACAACACCCGACTGCATCATGTCCATGTACAACATCAACTATCAGATCCCCGACTCCGACTCCCCCGTGACTTTGGGCATCGCCGGCTTCCTGGAAGAATACCCTAACGAGCCCCTTCTACACTCCTTCCTGGAAACCTTCAGCCCCTACCGCAACACCACCGGCTACAACCCTCTCTACAACTTCACCGTCGCCTCGATCCAGAACGGCAACGACACCAAGCTCGGCTATGGCGGGGAAGCCCAACTCGACATCCAATACAGCATGCCCTTCGTACAGCCCATGAACGTAACCTACTTCTCCACGGGCGGCAGAGGCCCGTATCTCGACGAGAACGGTACCGAAGTGCCCCTCGACACCAGCCCCAACGAGCCATGGATCGAGTTCCTGGAAGCACTGCTCGAACGTGAAGAGCTACCTATTGTGCTCTCGATCTCCTACACCGACGACGAAGCATGGATCCCACGCGCATATGCCAAGCGCGCATGCAACCTCTTCATGCAGCTCGGAGCGAGGGGTACATCCGTCCTCGTAGCCAGCGGCGACGGCGGCTCCGCCGGCACGGGATCTTCAGAGTGTAAGAACAACAGGTTCCGCCCTACATTCCCCGTCGACTGTCCGTACGTCACGAGTGTCGGCGCAACGGCTGCCTACTCCCCGCTTAGCGCAGAGTGGTTCAGTGCAGGCGGGTTCAGCGATTACTTTGACCGCCCTGCGTGGCAGGATGCGGACGCGAAGAAGTACATCGCGCAACTGAACGGGTCGCATAACGGATGGTATGCGCCTGGTGGACGTGGTATACCCGATCTCTCAGCTATCGGAACGCGGTTCGTGATGGATGAGAGTGGTATCAAGCAGAAAGGGACGAGTGCTAGTACGCCTGTGATTGCGGCCATGATTGCGCTTGCAAATGACAAGAGGATGCGGGCTGGGAAGCCGGCGCTGGGCTTCTTGAACCCCTTGCTTTACTCGGATGAGCTGCGGCATGTGTTTGTGGATGTGACCGAGGGTCAGTCGGGTAGTTGTATTGTTAACCGCACTGCGGAGCCTGGGTGGGAGACGGCTGTGGGATGGGATGCGGCGACTGGGCTGGGCACACTGGATTTTGCTAAGTTCGTTGAGGCTGTTGCCTAGATATTAGACGTAGCAACAATTCCACAAGCCAAATAGTTCGAGACAACGACAGCGACAGTGTTGATTTGGGCATGGACCCGTGCTCTTATTGACTGATTGAGTACTATCCTCCCCATGCCGGACGGTACTGATGCTATGATGAACTCGTGCTAAACGCTAATGACAATCCTCATTGTGACGGCTTCTCGTCAAATATAATCTGCTTCATATGTACGCTCAGTAGTATGTAGACCGGTTCCTAGAGGTAGCCAAGATATCGATCGCACTGACCGAGTATGCTTTTTGGTATAAGAACGCTGTGTAAGCAAATGCCGTGCTAATTCAAGCGGTTGTGCGCCTTTCTCAGGCCGCAGCCGCTTCCTTTGCACGCTTCTTCTCTTTCCTTGCTTTCTTTTCCTCTTTCCTCTTGATCTCCTCAGGATCCCGTTGCTTTTTGGTCTTCTTCGCCGGCACTTCAGGTGCATCAACACCATTGACATCAGCGTGTTTCCTCTTCGGCTTTTTGGAGGGTAAATTAAGTCCGTTCGGCATCGCAAGCCCAGCAATCGCTTGCGGTACCTCAGTCTCGTCGTCGGAATCACCGATAGTCCCAGCGTCGTTACCGCTGAAGCCGGTGGGAAGGAAGCGCATCTTCAGTCCTGTGACTTGTGGTCGTGGTGCACGAATGGTCGATCGCGTTATGGAGGCGGCCGCTTCTGAGCCCGTGTTTTGGTCTGCTTGCTTTGTGGTAAGGTGGGGAAGTCGTACAACCGATCGTAGGCGTAAAGTCTGAGATATCCGCGTAGGGGCTAGGCAGGTCAGTATAGTCGGTAGAAGCAGTAGTTGATCAACGAACCTGGTTTCATGCCATTGTTCCGTGGTAATAGAACCTCCCGGGTGCCCTCATCACTCTCCGTCTGAGAGAAACCGTAGTCTGTACCCTTGTAGCTCAGTACGGCATCCCCTTTCATAGCTTTGTCCATGGCGAGCTCGCTCAAGTCCTTCAGCGAGACACCTGCGGGAGCAGTGATATGCCATATCTGCTTTCCTTCTAGATTATCGAACAAGCCCGTCGACTTGGAGATAGTCCTGTCGTTGACTGGGACTGGAGCAAATCCCTTGGGGGGTGCGTAAGCCTGGGTCGGTCGGAAATCAACGGCATGCGATTGTGGTTGCACTGGCGGTGCCGGCTGTGTTTGAGTCGACTTGCGGGTCGGTTGCGGGGCGTTGCCGGTGTCCGAGTCGTCGCTAGAGCTGTCTCCGCTGCTGGTGTCGTCGCTGTCGCTCGAAGCTTTCTTGCTCTGCGTGTTACCTGGGAGCTTCGTCTGTATGTCCCTAGTCGGCGCGTCGTCGCCGCTTATCTCTGAGCTTGACAATTCTTCGGCGTCCTCCTGTGTCGCGATTTGCTTGGGCGCAGGCTTCTTAGGCGTAACCTTCGACTTCGAGGCTGATTTGGGGGCAGGTACGTCTTTCTTGCTAGGCTTGGGCTTCGCTTTGGGTACGCCGTTCACGTGAATGCCAATGGTGGCTTTCGGCTTCTCGGGCTTCTTGGACTGCGCGGCGGTCTCACTGGGAGAATCATCGTCGCTGTCGACAAATTCCTGGCTTAATTGCGCTTTCGACGGGGTGTTCTGAGGTTTTGACTTGGGCTTGGAGCCCGGGAGCGGCACCTTGGTTTTCTGTATGGCACTCATAGTGTGGGTGGAGCCATGCTCTTTGCGACCAGAAAGTCGAGGTTCGTAAGGAACTTTTTTGCGCCGCGAACTGTCGCGCTCGGGCACTGGGCGGAGAAGAGCCGCATCGCGACTAGTCCCGATTAGGACTTGGCGCGCCAAAAATCATTGGTTTGATCTTTGAAATGATGGGCGCATGCAGAACACCAATGTCAACATCCAAAGTCAGTATGTCAGGGAAACGGAAGAGAGGGGAACATACGGCTGCTGTTTGTACTCCCAGCGGAAAGCCACTCACTGCGATTGCGGCTGCTCGACTAAAGGCGGAAGCTGCCGCCCAAGTTGTGAATACACCTCAAGTTGCGCTGGAGCAGATTCCTGTGCCAACGAGCCCGTTGCTTGATGCTGCAAAATCCGAGCACGAAGGTTCAGATGAAGAGGAGACCCATGCGCCCGTACATCGGAATGTCAAGCTCTGCAACTGGCGCAACGAACCCCAAAACATCCTCTCAGATACCGACACCGAAATTACCATCAACCTGAACAAACACGCGACTATAACACTGATAGGTACTTTTGATTTGACAGTTCTACGAGGCGCCGTCAACATCAATGGTGCCAACATTGGAACAGTCAGTCGTGATGGGCAGAAAAACCAGGTTCATCGAGCGTGCGTGCCGGCCACGCACCCCATGTCTAAGATTCGCGGACTAGATGGTACGAATCACATCAGGTTCAAGACTTGCAAGATTTCTGCCCCGCTCGCAAACGTCAGTCCACTCTTTGACGGTATCTGGAGCGATTCAACCGATCGTTCGTTCCGAGTTGTAAGTGCCACATCCTTATACACCTATCCAGCATTGATCGCGACGGTACATGCGTGAGAAAGGTTGAGATCTCGACACATAACGGCCATCTAACTTCTCTGTTAGGTAACCAACTCAGACGCGGATACACTTTCTCGGCCATTACGTCCTGAAGTGACACCCGAAGACTGGCTCCGCGCAATCGAGGACTGTGCTAGCAACCCATCTATCACCGTAGTGACTGGATCACCTAGCTCAGGCAAATCAACATTCGCTCGGCGGCTCGTAAATCGCTCCCTTACAGGTCTAGGCAAGACCGCTCCCTCTGTACCAGCTGTATGCTGGATGGATCTCGACCCGCAAAAACAAGAGCATGTCCCCGCAGGTCAAGTCTCTCTTGCCATAGTGAGAGATCTGAACCTGGGCCCAAGTTTCACACACCCCTCTATTGTACCAGGACCAAAAGAAGCGATGAGGAATGAGCTTATCCGCGCACATCCAATTCCGGCGAATTTCGCCAACTACGCAGACTACTATCAGTCTTGCGTTGAGGATCTCTTCCTGGCATACAGAAACCTTTCCTCGCGGGATTCCTTTCTCCCACTAGTTGTCGACATACCCGACTTCCTCTACTCTTCACATTTCGACCTCCTAACAAAGCTGCTGGCCAGAATCAAACCACACAATGTCGTACATCTCGGGGATACGCGGGCCATCGACACCGAAACTGCGGCAAAGCTGCATTTGCTTCAGACATCAACGTCGCAATTTCACGGCACATTCCATGAGATCACCGCGCAACAGGCCCAGACGATACCTGTAAGGTCGGATAATGAGTTAAGAGCTATGCAGATGCAATCCTACTTCCATCTCAAATCGAGCAGTACAAGCTCAAGCCAGGCCCAAGTACTCAGCTGGACGCCGGAGGCGCTTTCAAGTCTAGTACCATGGGAATTCTGCTACGAAGAAACGCCCGAACGAGCACAGGATCTAGTGGCTTTCGCAATGTACTCTGAGCCAGTCGAGCCATCTTCAATGCTGCATGCACTGAACGGATCTATCGTACACATTATCCAATCCACATCTGCTGCAGTTCCAGGCTCGCTTCCACGGACCCAGAAATTTGGTATTCCATATCTCCCCGAGTCCGCGCGCACAGGAATGGTGGAGCCGCTGGATCCTCGAACGACGAGACTAATCTGCACGGCGATGATTCGGGGCTTCAATCCGGAGAAGAAGATTGTAGAAGTGCTGGTACCAAAGACACACGAGTCGCTGCTATACAACTTGTCACCCGAGAGGACTATCTTTGTAGGCGGATGCTGCGACGTGCCAGAATGGGCCTACTTGGAGGACGCATATGCGCAGGAAGAAGCGAGGAAATCGACGACAGGTGTTGGTAATCTACCCGTTTGGGTCGAGAAGGATGACCTTGTAGATGGTATGGGATACCTCAGCACTGTACGGAGGGTGAGGAAGTTCCAGACGTGACCTCACGCTGGAGATATTGTTCATTAGCGCTCCAAGACGGAATGCAATCATGGGGTTGGTGCTTCGAGACCTTCACAGCAGCCTCTCATTGAACAAACAAAATGGAGGTTTTGGCTTCTTGTTGCGAACTACTGTTGAGTCGCACTTTAGCTGTAATATGTACACGTGATACCATGCTTGTTCCAATGTCCCCGACTACAAAATCATCTTCGGTGGAGCTGTGTGCCGTCAGCAGATGGAGTGGAAATGTTTGATGGTGAACTCACGATCGATGATTGGGCAAGGCAGGTTGCGCTCGTACTTTGATCCTACAACACCCGTCAGTACATTCATATCCGCGGCCGGTGCGGAAATGTATCCGGGCATTAGCAACGAACCTCCAGGAGCCGTGGGTGGGCGGTAAGGGTCTGGGTGCTTCCACTTCTCGAGCAGGTTTTCCGTCTCCTTGATCAGTTCCTATGCGACTCATCAGCAGAGTCCTCTGTGCAGCCGTAATATATGTGGAGTTCGATGTAATCGCGGTGGTGGAACAGGGAGACGCACCCTCATCTGTCGCGGCTCGGTAACATTGCGCTTGGCCTCGAAGAGTTCGCGGATGTACAGGGCCTGTCCGCGCCAGAGGTATCGGTGGACGCTCCAGTCGAGGGCGAGCTTGAGGGACCGCCTGTAGAGGCGTCTGCGGCCGGGTTAGTTTCTGCGCGTAAAGGGCGACGCCTGCGGGGGTTTGGCGTACAGGACGTGTATCTTAGAGCTCATGACGGCGATGGCCCTTCCAGTGGGAGTTGTTGCGGAAGGGAGAAACGTGGGTCGTGGCCGCAATGCCTCGGTGTTGTCGCAGACGGCTTGGTGAGGGCAGCGTGAGGTTGCGGGCTTGGCATTTGTGCCTGTGACGGAGGGTGGCTTCCGAGACGTCAGAAGTGTGGTGCCGTGTCTGCTTCAGTACCATACAACTGCCGCAAGGGGATTCAGACACAAACCTTCGTTCGCTCGAAGTCGCCCATCGCTCTCACTCGCATCTTAATTTCCTTTTTCCCAGTCTTCGCCTGGCCGCCCATCATGTCCAGCCAGCAGTGTCTCCGCCGTCTACCAGCGGCTATGCGCTCTGTGCGAGCTTTGCGCGCAAGCCCACGAGCCATCCCAGCCGCGCGCAGCTATTCCGCCATCTCCAAGGCGAACTCCTCTGGTCTCCTCGCCCAAGCTTCAAGGTACTGCAAATGTCTACATCTAATAAAAATGCCCAACACTAACTGTTTACAGACGGCCTGGACAGCTCTCTTCACAACGCCTATGGACCCTCGAGCAGACAAGAAGCTATGCCGACACCATCGTCAAGGTGCCCGAGATGGCTGAGTCGATCACAGAGGGAACCCTGAAGCAGTGGTCAAAACGTGCGTTCACCATGTCCAATTGGTTATGCCAGTAGCTAACAATATGCAGAGGTTGGCGACTACGTTGAGCAGGATGAAGAAATCGCGACTATCGAGACCGACAAGATCGACGTCGCCGTCAATGCGCCCGAGGCTGGTACTATCAAGGAATTCCTCGTCAACGAGGAGGACACCGTCACCGTCGGACAGGACATCGTAAAGCTTGAGGCCGGCGGTGCCCCCGCTGGCGGAAAGAAGGAGGAGGCCAGTGAGCAGCCCAAGGAGCCTGCGTCCAAGGACCAGGAGACTTCGTCGCAACCCGAGGGCCAGCAAGAGCAGTCTCAGCCAGAAGCGCCAAAGGAGGAGTCGAAACCAGAGCCTCCCAAGCAGGAAGAGAAGCCCCAGCCGCCCAAGCAAGAATCCAAGCCTGCACCTCCCAAGAAGGATTCCAAGCCCGAGGAGACCAAGCCGGCTACACCTGGCAGCCGTGAGGAGCGCCGCGTATGTAATCCTCCTGTACGCTCAATTATGTATACTAACAGCCTTGCAGGTCAAGATGAACCGCATGCGCCTCCGCATCGCTGAGCGCTTGAAGCAGTCGCAAAACACCGCCGCCTCCCTGACCACCTTCAACGAGGTCGACATGTCCTCCATCATGGAGTTCCGCAAGCTCTACAAGGATGAGATTCTCAAGAACAAGGGCGTCAAGCTCGGTTTCATGTCCGCCTTCTCGCGCGCCTGCATTCTCGCCGCACGCGACGTACCCGCTGTCAACGCCTCCATTGAGGGCCCTGACGGCGGTGACACCATCGTCTACCGCGACTACGTCGACATCTCCGTTGCCGTCGCTACCGAGAAGGGTCTCGTCACCCCCGTCGTCCGAAACGCTGAGAGCTTGGACATGGTCGGCATCGAGAAGGCCATTGCCGACCTCGGCAAGAAGGCGCGCGACAACAAGCTCACCATTGAGGACATGGCTGGTGGTACCTTCACCATCTCCAACGGCGGTGTCTTTGGCAGTCTGATGGGTACCCCAATTATCAACCTCCCCCAGACCGCTGTTCTCGGTCTGCACGCCATCAAGGAGAAGCCGGTCGCTATCAACGGAAAGGTCGAGATCAGGCCGATGATGTACCTTGCGCTCACATACGACCACCGACTGCTCGACGGAAGGGAAGCTGTCACTTTCCTCGTCAAGGTCAAGGAGTACATTGAGGACCCCAGGAAGATGCTCTTGTAAGCGTTGATGCTGTAATCGTGTCTTTGTGTATATGTAGGATGGGAGGTTTTCGCGCGAAAGCGCGGGAACTAGTAGCGGGGCAGAGAGGGGTGTGGTTGAATGGATCAACGAGATATTTTTGCATGCATTGAACCATTCGTATTGTATAAATGTGTTCGATTGGACTTCGGCTGTGCGCATGTGTGGTTTGGTGTAGGTTGAGCGTTCTTTGTGGGGTATCGTGTGTGGACGTGTTGTCGCGTCTTTGCGCGGGCCAGACGGTACTTGACGCGTCGACGTTCATGTCTATGTGACGACCTTAATAAATACAGTCGTCTCTATAGCCTCTAGTCGGATTTTTGAAGTTATTTGCATGTACAAAAACGCGCGTATACGCGTCTACTACGTGAAAGCGCGGTGGTCGCGTCTGTGGTTCGCACACCGTGAAGGCTGTTATATGAAGTGTACACCACAAGGTTGGAAATCGAAACCATAATTGGTTCCATGATGAAAAATGGGGTTCCATTAGTCGATACATGCAGTTTCGAAGGTTTTGAGTGTGGTGGTGGAACGTGATGATTTTTTGAACAAGTTGCTGTTAGTACTTTAATCCAAAAGTTCAAGGTGAACCTTCCAACATATCTCGAACAAACAACAGACGAGGAAAAGAACCAATCGACGCTACCAGCATGAAGCTATCATACCACGAGCTGCTCATGATGTATAACATACATTTCATGGCATAAAATACGTAGCATGCCTTTTACGTTCAGCACGCCGTCAACAATGCAGATGGGTACATGACCCGAGGAAGACATCCACCAACACACATCATGCGAAATGAACACCTTGGACCTAGAAAACCGAGTATAGCCAACAGTACAGATGAAAAGAGGATTAATTCGAACACGGAGGATATATCAAGTCATGTTATCTGAGACGGTGCACCTGTGGACATGTGCACAGTGCATTCACGGTGAACCGCTAAGAACACTAGTCACCTACGCATAGTATGCATATTTGCACCATAATCGTCCAAAGATACAGCTAAACTACCCAGAAGTGCTAATTGACTGTTATCCGAGCGCAGTGTAGTCCACGGTAGGTAGTACATCGTACCCCGGGTTACGTCACACAGCTCCGTCGACTACCACATGGGATGCGCTCAACGCAGCAAATATGACTATCTCTACCATGCACATATATGCCACCTATTGCCCAATTCGCTTGTTCTCGTCGCTGAATACCCAGAATCCCGATTGTCTCTATTCGAACGCGAAATGCTTGTCAAGACAGCATGGTCGAGGATGCGCGATGGTGTTATACGGGCGACGCAACGTTATCGCACGTGTAGGGGAAGTGGAGTCTGCGCGTTACTCAGATGAACAAGCGCGACAAGTGGCGGTGTAGCTAGCTGGTGGATAAGGTTACACGGCGCGCATGGCAAAGTCCAAATAGCGCGTATGCAAAGCTGGACGTTAGCAAGATGGAATTCACGGCAGAAGATGGTAGATGAAGTGATATGCTCTCGATTCAGCTCATGAGCTCGCGGTCGTCAATACAACCAGCTAATATACAGCTCTGGTATAAATCCCGTAAAAAGCCGAGAACCCAAACCCAGACCGACTCCCATTATCATTGCAGATGAAAAAGACCCATGAAGTAACCACGCCGTGAAGAAGAAACTCAAATGCAGGACGCGTTTAGAGCTCCTGCGAAGGACCCTTGCCAGGCTTGGCTGTCTTCTTGGGCAGAAGGTCTGAAAGTATGTTAGCAGCTGATGCGATGCGAGTGGACTGTGGAGCAACGTACTCTGGTGAATGTTGGGGAGGACACCACCCTGGGCGATGGTGACGTGTCCGAGAAGCTTGTTCAGCTCCTCGTCGTTCCTGATGGCGAGCTGGAGATGGCGGGGAATGATACGGGTCTTCTTGTTGTCGCGGGCAGCGTTACCGGCCAACTCGAGGATCTCAGCAGCGAGGTACTCAAGGACGGCAGCGAGGTAGACGGGGGCACCGGCACCGACACGCTGAGCGTAGTTGCCCTTGCGGAGAAGACGGTGGACACGACCGACGGGGAAAGCAAGACCGGCCTTGGATGAGCGGCTAAGGACGAGTTAGCTATGATGCAATGTGGGAGATGGAGTGCGCAATGCCATGCGAAAAGACGCGTCAATCAAGCAAAAGACGCGTCAAAAAGATGCAAAGTGATGCTGAAGAATGCGCAAGGCAAACTGGAGCTCAAGGCGCGATGCGGGAGATGGAGTACTCACGATTGGGCGCTGGACTTGGAGCCGCTGGCCTTGCCTCCGGACTTGCCTCCAGTCATTTTGAGAGAGTTGGTTTGGGGGTTGGTTTGGAAGTGGGAGAGGTTGGAGAGTTGAGTAGATTGAGCGGGATGAGCTGGTTGTGGGCGTGGAGTGTCGAGACGATGGATTGCTTGCTGCTGTCGGGGGGCGGGGCGGTCTTATAAGGACGGCGCTGGACTGTTGTGAGTGCGCGAGATCAACCTGCCCACGCTAGCGCGCGAAAAGGCAGCGACGCCGCCTAGCGCCTGCCGCCAGACTGCGCAAGATCAATGGCGGGCCTCGCTTAGCCACCAAACCGGCAAGAGCTGCTGCACGGGCCTCCCAGCCGCTGCTGGATCACAACATGAGAGCGCGCTCCCCATAAGTAGCGCACTCCCCGCCGTCGACGACCTTTCCCTTCATCCATCGCAAACTCCCACCACGACGCTCGACCAACTCCATCTCACTCCAAGCTTCTGCTTTTAACCCAAACCCACCTTTTTTACCACCACCTCTCAAATCCACCAAAATGCCCCCCAAGGCCCAGAAGACTCCCACCACCGGCGGCAAGGCCCCGGCTGGCAAGGCTCCCGCTGAGAAGAAGGAGGCTGGCAAGAAGACCGCCGCGCCCTCCGGTGACAAGAAGAAGCGCACCAAGACCAGGAAGGAGACCTACTCCTCCTACATCTACAAGGGTGAGTTTGCACTTTGCGCGTCCTGAGCGCGCCATCCAGCCTCTGAGGCCTTGCGCTTCATCGGCATCCATTGAGCAGAATTTGCTGACGCGTCTTTAGTCCTCAAGCAGGTCCACCCCGACACCGGTATCTCCAACCGTGCCATGAGCATCCTCAACTCTTTCGTCAACGACATCTTCGAGCGCGTCGCCACCGAGGCCAGCAAGCTCGCTGCCTACAACAAGAAGTCCACCATCTCATCGCGCGAGATCCAGACATCGTACGTTTTCCGCGCTTCTTCCGCATCCAGTCTCACATACTGACTTCATTCACAGAGTCCGTCTGATCCTGCCTGGTGAGCTTGCCAAGCACGCCGTCTCTGAGGGTACCAAGGCTGTCACCAAGTACTCTTCCTCCACCAAATAGAGTGCTTTCTTTTCGCCGGATGTTTTCTTTGGGTCTTTCTTGTCTATTTGACAAGTGGTTATGGGGTGCGGTGTTCACGGGTCCTTTGCTAATGTGATCATGGGTCGGTTTGTCTGTCATCGAATCATCTAGTCGTATTCGACTACGAGGTCCATCAGGGTCTGTACATTATACCACAGCAGACGGGAACGAATCAATTATTTCGAACTTCACAAATGACTTCATTTCCTTTGACCCCCACTTTCTGCACATCGTATCCTCTTCTTTGACTCACAGATTCCCGTTCCACACAGAGCGCATTCGTCATTCAGCCATGCCGCGTAGATCCGGAAGCGCGCCTTTCTAGAGACGATACGCGATATCGACGCGTGGCTGGGGGTCACGCGCCGTGATCTACGAACACGCGCCGAACGCGTCTTTCATGATATCTTGACGAAACCGGAGGAACCGCGCGTTTGACGAATTCGGTCTAGATGACGTAGGCGCCCAGCGACAGGAACGAGTGAAATCCAGAACTGAAGCGACAAGCACGAGTTTCCACATGGCAAGCGTCGGCACCTTAGCAAACATTACCAAGATTTATGGATTTATGGATTGCGCACCAAAACGCGTCATTCACGGATATACACGTACCAAACCCTCGAATCCCATGACTCCAGACATGCATGTACCCGTATTGATATCATTGCGAAACCCAACAGAAAACGCCATAGCAATCGAGACGGCAGTTGCCTATTGCAAGCCATCTTCGTCCCAACTCTCGACCTCGTCAATAGCACCCTCTCTTTCTTGTCCCCGCGGCGCCGGCTCTTTGTCCTGCACGTGCACCACACTCTTGCCTTGCACGCTGCGAACACCTTCTTTCCAGTTATCGTAGTCCTCTTGTGACGTTATGAGGAAGGCGAGAAGCATGGAGGGGTCCATCTCGCGAATCTGGAGACGGCGGATGCGGCGCGTATGGCAAGAGGCGAGTTCTTCTGCGGAGTAAGATGATGAATTTGATGAAGGGACGATGGTTGTGGATGACGAGGTGGACGTTGCTGAAGCTTCTAGTGTGGAAGGAGCGGCTGTTTCCTGGTCTTCAGTGGATGACGAAGGAGAGCGGTAGGGTAAGAGTGGGCGCGTGCTGTGGGGATCAAGGTAGAAGAAGTTATTCGCCTGCGTAGCTACGAAGTAATGTGATGCTGAAGGGCGGCCCCTGCGAACAGTTAGTATAACTCGTCTCGAAGTATGACAGACACTTGTTGCGCCTCACCCTGCAATGCCAATGCTCTGCTTCATCTGCAGGCTCGCCTTCAGCGCCTCCCAGTACACTGGAGTGATCTTGTCGATGCCCAACCTTGTGCCGACGAGGATTAGCGTAGGTCGCCATTCTCCGTCGTCGTCCACGGCGATTTGCTTCAGCTTATCTTCATACACGTCGGCGCCGTCACCGGATACGTATACTCTCAGTCCAGCTTCCTTGTACTTGTGCACTAGATCCTGTATGCACCGTGCTGCGGCTGAGGGACCGAACCACTCGCCAGGGTACTTTCCACATACAGCAGCGCCGTGCTCGACGAAGCGGTGGATAGAGAAGGGCGCTTTCGGATCGTCGGCAAAGAGCGAGAGTATTTCATGGTGCTCAGGCACATCAGGCTTCTCTTGGTATCTCCAGTCCCGTCCAAGACGTAGCATCTGCAGCGCGTTGGCGAGTATGCACTGCCCGCTCCTGATCATGCAGCCAAAGCCCGTATCCGACGTGAACCCAGGCGAGGCGAGATTCTGCATGCGCACGCGGAAACTCATAGCGCTCGTTGCCTTTGGGTCCTGACTCTTCTGGATCGGTGCAAAGCCAGACCGATAGGTCATCCAGATGCGCGACTCGAAGTCGTCGAGGAAGGCAGAGGGCCAGTTGCCGTATTGTGCTGGATCCTCGCCATTTGGAGCTTCCTTGCGTTCGGACTCTTCGATGCTGGTTCTTATCCAGCTTTCGTCTTCGTTGCGTTCGGACAAGGGCGTGGGTGCAGGCGTCCCGGCAGCTGGGGAATCAGTGGGCGTAGGCTTGGACGGCGGCGGCCGGGGGTCGTAACGCCCGCCTAGCAGCCATATGGGGTCGTTGGAGTCGTTGGTCGGCGGAGGGTCGTAGAAAGTGCGAACGATGTTGCGGCTGACGCGCTCGAAGTCATGCATGATGGCTGCAACAGAAGGTGTTGTGGCCAGGGCGACGATGGATGCGGAGGTGATGCGGAGGTGCCGAGATGAGGTTGCCTAGAGCTGACTGCACGCGTTCGTACTTGCCACAACTATTTGCACATACCCACGATGCCAGACGGTGGATTGATGTAAAGGAGCAACACGATGTGGAGCTTCGTAGGTTGGTGCGGCCAGCTGCAGAGGGTCAGATGCGGCTCTACGAACCCAGGTTCCGCGGGGGAGGGGCCTGCGGTGCTATCACCTGGCTGTGTCACTGCGTGGCAATCACGTTCCTGGGATGCGTTGGCCGGAGTATGCGCAACCCATGTATACATCACCGCGATTCAAGCGCAATCTATTCATTCACTCTACCATGACTTCCATGCTCAGAAGCTGCTGGTGCACTGTCCACGCATCTCCAGAGCTGACCGGGGAGCGATAACCAGCGGCTCCATCGTCATAAGCTCCGCTAAGCTAACCCTGCGCATCATTACTAGCCCCGCGCCACTCGCGACCCTTGGAGACATCGAAGAGCGCATCATCTCCAAACCCTCCCCAACACCGTTCTTTTCTCATTTCCTTCGTTTCCACCGCAAAAAGCTTGTCGCACCGCTGTCGCTATGTCGAAGGGCAAAAAGGGCAAGAGCAAGGCCAAAGGCGGCTCGGCCAAGGGCACACCGCAGCGCGCGCAGTCCAAACGCCACTCATACCAATCATGGCCAGTACATGAGGAGAGTACGTTTGCGCTCTTTCCCCAATCGCCACGTTGAGATTGGGCTGTATTGACCGTCACAGCCGCGATCGCCTCCAAGTTCTCCCTCAAAGACGAGGCCAAATGGATGTCAAGTCACCGCACCGCTGCGTTTGAAGCTGGCAAGAAATTGCGACACATGCCCATCGAGTTCATAAGCGCCGGCCACCTCGAAGGCACGCTGAAGAAACTCACGCCCGACGCAGAGACGGCCCACGTCTCATCTGAATCCAGCGCTGAGTCCGTTACACCATCCTCGCCCTCGTCCACGCCCGACAACACGTCAGCAATGGCACACATGGCCATTCGCAGTCCCTCGCCCGCGCCTTCTGAGGCTTCATCTTCGAGTGCCGACGAAGTGCTATTCAGAGGCCGTGGAAATCAGCCACCAGCTGCGCCTGCCGCCACCTCGTCCTCTCAACAGGCACCCAAAGCCACCTCTACTGCGAAGCCGCCACCCACATCATCCGCACACGCGATCGCGCGACCATCACAGCCGACTCCTTCAACAGAGACCCCATCTGTTCAGACACCCGAGCTCACCGCTGCCTCTACTACCGACAATACATCCGTGGCAACGACAGCCAAGCTTCCAGTATCGGTTGAGCTCAGCATTCGAGGCAACGCTACATCTCAGCTGGAGGTAGAGGTGGACTCGGATGCCGATGACGTTGATCAAACCCAATTTTCAAAGCGAAGAGGAGGCAGACCCGCATGGGAAGGCACAACTACAGAGTGGCAACACCGGAGCAAACCAAATGTCGGATGGTTGCCTGGCAATGCCCGCCCTGACATGGACGCCTATCTGCGCGGCGAGGTGAACCCTCGCGACGCCGCGATAGATGACTACATGCAGAACATGGAGGAGTTTGGTCTTACCGAAGATATGATGGCTTCGTCTGGCTTCGCACGTCGTGAGATGGATCTGGATGCGGGCAGTCATAATGATTGGGAGTCAGCATCTGGAAGCGAAGACGGTGGCAATGAAGATGCAGGCGATGGCACTGAGGAGTGGGACTCAGATATGCTGCAGGATTTCGACGACATGGACACGGCATCAGACGTCGCGGACAAAGTCGTTCGGATTCTATCAAAACGCATGCGCAAGAGTGGCCTCCAGTATCTCTGCGTATACGAAGACTCGATAATAGACGAAGCTCGCTGGATCTCACCTACACACCTCAAATCTGGCGACGAGAAGCTGCTGATCAGAGCTTTTGAGGCAGAAGCTCACGAGCGTGAGCAGCAAATGCTCTCCAGCAGCGACTCCGAGGACGACTCCGAGGATGAGGACGATGAAGATGAAGAAGATGAAGACTGGGATGATGAGACCATCGCAAAGGTCTTGCAGAAGCAAGAAGAGCTTGGTCTAGGTGGCGACGAAGTGATGCTCTATGGTGGCGATGAATATTTTGGTGGATCGGGCCCATCTAAGAACTACTCATATGGCGGTAACGGCAGGTCCAACAAAAAGGGAAAGGGACGTGGCCGGGGCAAAAGAGAGCCTACTTTCCCCTCCGCTTCTGCTATGGCTGCGGCCCTCGATATGGATCCATATGGCGGCTTTGACATCATGGACACTGAGCGCCCATCGCTTAAACCCAAAAAGAAGGGTCGACGTGGTCAGCCACCGCCAGAGTTGGATGATTCAGATCTTAACGAGCAGTTGCAAAGCGCGTGGGCGAATGACAGAGCCAAGAAGCGTCTGAAGAAGGCCGAGCGCGAAGAGTTGCGTCAACAAGGCTTGTTAGGTCGCAAGGGCAAGGGCCCCAACCTCAAGGTCAAGTACCAGGGTGGCATCGATATGGAAGACATTGTCGAAGAGCTTCGTGAGTTCTTGCTAGGCGACATGCAGACATTGTCTCTTCCACCCATGGAGGCTTATCGCCGCGCCACCGTCCACCAGGCTGCTTCATTCTTCAATCTGAACTCCCGTTCTCGGGGAAGTGGTATGGACAGGTTCACCATTCTGTCGAAGACCAACCGTACCCGCACCTATACGGACGACGAATTCGATATCGCGATTGCGAAGAAGGGTTTCCAGAAACGCCTTAAAGGTCCTCTTTACTCTGAGGGTGGTGGCGGCGGCCGTCCTGGCAAGTTTTCCACCGTCAAGCACAAGCAAGGTGGTGCGCGCACACGTCCTCAACTGGGCTACAAAGATGGCGAGACTGTTGGTGCGAATGCCCCAGAGCTCGGTCCTGAGAGCAAGGGCCATGCCTTGATGATGAAAATGGGATGGTCCAACGGTGAAGCTCTGGGTGCTGGCGACAACAAGGGCATCCTAAAGCCTATTCCCCACACTGTCAAGACCAATAAGGCTGGTTTGCAGTGATCGCGCTGTTTGTATCACGACATCCCTCAATGACGTTGCCTTTCCCGGGCGTTTACAAGGTGGTGTTACGACATTCCAGCTCAACCACACTCACATGCGCAGCACTGGTTGCGTTTGATATGGCATGTAGTACCTTGTGTATATTCTTGTGTATATTAGTACTGGCGGAGTCTGTGGCGTACGATGGGTTACCGATCATAGTACGTTTACAAAGGGCGATGGCATTGCATTGCGTGGCGGACACCGGCGGCGTTGTTTAGATCTTCCATCGTCGCCTGCAGATCCACCGCGGCGGCTCGTCATGCAGCTGTCATTTGGAGCTCGCGATACTTTTTTCTTCAATGCCGCTCAAGTATGTCTCTTGGACTCATGATCCTGTCGCGACATCGCTTGGGTAGGCATCAAAACCACATCAAAATCGTACAAAAAAAATCAATAAAATACTAGAACTTATGAGCTGAGCCACGTAATGTGATGAACTCAGTGACTGTTACGTAGGTTGCTTTGGTGATGTATATGGCCGATGTAAGTACTGACAAAAACCTCGGGTTCTTGGTGTTCAATTTCTTCACGATAAAGCATGTCACCAAACCGATCGAAATATCATAACACTGCACAACGCGTACTTTTTGCCTTTCCATAACGCGTCACAGTCTCTTTTCGACATCATGCCTCGTTGGGACGTGAGAAATCGCAGAAAAAACGCGCGCACATATGTTTATACACGTGGTATGCATACGAGGTAACCATCTAGCCAGCTCGATGAACTTGACTATCTTGCAATGGAACCCCATCGATACAATGAAGCTGAAAGGTGGAATAAGCCATTGTCCAATTCTTTCTATGCAGCAAGGTAGAGGCCGATTGTCAACTCGTTTCTTATTAACTCAAGCTAAAACACCATTCTGGAGTCTACATCCAGACCTGACTGTCCAAACAACAAGGGTTTAATGCACCTCGGAGACTACATAAACACCCTCGCACATGGGTCATATTCCACCTGCCACCTAGTCTCCTACATTATCCTGAAACTGGTCGCGATAGCTTGCTCAAACTGTTGCGTGGGAATAAAGTAGGCGCATTTGGATAATCGTTCGATGAGTCAAAGTTCCCACTGAAGGGCGTCAACCGACAGAAAGCCTCTAACAAGGCAAGCAGTCTGAGAGATCTATTCGTAAGATAATCGTGACAGAAAAGACACAGACACCATATGTGTAAGTCCCCAAATGTTATGTACGGAACGCCGAACTAGCCATGCTCCCCTTCTTAACCAACAAAACGCGTGCCGAAGTTGTAAATGATGCCAAATGAGGGTGTCATGTTCCCCAAAGTGTCAAGATGTAGTGGATATCGTAGTGAAGGTCCTATTGTACTGGTTCGTCCGGGTTCTGCAATCTCTTCCCAAGGTAAGTATGCGAAACGAGCGGATTCGATCAAAACGCGGCGTATTCCTCGTTTGGTGGCAGTTGATAGTTCTCTGCGTGCAGGCCCTTGAGCGCTTCCTCGCCGTCCTTGGTGAGGTCTGGCCTACCGACAGGTGTGACTGCGCCGGTGAAAAATCGTGGCTTCCACTCTTTCCCCGCCGCCTTTCGCTCTGCAGCCTTCTGCCGTTGCTTCTCTTCTATTTCTGTCTTGAGGTTCGTCGCCAGTCCATATTGCTTGCCTACTATGGCATTCGTGACGCCGTCCCAGAACTTGAGGGACTCGTTGGGAAGCTGCTGCTCGAGCGGTGGGACGATCTTGGCTACGGGGTCAAGCGGATTGAGGTCGATGATGAGGTTCTTCTCCTGCTTCATGTTAGGCTGTGATCCAGACCGCCGCTCAGTGTACTTACAGCGACCTTAGCAAATGGCTTGCTGCCAAGGGTATAGTAGACCTTGTCCTGCCAGTTGCCCTCTATCCGCGCGAGGACGTCCTTCTCCGCGACATCCTTGATCTTGGTAATCGAATCGTTGTTGGGGTCGTATTTGAAGATGACACCCAAGACCTTGTTTTGTGATCGGCCGAGCCAGCCTTCCTCCTGGTATTCTAGGATGACCTTCAGTCCGGTCTTTGGGCAGGTAACGAAGCAGCTGTCCGCGACAGAGACATTGAGGGAGCCTGTAGAAAAGGTCAGCACCGTTACGGTACTTATATGCTCTCATAGCCTACCTCGCAGAATACCCCCAAGGTAGGCGGCTGGGTGAGTGAGTTGGTACTCCTCATTGCCTCGGTTCTTCAGGGTGATGAAGATACCCAGGTTGTGCGCTCCAGCCACCACTCGTACACTTGTACCTGTGAACTTGGCGCTCAGTTGATCATAACCGCGCGCACTGATGCCCTTCTCGGGACAGTCGACATAGAAGGCGGAGACGGGAGGGTGGTGGGAGGTTTGCTCGGTGAGGTAGGAGACGGTCACGGTCTTGCCATCGCCTTTGACGCTGTTGGAGGCGCTCGAGGGAGCCGAGTTGGGAGTCTTGAGGGTGGGGTGGGTATCTTCGATCTTCCAGTTGCACTGCGAGAGTCAGTAACCAGCTCGTGTAATTTCCGACGGAAGCGTACCCTGAAGAACTCGCCCAAAGTAGAGTTGTAGGGCTTGCAAGGCTTGCCCTTGACGTATTTCTGTTCCAGCATTAGCTATGCCTTCCTCGCCGGGGCGTGCCTCATACCAGGTCCTTGGTGAACCAGAAGCGCAAGCACCCGAGCATGCGCCCCAGATCATCTTCCGAATCTCCGATACTGTGGAGGTCAGTTCCCACTTCTGCAGTGTGCATCTGGCTTATACTAACCTGATGAATGTGTCGGGCCTGTCCAAGTAGTGCCAGTACTCTGCTCTCTGTCAGACGATAGTCCGGCTACAGCGATTTGCGAAGCTAGCCATCGCAGTTCTATATTCATATAACGTACCCAAATTTGGTCTTGGTTCGAGGAGTTGTGCGGGGAGGGAGAAGCGGACAGCAGCGAGGTCGGAGACGCCAATAAACCTGGAGAAGGACGGAGTTAGCTTTCGCGCGTCTGCTGTGACCGGATAGTGCTACGTTACCTCCTCAAAATGCCCAGGAAGGTCTTGAACTTGGAGCTGTCATCCGGAGCCTTCTCGACGGCAGCGCTTGACGGTGTGGCAGCCCGCGAATTGTCCCGCGAGTTGAGGGCGGACGTGGTTGCAGAGCCCGGTTGGGCCTTCTCTGGCGCAAGGTCCGCCATGGTTGCTGGGATATAGGTTTTACTCAAGAGAGTAATAGCAAGTGGAGATAGAGGCGCGAAGCTATATCTAGGTAACGATCGATGATGTCGTCAGGTGTTGAGGCGGTGCGCTTTTCGGGTTCCCTTGGCACGCGCCGGAGCTCTGACGTAGCGCAGCCGATAGCCTCTAACCTGGTCGCAGCGGGGTAGTGGAGAGAGAAGGGGGAGCAGTAGCAGATGGAAAACAGCATGCACATGCAAGTTGGATGGTTATCTTCAAGTTGCAGGGGCTGCTGTTCTTCTGCTTAGCGTGCCGTTATCGTACCTCTAATCCCATCATGCGTCTGCTGCAAGGTCGAAACGCGCAATAGGGACATGCATAACAGATCGTGCATCGCTTGATTGGGTGCAGTCTCGCCACCCGACTCTCCCCCCTACCAGGTTTCACAACTGCAAATAGCCCACTTCACACACGTGGAACCGCATGAGATGTGTAAGAGAACTCATGATCTATTTTGCTGAGACGCAGATTCATCAACTCAAGCGTGATGGTGCAGCCTGACGTTCTCGCTTCCAATAATTGCACACAACGACGCCAAAGCTCCAGTCGTGCAGGCTAATGCGTGATCGATTTGATCGACAGTGCAAATGACCGTCGGCCACCCCTAAACGCCGTCCATCGTACCCTGCGCTATCGTAAAGTCATCAATCATCCCATTCCCGCCATACGCCAATCTCGCAGGCCTTGGGCGTGTCGGTGTAGATTTCCACATCGTACCATTCCTCTACCGGTCCCCCAGAGCCTGACAGCCTATCAAGAACGAGCCATAGTTCGCCTTGCATCCCGAGCTTCGGATCGATGTTGACGCTCTCGGACCGAACCGTAGCAGTGTCAGAGTACTCTCCTTGCTCACTTGCGATGATGAACTTGCGCTCCGGGCCTCGACCCATCTCGACACTCAATCGGAACGGACTGCGCGCTAGCTTGCCCAAATCGACGGCGCGAGGGCTCGTTGCTTTCGAGAATCTGGCGATGATGGTATACGAAGCTAAGCGCCTAGGCCACAATGGGGCAGCAACCTTATGTATGCTGGCACCAAAGCACGCCGGAGCGAGCTTCATCGAGAGCAATCCCGCCCCGTCGCGCGGCACTTGCTTCAACACCACCTCGCTTGTGCTGTCAACTCGGAGTTGGTAGTCACCAGTCAGACCAGCTTCAAACAAGGAGCAAATGATTGTGTAGGAGCCTGGTTGAAGGTCTTTGATCTCTGCGAGGACACATCCACTGCGATGGTCACCCGAGTCTGCTAGCACATCGCGACTCTGCAAGCGATATAACCTCTTTCCGTATCCTAGAGCAAGTTTGACGTGTAGGGGATGTTCATGGTTCGTGCTGGTGAGTAAGATGGCCAGCGAGCTACGCTCACGGACAGTGAGCGAATACTGAGGATTGTCGAAATATTTCGATGAGTCTGTACCACCACCGGCCGTCTGCCTTGTCCATGCACCTTCCTCAGTCTTCTGCGACGGGTACCGCTGCGCCGCCTGTTCCAGTGTAATCGAAAAGTTCGCAAACGCAGACAAGGAGAAAGTGTACAGTGATGGAGGTAAGTCGTCTTGATCAATCACCACTGTGTATGTCGAGTTGGCATCCGCGTCACTGCGAAGGAGACACTGCGGTGTAGTAACGTAGTCGCTCGATTCCAGGTATGTGTCCTTCATGTATAGGCGTTCTCCCTGGCCGTTGCAAATGTATATGCTCATGTATCCCTTCGGTGCATCCCCGTGGGTGTTGACCTGAGTGTCGGGACGAATGCTTCCGTCGTTGAACGCATCTGACTCCTCTTTGGTGACTGCTGGTACGTCTCGGAAATGGCGACTAAGGAGGAACCATACAGGTCCGGCACCTTTGGACGTAAAGGCGAATTGTGGATGTTTGACAATGCAACCGCCTGGCGACGATGATTCTATGTTCCACTCAAAATGAATGTCTTGTCGATAGCGGAAAAGACCAGGGTTCCAATTGAGATACAGGCTCTCGAAGTGTTGTATGACCTGCTCTAATCCAATCCAGAATGTCGTTGGATGCGGCCGATCCTGAGTGGGGACGCTATCCCTGTGATAACTCTCAAGGCTGTAGTTAGAACTACGACTGGAGGTAGAAGCAGGCGGATCCATGGTCGTCACAGCCGAAGGGCGAGGGCCGCGCCAGCCTTTGCCTTCGACCCATGGATTCTTGACGAGCAACAGTCGATCATGCTCTGTCTCCCTCATATCCAGCACGACGTAACTGTGTTGGCCCTCGAGACCAAGTTCACGCTCCTGCCTGGTCGACATCTTGCCAGTGCCTGCTGTGACCAGAACATCGCCGTACAGGAAGGCGTTGTGTATGCGCTTCCATATCTGATCTGGAACCGTATCGGCCCTATAAGAGTTAGTATGGTCAGCTATGGGATTAGAGAAGAAACAACTTACTCTTGCAAGAAGACCTGTTCTGGTATCCAGCCCGTCAAGGTCCAGAGATCACTGCACGAGTTGCTTCCAGGGAAATCGTAACCGCCGCGAACTTTCAGGTATGCTTTCTCAAGTAGTGCTGGCCATAAGAGGGCTGGATTACGGCGGTCGAAAACATGAAGCAGACGATGTGTCTTTGAGACAGGTAGTCGATCGTCGATAACCACCTTTCTCCAACAGCCGTTGAAGTTGAGTCGTACGATGTACTTGCCATTAGACGAGTTCAACGGCTTTCCAAGGTGCTTGTCATATGGATATATCTTGTTCGTGAGCATCTGCCACGGTTAGTACCGATACTGCAGAATTTCCGAGGATGGCAAACCTGATCGTGACCGCGTTCTGAGCGAGCAATACCAGCGCATAAGCTTGTGACCACCGAGCAATCTGAAGCTGCATCCTGTACAAGATCGAGAGGCCTCGTGCTAGACATCAAGGGCCCGATACCAGCCCTACCGTTAGGGAACTGCGAGGGTGGCGGCACAGCTTCTTTGGCACGCAGCCACCCGAGAAAGAACTGCTGTTGGTATGAAGACAGACTCAGGTCTCGTGTATCCCTATCGCTATCAGTATGTCTGAACAGCCCCAGTATGACCATTGGGTAACGTACGTGTAGGCAGCCTCGCCTTCCGACACGAATTCATCCGCAGATGGAGTCTTGTCCCAAGGTGGAAACTTGAAGCCATTGACTGTCGAAGCCTTCAACAAAATGATGCTTTCTTTTGTGGGTAGTTTCCTGCTCGAAATCGGCTCTCGTAGCCTGTGTATCTGAGAATGAGGTGCGGTTGAGGGCGTTAGAGCTGCTGTTTGCGACTCGGGTACTCCAGGCTGGGACTCTGCGCTAGAGGGCTGTGGCACTGCAGATGAATTCAACACGGATTCGTGTCCGTTCTTCGGATGGTTGTCACGGTGAATGTTGGCGTTTGAGCTATCTTCGTATGACGCATCAGTGACTGCACTTGGTACATCGATTGGAAAGGCGTCATCCGAAAGATCAATAAGCGGCATTAGATCTCGGCGCGCATCTTGCTGGAAAGAAGGAACGGCTGAAGAGAGATCTGACTGATGAACGAATGCTGAGAATGAAGAAGCTGATGATTTACCTGAAGCAGCTGGACCGTCGATAGGTCCTGTTGTCGAAGAAAGAGCCCAACGGGACGTGTTTGAACGCGTGGTCGAGTCTCCAAAGGTTGTACCTGGAGTTGCAGTCCCGGCGACCTCTTTGGCCCATTGACCTACTCGCTCATCTCTGGAGCTGGAGGACTGGGGTTTGACTAGAGGTGTCCATGTTTCATCGGCCTTGATGCGATCGGCACGAGTCAACATGTCGCTGCATTGCGCCTTGAGCTCCTTCCTTTCGTCTGGGTTTGACGATAGTTGGATCGCTTCCATGAGGTTCTCGGCCACGCTAATTGCGAGACTGAATGCTTCATCCTTGGTAGCGGCTTTGTCAACCCGCGAGCGATAGTCCTGGCAGCTTGATTAGTTGGAGCTACAACGCGGGACTTGATGTCGCAGCGAGAAGTTAGTTGTCTGTATCACATACGCTTGCAGCCGCCTTGTAAGCCTCAATCTCAGTAGCCCGGTCAGCCATCGTAAGTAGCTTGAGACAGGACACGGTAAGAGAAATTTGACCAATACTAGCAGCGACGACGGAGCTACTTGCGTTGTGCCATAGCGATGCGACTGACTATGGGTGAGTGGAGTCAAGGCGCACTAAGAAGCTGTGATGGTGCTTTGGTGTTGTGATGTTGTGATCTTGGGCTGAGTCTTAGCGCGACGCACGTTCCTGCCAAACGGCCGTCGCGACTGCCAGTTGCAGCAGGAACAGCCAGTTCCAGCGCATAAGTGACGAATCTAGACGTCTCCTTCCACGTGAGAGGCATATCCAGCCAGGCACGGCTTGCTCACTTTCACCGAAGTGATCGACAGCGGCTGCGGTGAAGGAAGGTCCAAGGGAGCAGGGTGTGTCGTCATCCGAACCTGAACCTCGGCCTCTAGGACCTCGGGAGAGGTCAGCCATGCATGCGACAGCGCTATCGCGTTGCGGGCACCATGAACGTCCCCTGCCCGCTTTTTCTAACTTCCGATGCTGCTATCTCCAGTCTTCAGATTATTACTGTCATGATGAGATAGTCCGAATTAGTCGCTGATTCCACACCATATCCTCCGCCCGTCACACACTCCGCAGTCGCAACACTTCGCCAAGCCTTAGCAACTGTGCTCGACTACCACTATGGCCGGCCAGTCAAAGGTAGAAACTCTTCCACCATGGGGTAATGCTGTCGCAGGCGCCGCTGGCGCCGTCATCGCAAACACCCTTGTCTACCCCCTAGATTTGTACGTCGCAAATTCCCCGAGCCTTTTTGGGCAGAACGCAAAGATACTAACACAACCTCAGGATCAAGACGCGACTACAGGTCCAGGTTAAGCGCTCGCCTACGTCCAACGACCCCAATCCCGCCGACCACGAACACTACGATGGCGCCATCGACGCGTTGCAGAAGGTCTTTGCGCAGGAGGGTCTTTCTGGACTATACGCCGGCATAGGAGGCTCTCTGCTCGGCGTGGCATCGACCAACTTCGCTTATTTCTACTGGTATACCGTTGTACGCAGCCTCTACATGGCGAACCGCACGCTTCAAACGTCACCGAGCACGCCGGTCGAACTCTCCCTTGGAGCGCTCGCGGGAGCGCTCGCCCAGCTTTTCACAATCCCGGTCGCAGTCGTAACGACGAGGCAACAGACCATGAGCAAGGCGGAGCGCAAGGGCATGGTCGCTACGGCTATGGACGTGGTCAATGGTGATGACGGCTGGACAGGGCTTTGGCGAGGACTCAGGGCGAGTCTGGTGCTCGTCATCAACCCATCAATCACATACGGAGCGTACCAGCGATTACGGGAAGTCATGTACCCAGGAAAGAAGACGCTGAAGCCCCTCGAGGCGTTCCGTAAGCCATGGCCATTACCATAACTCAAGGAAAGCTACTAACATCTGTCAGTCATCGGAGCCATGTCCAAGACGCTTGCCACAATCGCAACCCAGCCGCTCATCGTCGCGAAAGTCGGTCTTCAATCGAAACCTCCACCAGCCCGGAACGGAAAGCCTTTCAAGTCCTTCACCGAAGTCATGCAATATATCATACAACACGAAGGCCCGGCGGCGCTATTCAAAGGCATCGGACCCCAGATCCTCAAGGGCCTGCTCGTCCAGGGTTTCCTCATGATGACCAAAGAGCGCATCGAGCTTTCCTTCATCTTGCTATTCCGATACTTCCGCCAAGTACGCGCCGAGAAGCTCCAGAAGCTGGCGAATATTGCGGCAGAAAAGGCCGGTAAGGCAGCACCGATACTGGCCAAGTAGGCCTTGGCTTGCTGGCATATCCTTACCTTCATCTCAAGTGTATATATTCGACTTTATACTTGGTTACGGAGGCGGATTGGCCGAGCGTTGTGTTGATTTCAATCTGGCGTTTGGCATTGATTGTTACCGCGGTTATACACATAGTCTGTCTTGTAAGCATTCTTGAATTTCTACCATTGTGTACACTGTGCTGGTGATGTGTCATGACCATCGTTGCGGCCACGCTAGCGGTGGCGCCGTGCGGAGGCTGTGAAGAGATCCGAGCAACAATGTCCATTCACGCAAAGAAAACCTTAACTAGAACGCCACACTAATTCTCCGCTAATGTGCCACTATATCACACCGGTTTTCGTTTTAGCGCTTCTTACTTCTCAGGTCCATCAACAATTAGGAACACTGCCCAGGTGATCACGCACATTTGACTCAAAACTCATTGATATCGCTACAGCTCCAATACTTTACTCCTACCAGCTACTGCAAACCCACAGCATCCATAACTACAGATGTGCTATCTCCGACCTACAAAGTACGCATGCGGCCATGTTTCTCCCATCCACAAACCAGGCCGCCAACGCCCAAGTGCCAAAGAGGATGCTAATCAATCAGACCCATACGCTGAGGTAAGATCCGAGACATACGAAATGGATATAAGACATATACTGACTTCGAAATAGTGGCCAACACATGAGGACACTACGTTGAACGGGTGCCAGGATTCTAATCGTAGAGGTGCGCGATGCCCGGACCTTTTGGAGAACTTGGAGGTGGTATATCAAGAGGAGGAGGGCGGCGAGTGTGATGAGTGTAAGGCGAAGAAAAGGTGCACAGTCTTGTAGGGGAAGATGGAGTAAGTCGATTGAGGGTACGTGAAAAAGTTATCGATCACGTTGATAGAAAGGTAAGTAGCGATGCTCATGGCGGTGTCATATAATCTACAAAGATCTCTGTGCGGGTTGGCAAGTATCTTTCAGTCGGTTGCCGAGTGATGACATATCCATGTATGCCGATGTACGCGATGGTACGTGAGTTATCCATGCCATCTAGAGCCTCCTTCCCACAGGCCCAGCCCGAGAGCCTCCTGCTTGATAGCATAGTACCTGTCTCGCTCCTTAAGCTGATCTATGTTAAATGTATTTCGACTTTACAGAATGGTTCCACTTACCCTGTGCTCCGTGGCCTCACGACTCTGATCCCCATAACTAGGATTATCCCAGCTTTCGTCGTACTCGGTTTGTCGGCGAAAGGTGAAGAGCCTAGGGAAGCCCTCGTCATCGTGCTCCTGTCTTTCCAGCATGTAGGTATCATTCCACGCCCGGCGGTCCATTTGTGGAGAGTAAACCGACTCGAGAGCTCCATCGTTTCCACGTACGGGGTACCACGGCGTGGTCTCGCCAACGCGCACCAGGGACAGCGTTTCGAGTACATGGCAGTGTTCGAAGAAACTCCTAGCTACGAAACTTTGCTCTTCGTCGAGCTCATGTTCCCAATACATATCCCCAACGGCGCTGCCATCTCCTGAATCGTCATCGGAGAACTGCTCTTCCTCATCTTCATCGGTGATCTCTTGCCTGGCAGTAATGGAGAGATCGGTGAGCCTCTGAAACAAGCCGAAAGCGGTTGCGAAACTCTAAGTGTGAATTAACATGAAAAAACGTTACAACGAGTGGCACTATGCGCTCGTACACTGATCTGTTCATGGCCGATTGCGCCTCTCAAGACCAAGCTCTGGAGATCTGGTAAATACTGGTGCAAGCGTTGTATGTCTTCCAGTTGCCACGCGTCACAGCAAATTTCGACAAGTTTCAATCTCTTGAGAGTTGCTACTGTCTCCATCAGATCATCGTGACCAAGGTTGTACTCAAGAGCCAGTGTTTCGGTGTTAGGACAGGCCTCCACCAGGAATGACCAGTCGCCATGTGACAGAATGCGTAGACGTAGGACCGTGGGAAGAGTAACTTCATGGCGCTGGAAGGTCGCTCGTAGGCCGGATATATCGACGTCCTTACGATGTGTAATGGACAGCTCAACGAGAGACACCATCTTCGGAAGAGCCTTGGCAAGTCGAGTCCTGCAGAATGTTGTCTTGCCTCTCGACGTGGTGACTATATCACAAGCCCTTTGGATTTATGAGATTAGCATAGAAACGACCCGAATGCCCAAACTATCCATAATACAGACCCATACATACTTGATGGCTGGTAGAACCTCAGGAAGGGATGGAATAAGCGGATTGCCTTCCAAATCTCTCAAGCGTCGATTGAGGGCGCCCATGGAAGAGGCGCAACGGAAAACATGCGCGAAAAGCTTGGGAATAGAGATTGCTCGCATTCTCTTGCTCACTAGTGACAGGCAGAAAAGTGAAGTGCCTTTAGCACGAAAGCCAAAGCCCGTCTTCGGTTCCTTGCGCCCGATATTCCAGTTCCAGTGGCAGACCTGCATTGTGGATTCCTCGTGGATGTAGTCTATAACGATGGCAAGAACATCGTTATTCAGACCATCCAGGGTAAGTTGCTGAAACGGGACTGGCTGGGGACAATGCAGTCCTTGCACAGGTGCTGATGTCGGTTGTGGTGGAGTTGGCGGACGAGAGGGCAACCATTGTAGAGCGTAGGGATCTGAAGATCGCAGTGCTGGTGTCAGAACGGGGACCTGCTGGGAACCTCGAGTCGGGACTTCTGTGAAATCCTCCAGCACTTGTTGAGGCTTATGCGGATCAGGCGAAGCTGCTGTAGGCTGAGGGGATGAGTTTGTCATGGTTAGTGCGAGTGATCAATTTCCACCGAGTGGATTCGTATGCCTCAGATGACCTCGAAGGACCTGCTGCCGTGAACGGCTGCGTTTCGGTACGAGATGAGCTGGGAAGAAGAGTGCTAAGAGAAGATGAGAAGAAGCTGGTAGACGCGTCTGATTGCTCGCGTGGCTAGCGCGTCACTCTAGTCCGCATTCGGCGAAAGACCCTTCCAAATTCTCTCGGGTCGCCCTTTCGTCATTCTGTGATGGGAATGCCTGGGTGTACAAATTTCGGTGTACAAGATGATACAATCTTCCCAAGAGCGAGATAGGTCTGCGCTCACGCGACTTTGGTTCCAGCCTGACCGCACAAAATGTGTGTGTGCGCGGGCGCCGACATGGTCTCGAGGAGCAGTAATAAAGCAGGATGCTTTTGCATGTATGCTTACGAGATATGGGCTATAGCTTGCCACTCTCAAGCTTCAGCTGGAATCTGAGCGGGCTTGTACGCAATACACGGTACAATAGTGGAAATGGATTTGATTGACGTCATCGATACAAGGGCATGTCATGCTAAGGTCAGTAACTAAACAGACTCTTTGAACGTACCCATTTCAACAGCACGCTCCCATCCCGATAGCAATCCGTATCTAGCACAATCATGTCCGAGTCATCAAATCAATTACCATGGCATTCCATACCGTCATCCACCGCAACATGCAAAGTTCACCTCATTCAGGCCGGCGGCATCCACATCCCTACAGACATGGTCTTGCTTCCCGGTCCGGACAAGCCGCAAGACCCGAACGACTCTAAAGACGAGAACGGAAAACGCAAGTCGTTCTATGCTCCAGACTACGTGTTCCTCATCGAGCACACAGCCACCGGGAATAAGTACATTTTCGACCTAGGCATGCGAAAAGATCTGGAGAACCTTCCGCCACTTCTCGTCGAAGGCGCTCTACCAAACTTCAAGTGCGAACCGAAGTCTCCCGCAGAGATACTGCAAGAGCACGGATCACCTGATCAACAGCCCGAGAAAGTCAAGGCCGTTATCTTCTCGCACATGCACTTTGATCATGTTGGCGATGGAGCCAAAGCTGGATTTGAAGAGGCGGAGTTGTGGGTTGGGCCGACCTGCTGTACCTACGCGAGACCGGGTTATCCGGTTGATGAGAAGGCTCCTACGCTTAGCGAGACTTTGCCGGTTGATGGTAGCAGAAAGATTGTAGAGAGCTATGTGCCAGATGATATCTTGAGAGAAGCAGGAGATAAGAGGGCAGGTCAGGTCATGGAAGGCATGGTCAAGGGAAAGTATGCCGCTGTTGATCTAAAGAAGCCCGAATGGATGGGTCTCGGTGCATTTGATCGCGCCTACGACGTCTTCGGTGACGGCTCAGCATACATCGTGGATGCGCCAGGACACTCTCCGGGCCATCAAATGATGCTAGTGCGAACGACATCGGGCTCGACCGAGAACGAGAACACGTTTGTACTGCTGGCTGGTGACTGCTACCACCATCTCGACGTTCTCAAAGAGCCCAAACGCACTGCGAGACCACCA
Organism: Alternaria viburni; assembly: GCF_023758015.1. Lineage (NCBI taxonomy): Eukaryota > Fungi > Ascomycota > Dothideomycetes > Pleosporales > Pleosporaceae > Alternaria > Alternaria viburni. The sequence continues at coordinate 1,298,782 of NW_026055774.1, forward strand.
TATGCGAAGTCAGGCATGCACGCCGACCCAGAACAGGCAGTGAATACAATGCTGCGCACAAGAAGTTTCGCGCGAAAAGACAACGTGTGGGTCATTGGAGCCCATGACACCAGTGTTGGCGAGGGTATCAAGCCCGGAGTGAGGGAGATAGAAGGGTTGGTAGAGATCAACGATTGGTCAGCGAAGGGATGGAAAAAAGGAATGTAGAACACACCGAAGTATCACGATGACCAATTCATCGTAAGCAAACTATAGGGTTCACCCTCCATCGATCGTCGTATTTGCAATCATTCACATGCTCCGACACCAAGCTCTTGGCTCCCGAGACACCAAAAGCTTGACCACCGTCTCCTCTCCCGAATTTGCGTCACACTGTCCGCGGCCCACCCATGGCCACCGCGTCCTGACAAGGACCACCCAACCCCATCGCTCGGTAACAAGCGTAGATCCCGCGGAGTCCGAGCATTGCCGTTACCCGTGGCGAGGAGCGGTTCATCTCGCGATGCGGCACGCAGGGTTTCGGAGTGTTTGAGTGGCTTGGACGCATGAACGACAGTGGCGTGATACTGGTACTTGGGATCAACGGCTGCCTGAAATCTGAGGGAACCAGGCTAATTAGGCTGATCTTGGAATTGGCAAGTATGGACAGGTGGATCGGCATGGGATGTTGTGGATGCTGACATTTGGTATTCGAATTGCATCATTAAGATTTCTATGGGATATCGTAGACGTTGAACATGTGTCTTTAGCCGCTTGCAGCTTTCAAGATTAACCAACAACAACCAAAAAGAGGAGCGAATTATATACAACCATGTAATAAGTGACAATTCGCTCAATATAGCAAATGGTATACTTCTCATCTTATTCTCCGCGTTCCTTATCGTAATCCCCCCGACTGCGTCTAAAAGTTCTCTTTGCCCCACACGTAACTGAAGCCTGGCTCAGAATACATGTTGCACTTGACGTGGAGCGTGGAACCAAGACCCTTGGGTCCACAGAAGAAGACACCGGCTTCGGCAGGTGAGTGAATCTTGCGAATGGACTTGAAGATCATGTCCCAGTTAGGGCGACCGAAGTTTGTGGGTGCGCGGAGACCGGTGATGGCGTCTTGCTCTGCGTTTGCGTCATTGATCATGATGTTTGTCGCGTCGTCTGCCTTGATCTTTGCTGTGAGGTACTGTGAAGAAGGTTAGTAGACCGTTAAGAGCCAGCAATGGACATAAAACTTACGGTGTGGATCTCGATGTGATCATCGATATCTTGCGCCTCGATAGCCAGCAGCAACGATCTGAACCATTCGAAAGATCCGAAGTCTCTGCAAATCCAGAAGAAGTAGACCTTCCTCAGTCTCGTACGGGATCCTTGAGGGTAGTTCATGCGGTACCAGATACTCTTGAGAATAGATGCAAAAGGAGTTACACCAATACCGGCACCGCAGAGAACGGCGACTTCGAACTTGAACACATCCTCAGAGGCCGAACCGAAAGGACCGTCAATGTAGACTCGGGGAAGAATTTGACGTAGGGCAATTTCCTCGCTGGACCCACCCTTCTCGCCCTTCTCGCCAGCTGGCTTCTTGTCTGTGTTGCAGCCAAGCGCCTGACCGAAGGCCTTGGTGAAGTTACCGACCATACGAATGTGGACAGAGATGTAGTCTTCCTCGGGTGCGCTGGTAAGCGTAAAGGGATGGTATTGCCAGATGGAAATCTCAGGGCAGCACAAGAAGATGTACTGTCCAGCGCGGGTCTTGGTGTGCTCCTTCTTGATCTGAACTTCGCAAACGTTGCTGGGATGCTGAATGACCTTGGAGATGTACGTCTTGTGTCGTCCTCGTACTTCACGGGCAATTCGCTCGGCCAGGTACGCAAATCCACCGTACATCCAGTACTCCCAGAAGACACCGATACCGTCGCAGAAGGGCGCAAAGTCGGGCTGAATCATGCAGAAGGCTCCGTGGATGGACCAGAAGATGAAGAAGACGATGAACAGATGGTGCATGTACCAGAAACGTTCGAAGTTGGCGCGACGAGCCTTCTCCGCAGCAGTGACAGCGATCGCCATGAGCGCAGTCAGCATAACGTAACCACTCCATCCAGGTCCAGTTGCAAGGTTGGCAAGGATGAAGCCCATGAATCCCAGGTTGTTTGAAGCCGAAAACTTGGCAAGGTTGTTCCAATGGGCGATAGTGTGGACCCACGAGAAGAAGACGATAGACCAGGCGACCAGCTTGTGGAAGGTGATGTTCTTGTCGAAAGGAATAACGTCGTTCAACGGCGTACGGCGAGCCATGGAGATTAAGTTCCTGCATACCGGGAAGAGGATGAAGGCAACGTCGACGTGCAATACGAGAGCGGCTGAACGAGCAATGGGGAAGGTCAGACCAAAGGTTTGTCTTGAACCAATGGAGTTGTCCTAGGACGTGTGAGCGGTATTCGTTGTGATCTGAGCTATCCATTCATACCTTTAGCCCATAGTTCATCATACCAAAGACGAAGACCATGACGTGCAATATCGCAAATGTAAAAACAAAACTAGATACGTTAGTCGAGGCTCTTCACATACGGTGTAGTGCAACGTACAATCTTCGGTAACCCTCATTGACCATCCACACATCGAATTTCTCTTTCCGGGTCAACTCTCGCGCTTTTTGGTCCGACATCTCTCCGGACATGAGCATGCGCGTCAGCGGCGGCCATCGTGACCGCTCGCGACCTGTGAGACTGGTGGTGTACGACATAGTTGACAGAAGAAGCGAACGTAGCAGCGGTTGAGAGCGTGTTGTGGATGCCGATGATCTTCAGACCTGCTGAATGTGGCCGAAGTGTAGCAATGAGTTCAAAGAGTGTCTAAGTAATCTGCATAGAGGTTAGATCAAAGTCACCAGCGACGACGCCATAGCACAGGAAGCCACAGGAAAGAATGTATGACTTACTAAAAGTGCCCGCACAAAAGAAGAGAATAGGTACAGGAAGAGGCGTTCAGTCACCCGGCTAAAGAGGCACCGGCATGAAATCGGTCGAGTCTTGGGGTGAGTAGGGGAAACAAAAGCCTATAAGCCAACGTTGCAAGGCGGCGAACAGAGAGAAAAGCGGCTACGACGGGGGCCAGGACAAGTCAGGTCCGCTCTGCCATTAGCAAAGTGGATCAAGGGTATCAGTTCGTCAGATGGCTTGGAAGATGAGCAATCCAGGGCCCAAAGAGCGAAACGGTAGCAGAAGTCGAACCATCTTCCATGGCTTTGCACTGCGAGCTGCGACACAGCAAGCTCCGCCGTCTACCAGCGCGTATCGCAACGGGATTATGGCCAATTAGGGACGCGAAATGGCGTGGCTAGGGCTAGACGCATGCCAAGATCGAGTCCTGAAACGTGAATGGCCATGCGCTTTAGTCTTCGGCATGCGAAATGGCAGAGCGAGGCGTTTGAGAGGTGTTTGGGACGTGGGAGGCTAAAACCTAGTGCGTTAGAATGGGGCGCCTCCCTGGGCACCTCGCCCCTGCCTAGGTAGTCGGTGGGTTGAGCCTCAACTGCCGATGGTGGCCTTGACTCCATCGCCATGCTCCGACTTTCGACCGCCTTGCCATGTGGACCTGGTTACAAGCTTCGATGGTACACGATACTCTCGCGGCATGGCTGAAAGTGACAGCTGTAAGGGGCGGTTGCGCTTGGTGTTCGCACGCCTTGGCTGAAGCTTGGGATGGGTTCCACTACCGATCACATCCAGTCTCATGATTGCCATTCATTTGACTGCTCCCATGCGACGTTCGCACTGCATACACGCACAGGTCTTCACATGTCGACGATCCAACGGCTGTGGCGTCATCGACCTCTGATCGGAAATCGTACTCGGTCGGTGGTATTCTGCATAGCTGCATGTTTGAACGGTGCGTAGCTGCTAAATCCGATCTATTCCCGTCCAAACATCTCCGGTCTTGGAACCAAAACACCGTGGCCGAGATCCACCTGACGCTTCCATATCAAACAAGAAGCTTTGCTGCTAAAACAATGACAGAATCCACTACAGCTTCAGGAAACCACCAGATGCGGATATCGCCTGACCCGAAACCCATTTCGCGTCGTCGCCACAAAGCCAGGCCACGATTCTCGCGATGTCGTCCACAGTCCCTACTCTGTTCTCCACGGCAGTCTGCTTCAACTGGGCCTCTACGATATCCTTTGGTACATCGTCCAGCATCTCTGATTCGGTGGGGCCAGGTGCAACCGCGTTGACGGTGTGTCCTGCAGCGCCTAGCTCTTGTGCCAGACTCCGAGTCACGCCTTCTATCGCTGCCTTGGATGCGGTGTAGAGGGTTAGGTTCGCGAAACCTAGGCGGGCGCCTATGGACGACATGTTTATGATGCGGCCTGGTGCTCGTAGATGTGGAACAACTGCTTTGGTCAGCAGAAGAGGCGCGCGAACGTTGACGTCGAATATGGCGGCGTAGTCTTCTGCTGTTGTCTCCGTGATGGATCTGTTCATCAAAACACCAGCGTTATTGATCAAGATGTCGATCTTGTCACCGAACGCTTCCCTGGTCGCTGACACAATCTTTTCAGGCGCATCGAGTTGTCTGAGGTCCGCCTGAACAACCCTCGATGTGCTACCATTGCCAAGTGATTCAATTTTCGATGCAACCTTTTCCGCTAGCTTTCCGCTCTTTGGCGATGTGTAGACGAGCGTGACCTATTTCACATATGAGTGTCTTGATTGACTTGGTTCGAAGTCGTTGGACTAACCTTTGCTCCTCTTCGCGCCAGCTCTAACGCCAAGCCAGCCCCAATTCCTCGCGAAGCGCCTGTGACGATGGCAACCTTACTTTGTAAAGGAAACGTTGTTGGGTTCGATGGAGCAGACATGATGGCAACTTCTCAAGACGTGTTTTGTAGAGGAAGTCAAGGGGGGATCTTTCCATCAGATCTTATAGCACTCCAGTGCGCCCACAGATCCAGTGACATAAGAGATTATGAGTGGATAAATTTGATGTGGCGAACTGCACTTGAAATTGCCACGTTATCGTGAACAGAGTGGATAAGGTCATACGTCATCGATTCGTTACTACCGATGAATCTCACGAGTGCCGATAAGCTTCGGAGGAGATTGTGCAGCCTGTAGCAAGCATTTGAGGTAACCTTGTAGAGCAGATGTTACATAGTTATCGCGGAAGCATAATGATCTTTGGCGTACGATGAAAGAGGTCATGTGAAGGGTATGAATTATGTATTGAATATGAAAGTACAGCAAGTCGTTAGCACCGAGACGAGAACATCATGTACTCGTAGGCAATCCGTCTTCAGCCTGTGCAACGAGGGGAATAGTTTGATGCGCGCTCAATGCTCCAGCAAGATTCGGGTCCAGGTGTCCGGTCGAAGAGAGGTTGGTGTAGGCCGAGGATGTTGATTTAGGCTCGACGGAGATTCGACTTGTCGATACAGTATAGGCGTAGTGTTTATCCCAGCAGCTGTAGAGTTGTACATGGCCATTTCCCGCCCGTTTTACGTCGAGCCCAGCATCCTTCTGCCGCTCTCTTTCCAAGATCACCGCTTGATGAAGCCAAGCAACGGGCCCTTCTTTGCATTCGGATCCTTCTTTTTCGGGTACATCTTAGATGTGACGAAGTGGACGTACCATATCAGGGTACCGAAGACTGATAGGCCGAAGATGACGAGGAAGAGGGTGATGACTGGCCGGCCGTCGTTTTGTACCGAGCGCAGGGCCGCAGGGGTGAGAATTGGTGCAAGCCATTCGAAAGCCATGGTGTATTCGTTGGTTGCGTTCGTTGAACTTAGGGAGGTCCCTGCGATAGTATTCGTTCTGTCGGGGTGAGGACGAGCTTGCGATGACGATCAGGGTTCAGACAGCCGGCTGCCACTAAAACGAATGTATAAAGATATCGCCAGCGATGTTGAAGAATCGAAGTAAGGAAAGGAAACGCGATGTTCGATGGCAGCTACAGAAATGCGCAAAATGCGGCACTTAGCGTTCATGTATCTCCACCGCAGAGCCGCTCAAGCGGCAGCGCGACGGCCAAACCAGACTCGTTTCGCGCATGACCTGACCTCTTAGTATGCTTGGCAGATCGCATGATGTTTACAGAAAAGGCCATACACACGGCGTGTAGAGCCATGTTGGACGTAAGGCGACTGTATGATATGGTGATTGTTTCAAATGCAAGGCGGGCCAAGAGACCATGGTGAGACGCTTTCGTTGCAGAGGTTCCGGCGCCCGGCCTAGGAGCTCGCTCGGGCATGGAGCCCTGCAGGGCGTTTTGATGTAAGTTGCAGCTGGTGCCGGGTTGGGTGCGCATCCTCGGATACTCCTGCGTTCTCGGTCCTCGCTCTACTGGCTGTACACCGCATTCCCCCGAATGTCCCGAAGCATAGGTACCCAGGTATCCACCTACGACAGAAGTGGCGGCGAGTCAAGCAGGGTGGCCACAATGGCCGACCACGTCGCAACTGCCGGACAATTCAGTAAGCTGACTGCTGCGTGCTACCAACACCGCGCCATGATATCTTGTTGTTGTACTGCGTGCAGTGCTGCGATGGCTCGTTGGTGGTGAGGACCAACTCGTCTGATTGCTGGTGGTCTCACGTAATCATGCCGCCCGCTCGGCTGTGATTGGACGCAGGAAAAACGCTCTTTTCACCGACAGTTCGCACAAATAGGCCGCATGGTTCCCAGCCATCCCTCGAGCTTACTGCATATCCACCCTTTTTCACCTGACCAAAATACTCATTGAAGTTGTTTTGTAAGTGCATTCGCTGCTGACTTTAGGTACCTGGAGAAGCGACATCTCATTCTCACTTTCCACGCCCTGAACCAATCTCCTTGCGCCAAAGGTCACACAGACGTACACAAGCTCCTTCCGCAGTGTTTGCGCATTCTCTCGTCACAATGGCTCCCCTCCTTAAACCCGAAGACTCCAACTCGCCCACCGAACGACCTGTCTCCCGAGACTCCGCCGAGCGGGGCAAGAAGCGCGCAAGTATGTCCGGTTGCTGCTTCCTCGATATTAAACACGGACAACGCTGACGCTACGCTACTGCGCACAGGAACACAGTCAATGCCTCCGCCAGAGCTGCCCAAGCTAGTCGCCGAGCAGCATGCCCCCATCCCGACCAACGACAAAGACACACAGCGCCTGATCGTCGTCCTGTGCAATGCGACGCTGGAGACGTACAAGGCGTCGCATGGCACTGGCCGCGGGCCCGGTGCGCGCGAGGACAAGTACAACCTGCTCAACAGTGACGACCACATTGGCGTAATGCGCAAGATGGGGCGCGACATAAGCGAAGCCAGGCCCGACATCACCCACCAAGTGCGTACAAGAGGAGGTTAGCCAGGTCCCTCAGCTAACGTGGCGCCACAGTGTCTGCTCACATTGCTCGACTCGCCAATCAACAAGGCGGGCAAGCTCCAAATCTACATCCACACCTCCAAGAACGTGCTCATCAGGGTCAGCCCTACAGTGCGCATTCCCCGTACCTTCAAGCGCTTCGCTGGACTCATGGTCCAACTCCTGCACCGACACCAGATCCGGTCGACGTCCTCGCAAGAAAAGCTCATCGAGGTCATCAAGAACCCCATCACCGATCACCTCCCTCCAAACTGCCGCAAGGTCACGCTCAGCTTCGACTCCGAGGTCGTACGTGTCAGCGATTACATTGGCGATCTCAACAAGGGCGAGAGTATCGCAGTCTTTGTAGGTGCTATGGCCAAGGGCAACGACGACTTTGCCGATCACATCAAGGACGACAGCATCGCTATTAGCCAGTTTAACCTCAGTGCCAGCGTTGCATGCAGTAAGTTCTGCCATGCTGCCGAAGACGTTTGGAACATCTTCTAGTTCAGCCGACGATCAAGCGCTGGACCTATCTATATTGGACACGCCAACTAGCCCACAAGCAACAACTGACTCACCGCGGACGAGTCGGATCACGGACCGCACAAACGGAAGATAACGGGAACTTTTAGGCTGCAGGACACGCTCATGGCTTAGATCGCAACATCAACAGCCTGAGCGTTACTGCATCTGATTTTGGGCGTCTGCTTGAGGTTTTTTTACAACAAAACAACTACTCTGGCTCAACGCACAACAATCAATCTTCTTTTGAAGATCGCGGGGCAGCTCAACCTACCCCGCACCTGTTTTTCTTTCACCTTGTTCCATCGACACAGCCGCTAGTCTGTATGCGCGCTGTGTTTGGTGTCGTACCACTGGGTCTTGTCATGGCCTGTCATTCGACCTTGAAACGTGGTTGTCAGTAGTTAGCTTGTAGGATATCGCGGCTCTCCATCCACTCTAGGATTCACGAGTAGGATGATCTTCAGTGTCAGGAATGACATGTCCGGCGAATGAAAAAGTATACTTCACGTCATCTTCGCAGTACGATCCCTTGAACCCCTCTTTCAGGCATACACCTTGTAATTCTCTCGCTCTATGCCTTACAAGGTTAGAATGCATTCTGGGGGCTCATCGCATTTTGCGCGTGTGGCGGGAGGGAAACGGGTAGAACATCTATCCATGGAGCCGCATCGCCGATCTCCCATGATGATCTCGCGTAAACATAGAAAAAGCAACAGCATGGCAAGTCCTACCGACATTTGGGACAACTCCAAGAATCTCCGACGATGCCTGCAATCGTAGCCTCACTACAGCGTCATCTTGGTCCTTGGTTCTTGTGAGAACGATGCCCCATCATCGACGTCACACCATGTCCAATCGAGCGTTGCGACGACAAGTGGCGCGTCCAGACCGCAAATACTCTGTTGCACGCGACAAGCGACCGAAATGCTACGATTCCGTATCCAATGTAGCGTAGTGGGCAATGTGAGGCGTGCGACGACTTAAACCTCTCGCGGCTCCGGGCCGGCGCTCACAACCAATGTCATACACCGACACCTCGCTTACATTAACAAATTTGTTAGCTGCAGACGCAGGACATGTGGCAGCATCACAACATGTTGACAGCGACCTCCTTGATAGCTAACTGCAGCGGTGGGGCGTGCTAGTAGGGTCTGTCCCGCAACGGTATGGAACGCCCTGCTACTCGGTTCACGATGCATCGAGACGCTGCACCTGGACGGGGTTATGATATAAACCTCGAGGTCGTACCGATACTTCCCCCCCTACTCACACCATACATCTCCAACCGCTCCAACTCGATCACACCTCACTGTGTGCATATATCCGCCTCGTTCCCTTCTCAATTCTTCGTTTGGCGATTGTTCTAGCCGCGTCCTGTCGTTCTTGTTCTTCACCGCTGTTCAGCAATGCCCGTCTCCCACATCGGCCTCACGGTATCGCATCTTCCAACTTCGACATCGTTCTTTCTTTCAGCGCTGCAGCCACTGGGCTACCGCTACATCGGCCAATATGGCAACCAAATCGGCCTTGGAATAAATGATTCCGATTTCTTTCTCTGCCAAGAAACGCCTGGGTCAGTACCACAAGGGATCACCAGGCACACCGCAACTGACAGCTGAGTAGCGTAAAAGCCGGCGCTGCACACATTGCATTCACCGCACCTAGCACGACCGCAGTCCGGAATTTCTATACCGCTGCATTGACCGCCGGTGGTCGTCCTAACGGGGCCCCGGGTGCTCGTTGCGCAGAGGATGGCCACTTCAACGCCGCAGTAATCGACTTTGACGGCAACAGCATCGAGGTTGTCTACCGAAATGGACCTGATATGAGACATGACGGGACCATCATCACGCACAGCAGGGTCATTACATGGCAGAGGACCGTTTCGCAGAGCTTCCGTGAGAGCCCGAGTATCTTCAGCGCTCACACGTGTGCTTCGAGAACTGGCGCAATTCCAGTCGCACCGACAGCCGAATCAGCTGCTCCGAAGGCACCAAGCCCTGTACCCAGAAGCGCCTCTGCGCCCACAGTCGCTCCTGTTCCCGAAGCGACGACAAAATCAGATGCCGGCAGTGGGGCGGCCACGCACATTCTCGGAACATTACTTGGAGCTGCTGCAGGTGCAGCCGTCACATATGCATTCATGCGGAGCGAGCGAGATAGTGCGAAGAAAGAGGCGGACTTCAGCGCCTTCATGGACGCCAAAAACGCGGTCAACACTGCGGCTGGCTTCTTCGCTCAGGCCTCATCCCAACCCCCGACACCCCAGCAAGCCCCACAACCCGCGCAGCCACCTGTCCAGGCCATTGCACCGCCTACACCTGAGCCAGTACACCGCATTGAAGACGACGCGCGATCTTCCTATTCGCGAGCTTCTCAGATCCCTAGGAATTCCGTGCCGCGACAGATCGAGGCTGCGCCGGCCGACTACTACTCACCGTCTCAATTCGAGCGTCCTCGCTCAAGGGCTGCGGAGCCTCTCGCCATCGAATATGCCCCTGCATACTCTGCTGCCCCGTCGCAGACTCCATCGAGGCTCACACCTGCTCACCGCTCAAATACTAGCCCTGAGTTGTTGATGATCGAGAGGGCTAGGAGCACCGTCTCGACAGCCAAGCCCGAAAGTGTCGCAATGACTGCAAAGCCACCGCGACCATCGTCCAAGCCTCAAAGTGTCGTCTCAAAGGCGCAAAGTGTAGCTCACAGTGCTGCGCCTAGCTCCTTCATCTCATCGTTCGTAGCAGACCGCGAAGATGAGAAGAGTAGTTCGGGTAGGTCCAAGGCCAGGTCCTCTCATACCTCATCTTCAAAACATTCCTCGCACAAGGAACACGGTAGTAGTGGTAGCAGCCGAAAGGAGCGTGGCTCATCGCCTTCTCCACCAGCCCCTGCATCCAAGGCTCCGTCTGCAGCCCCCACTAAGGCTGCATCCAAGGCGGCGTCGATCGTCAGTAGCATCTTCAGCCGCGACAAAAAGAAGCACGACGATGATGACGACTTCATCGATGACCTCGACATTGAAGAGCTAAGTGAGGATGATCTTGACACTGTCGTTCCCAGCGACAGCATCTCCCAGATCGGCGACGCACCACGACGCAAACACCGTTCCCACCGGAGCGACAAGTCTAAGAAGGATGATGACGCCGAAACCTCCGTGAGCCACCGCAGGAAGAAGCACAGCGACGAGAAAGAGTCTTCTCGAAGCAAGAAGCATGACGATGAGAAAGAGTCTTCCCGAAGCAAGAAGCACGATGACGACAAAGAGTCTTCCCGCAGTAAGAAGCATGATGATGACAACGAGTCTATCATGAGCAAGTCATCAAAACGCTCTCACCGTTCGCACCGTTCCCGCAAGACGTCGGCCGACTCGGCCGACGACGAGGACTCTTCGCGCCCTCACCGTTCATCCCGCTCTTCCAAGTCCAAGCCTTCCATTGTCTCGGAGCCAAGTGAGGTATCTACTGTCCGCCCCGTTAAGCCCTCCAAGTCATCAAGAAAGGATAGCCTGACCCAAGGCCAGTACGACAACCTCTTCGACGAAGTCCAGTATGGTACTGGCGCTGTACACGCCTCCAGAGGCGGCCCCACACCCAGCATGGTCAGTGCCGCACGCAAGAACCCCATTCGCAGCATGATCAACCACAACCATGCCACCAAGATGAGGAACTTTGAGGGTAGCCAGGCTGGTCGCGCAAGGGACAGTGATGACTAGTTTGTCTTTCTTATTCCTCTCTCTGGGGTACTGTATCCCTGCATCGCATCGCGTTGCTTCATTGCTTTTGCTTTTCATGCTTTTGCATCCGCGTAATGCTCTCTCACGTTGTTGCGTCATTGCTGTTCTTGTCTATCGTTTGCTCCTTATTAGCGGTCTGGCATTTTTACGGCGCGGCATTGGAATGGCGTCATGTTTTGCTTTGTACGACTATCATAGATTAGAATTAAACGAAACGCAATGAACACAAACGGTATATGGGTGGATTAGGAAAAAGATTCTTCGTCAGACCAGATGCTTGTGATTGTGTGTGATATTTCTTTGATGCACTTTACTCCGATCCAATCCGCTCTGCACTCTTATGCGCTCTATCATGCCCCCAAGCATCTACACCTCGTCTTCAGTGCTCGACTGCTGCCCGTTGCAAAGATGCGTATCACATCCCTCGTCCTCCTCATCATCACTCGGTTGCCAGCCTGGGCAAAGATGCGTATCGCATCCCTCTTCCTTGCGTATGTCGTGAAACTCTGCGTTAATGCAGGTCCCGCCCCTCTCGCTCGGATCACAAGCAGCATCTGGATGAACTATGAGGCTGTGGTGCCCACATGCGTAAGTGGTGATGAAGAACTTGCACATGTTGCTGGCGGATGGTTTGTATGTATGTTGATTGGTTCGAGAGGTGTCGGTGGTGGGTTTGGTCGACGTATCGACGTACTTGTGGGCTTGGGCTGGTGTGTAGGTTGTGTGGTGGATAGGTATGAGGAGATCTGTGGGAGAGTAAATTTGTAGTCGAAGATATAGGGTACTTTCTTCTTCAATATATTGGGACGCGTGATCGTGATATATGTGACAGGACGTTCATACTTCATGCATGAGGGCTTGCATTGGATTGACATTGATCACAGTAAGATTCTGGACGTGGCAACACCACACTTCAAACACTCACAGGTCCCCCTTCTCTAACCTTACTCTTGACTCTGCGCCAGCTCACTTCGCGCGGGAAAAGCGCCTCAGGTGGTGCCTGCCCCGGATCGCACTCCCAACACTCACCACCTCTTTCCCGATACACTTGTGTGAAGAAGGTGCACTCTGGATGACGTGTACAGTTGCGTTTGACCCAGAACTCGTGTTGGCATGTGCTGTGCTTGAGGATGACTTTTGTACACATCGTGTTCCGGTGACGTTTGGGTGCGGGGAGCGGGCAAAGTCTTGAGAGGGCCAGATGAAGCCGGCGTCAATCTGCTCTGTTATGTCGTGGTTGGCAGGCTTGTATGGTATCGTGGTGATTCTGAAATGGCATTGTGTAGAACGAAAGAGTCCTGTGATAGCGTCGAGCTGTCCAGATGAGACCATGTGCCCTCTCGTTCGACGCCGTTGATGCGCTCGGTAGGACTGATGGGTAATCTTCGTGTCTGACTCGTCTGATGGTACTGTGAATGCTTGACCGTCAGTGACGTTTGATGAGTAGATTAACGATCGGCTGGCATGGCCTTTCAAAGTGAACGAGCGAAGGTTACTTACAACCCTCGTTTCTGTTGGCCAGATAGCTCTAATAAGTTATCGGTATTGCCCAAACAGGAAGTCCACGATAGACACCACACCAACAACAATGCAGGGGAGATCAGGGTCCAACAACGACCCCGAACACATCGTTCCTTCACGCACTTATACACCTCAAACTCTGCAATCACCCCGCCTTACTAAGCTCGTGCAGCTGAGGAATGTTGTAGTAACCCGCAATCAAGATTTACCCTAGGAGCCCAGCATGCGATCGCCGATTCACCTCCTTCGGGCGTTGCGTCCCACCCAGGTCACCGTTCAAAACGGACCGAAGGTGGTTACAGGAAGGACTAGGCTTGATGTGTGCTGGGAGGCAGTTGAAAACAGTCTGGCGTGTCGTGTTGGCGGTGGGCTGACTGGCCCAATGTTCCTGGGGGGAGGTGTTGATGAGATGTCATCGCCGATTGCCAGCCTTGCCCTCGGCCATTTCGGAAGCTCGTGCCCTGGCGATATCGAATGTTTGTAGGAGCATGATCCTTTCTTGAGTTGATCGCCTTTATCATTGTTCCAAGTGCCGACCAATCGAGAGACCGTGTAGAAATCGATATACAACCCTTCCGGGCGATATGTTCTGCACCGTAAGTGGTGAATACCAAATAAAATCGTTGAGCGCATCAGTTTGGAGACAGAAACAGTATGCTTGTGCATTGTTGAGCATATCCTGATTCGAGACAACACTCTCGGTGGGAGCGTTGGCCTTTTATGCGATGCTTCGACCCAATCCCGGTTGCGCAGGACCCGCTTCCCGGGACACCTCCTCATTTGCAAAACCTCAAAAAGAGAGTATGAAGACTCTCGAAGAAATGGAAAAAGAGCGAGAAGGAGACATTACTAAAAAAGCAACATGCATGGCGAAGGAAGATTGTGCGCGCCACATCTGTTTGCGAAGAAATCGGGTATCTTATTCACAAAACATACTACAGTAGCGGATCAAAATGGTGTGAAGTTCGGCTTAACAATAAAGAGTCAGATGGCGCCACCCGCAACGCCCGCGAAATGTAAACCGGTCGAGTTGGTTCTTGATGCTCTGTTCGGTTGGTGAGCCTGACAGCTTCAACAGACCCGTGAGACGGATGTCCGACAGCCTGGGTTCAGTAGAAAGCATCTGGGTTGTTGTCATGGCTTCGGTTCCCATAGCCGTTGTCGACATCATCCAAACTTCGATACTGTCCACCTCCACCACGGCCACGTCCCCGACCGCCACCTCCGCCGCCGCCGCCGCCACCACCACCTCCTCCACCACGATCTCCACGGTAGCCGCCGCGAGCACCTCCTCTTGATCCATAGTTGTTGTTTCTGTTGTTACCACGACCGCGATCTCGGTTGCCACCACGGTAACCGCCTTGCCGGTCATCTCTGTCCCTGCCTCCTCGGCCGTGGTTTGGCCGGTAATTGTCGTTGCGACCATTCTGGTCCTCCTTGCGATGAGATTTGTTGGGGAAGTAACTCTCATACTCGCTCTCGTTCGCTGTCTCTTCCTCGATACGCAACATCTGCTTCTCGCCTACAACACTGTCAAACTCGAATGCCTGATCCTGAGGTACGGGATGCCAGTTCACGATACGCGCAGCATCTGCTGGTCGGCCATTCTTGCGAATAGCCAGGACTACCGTCGGCACAGGGTTCTCACTGTAGAACTTTGTTCCCTTGGGTACGGCTTCCACTCTCGCAGCCCAGAGCTTGTTCTCAAAGCAGGAGATGGCTGTCACCTTCCACCTGACCCTGGCACCTATACCGCCGACCTTGTCCAGTATGCTCTTCGGGCACGGTTTCGGTGTGATGAGTATGCTGTTCGCAAGATATCGAATGTCGTCTCTCGGAGCGCCCTGAGGTAAGGAGACGAGGGAGGTCAACTTCTCGGTCACGTCGGAGGGAATCATGTAGCCGGTGTAGAAGACGGTCTTCTTGATCTGATAAGGCGGCGTGCCAGGCGGGGCGCTGCCCGACTTGACTTGTATGTTGTGCGCGTTGATCAACTTCTGTATTTCGGCGATTTCGGCGACGGGATCGAGTTGTGTGGCATTCTCTGGGACCTGTATGACTTCAGTAGTGATGGGTCGGCGCGACGCCTGGTTTTGCGCCCTGAGCAGGTCCTCGTTGAACTGGAAGAAGAAGTCGCGGAAGGCCTTGGTATGCTTTACGCGGTCCTCGTAGATGTTCAGCTTCTCCGCGTCCTTGTATGTGTAGACGATGTCCTTGAGCAGCTCTTGCTTGAAGTCCATGGTGTTCCTGAACTTCTGGCCTGCAGGACCTATCGCGGGCTTCAGACAGACCATGTCGAAGTCTAATCGCTTGCTGCGAACCATGCGCTTGACGAGGTCGCCAAAGTCGGATTCTCCTCTGCCAGTCAGCAGCACACTGAGCGCATCCTTCTGAGCCATGGAAGATTCGACGAGCTCGACGATCTGTTCGTTCCACCAGCCTTGCCATGCGCGCGGTTCCTCCTTCTCAATGCCTTCGCCCGTCGCTGCTAGAATGCCCGAGTCGTGCCACCAGCCGCCGTTGAGAAATATGTCGGGCGAGCCCAGCTGGCCGATCGTCGCGCTGTTCCATAGCTGCTTGTTGGGTAGAGGGCTTGCGAATACTAGGAAAGTCAGCCTTGGATGTATAGGAAGTCGCGATGGACTTACAGGTGTTGTCGAAGTCGTAGATGTGAATTGCCTTGACCTCGGATACGGCAGGCAGCTCTTTGTCGTCGCATGACCACCTTTTGAGCGCGGTGACAGTGTGGTATGTCGCCTTTCCGTTTGGCCCTGCGACGGCCGGCCTGGTTGAGGTTGCTAGCATGTCTGGTACGGAGCGTCGAACAGAGTGCGATGTGATGCGTCGGGTAGCGCACAGGAGCATCCAGCGCGAAAACTACGCAGCAGTGGGCGCTAGGAGGTCCGCGATGAATTGCACACCTTTGGACACGTGCAGCGAGTGGAAGGGTGAATGTTGAGCGAACAGGCTGCGTTTGCGTCGAGTCGCGACACTTTTGGTTGGCCCAAGCTCACTCCGGACGCCATGAGCTCATCATCCAAGCCACTTGCTATTCCTCAACCCCCCACGACACCAGAAAGCGCATGCCAGGAAGCACACCCGGATCGACTCAAGGCGAATCACACGATACGTGCGTAATATGTCTCTCTTCGGTAACAGAGAGGGCCATCACGTCCCCATGCAACCACTACACATTTGACTTTGTGTGTCTGGTGTCCTGGTTGCAGCAGCGGTCGACTTGCCCGCTATGTAAGTGGTCCTCTTCCATACTATAGAGCGTCTCTAATGATAAATGCAGGTAAAGCACGAGTCATCGCCGTGCAATACGACTGGCGCTCTCCGACCGACTACAAAAGCTATGCTGTTCCTCGCAGCCAACCACCTGCCGACTCAAACACACACCATAGCCGAACTGACCGACCGGGCTCCCTCTTCGCGCCCTACGGGCTTCCTAGTAGACCCCGTGGTCCGCGTCGTCCATATTCACCACCCATCGAGGATGTTGCGCTGCGCAGACGCAGAGAGGTGTACCGAAGGCAGCTATATTCGCTACACATCGGTAGCAATCGCTACTCGGGATATCGCGACATATCTCCCCAAGTGATCGCAAACTCTCCTGAGATGCAGTCAAAAGCACGTACTTGGATCCGTCGCGAACTCCGCGTCTTCACCTTCCTACACGCTGATCCGGCGGGCTCGTCCTCTGTTGCAGCAACGACGAGCAGCAATGCTGAGTTTCTGTTATCGTACATCGTTTCCATCTTGAAAATGGTCGACATAAAGGCCAGTAATGGGCACGCGGAGAACCTGTTGGCGGAACACTTAGGCCGAGAGAACAGCAAACTGTTTCTCCATGAGTTGAACGATTGGCTCAGAAGCCCGTACACGAAAGTTGAAGCATGGGATCGGGAAGTCCAGTATCAGGACGATGCGGAGGCAGCCTAGGGCCTCAGATCTATATTCTATCTGGTGGCGCAGCATAGTCACACACAAGACGCAATACCTGGAAACATGGCTCGACCGCTATTGCCATCTAAATGGCCACAAGGATGTCTGCCCGAGGTATATGTGACTAATTCAGGGTGTTCGCAACGGAGTTCGCATTACAACATTCGAGACATTGTATGCTCAGGCTAGGCTGAGTCAGGCTTAGCACATCAGCACGTTGATGTTTCGTGTTAGTTTCGTGTACCGCACGCTTGGCCCGTCCGCCTCAACCACCATCGCCGCATACTCTGCATAACGAAGTCGTGCATCTTCCATGCGAGAATAATGGCCATAGACATTAACATAGCGCTCTGTCATTGAGAATTCAAGTTCACTGTGGTTCCAGAACTTCGCTCTGGTATGCTGGTGCTGTAATTTTGTCAGGCATGGCAAAAGGCAGCGTTTCGACTTCCCCGACCATACTGCTTGGTAAGACCGAGACGTTTCGATAACGCGGCAATGCTGCTACGCCCTAGGCCAAATTTCCTTGCATTGCCGTACGATATCAAATGCACCATGTGCCTCATATATGGGCATCTGGACATGGCTGCGATACGCGAGCTCCATCCTCCTTTCGTCGGTCCCGCCGTGGAGGCCTCGTTCTTCCTGTTTTCGTTTCTTGTTCCCAGCTTGACTTTACTACCAGCGCTGGATCGCTCTTTATAATACCTAATTTTATCAACGGCTAAGCTTCGGAGTTTCCTGTGAAGCGTAGAACCAGGCGCCTACAATTTACCATTCACACTCGACGATATTTCTCGTATCAGGATGCGCTCCTCTATTGCGCTCCTAGGCGCTCTTTGCGGCATGTCTACTGCGAATCCACACCCATGGATGTATGGAGTTCCAGAGTACCCAGATCTCGATATGAACGAGGTCATGACACAGGCAGACGTGGACTTGATGATGGCAGCAGCTGAAAACAGTACCGTTATTGCAAGCTCTACAGAAGCCTCGAGCTCTTCTAGCTCAGCATCAGCTTCTTCTGGACAGGAACCTTGCGCGGTTGTCAGCATGGCCATCGCAGCATTACCCTCGGGAGCCCGACCCATCGTGCCCGCGGAATTAGGAGTACAATGTCTGCAGTCCGTACCTCTCGACATGGAAGGCAATGTCAAATTGATCGACGACCTCAAGCTCATGGTCAAGTGGCAATCGAACATTGCATACCTTAAGAACCCACCAAAAGGCTACACCGAAAAGCCCCTCGACATCATGGGCGAGCTGGACACTATGCAAAAGCAGGTAGCGGACGGTACCTTCAAAAACGAGTACGAATTCCAGTTGAAGATGCTCAACACGTTCACGAAGGCGTACGACAACCACTTCGCCTATCAGCCTGACATCCTTGCTTCAGCGATGCAGTTTCAGAGACCTCCTGGGTCAGAACTGGTTTCTGTCTCTTCAGACGGTACAGCGCTCCCAGAGATATTCACTTACAGGGATGTCATCAAAGCCAACACCGATTCTTCCTTCAAACCATCGTCTATCAAGGTGATCAACGGCATGGGCGCTCAGGACTATCTCGCAAATGTATCTGCTAGTTCCGATTTTCACGACGCTGACACGCGATGGAACGCCCTCTTTCCTTCGCAGGCTCTGCTCGCATCCGGCACTACCTTTCTTGGAAGCTTCAGAAGTGGCCAGTATCAAGGCCCCAACACAACCCTTGAGTTTGCAAATGGCACTACCTGGTCCCAGATGAATGTCGCTGTTGTAGTTGGGAACTTTACTGGTGTTGATAGCGGCAAAGCTTTCTTCCAGAAGTTTTGCACTGGGCCGAAGCGGGCTGCTCCTGCTCCTGCTCCTGCTCCTTCTCCGACAAGCAATTCCACAAGAACTGCACCTCCCGTGGCCACACCGACTCCCTCACATATTGGATACCCTAAAGCTGAGCTGATAAACCGCAATCTCGCTGTTGGAGGATATTATCTCAATGGCTCAGGATACGAGGTAGGCCACACATACACTTTTACTTTTCTTTATCTAACCAATATAGAATGTCGCCATTCTCAGTATCCCCTCTTACGAATCTCCTGATGCTCAAAGCTTTCAGAACACGATGCGAGATTTCATAAGGATGTCGCAGAAAGCGGGTAAAACGAAGATGATCTTCGATTTACGAGGCAACGGTGGAGGCAATGCGATTCTGGGTTACGATACTTTCAAGCAAGTATACCCACAGGCGGTCGCGGAGCCATTCGGAGGCACGCGCTTCCGCGCGAATGATGCTTTGAACTCTGCTGGAAAGATAACCCAAGACTTCCTCGCCAACAAAACCTTTGTCCAATCGAACCAAACCGCCTTCATGGAGGTGTTTGGTCGGGCCACCACACAAGCCGATATCTTTGCCCTCACAAGCGGATTCAACTATCAGCATATCCTCGATGTCAACAACAAGGCCATGAGTGGGTGGGACCAACTCTTTGGTCCCGAGCAGATCAATAACGATTCTTTCACCACGACGCTGCGGTACAACTTTTCGGACAGCGTCAGCACAACATACCAGGGCTTTTCAGTAATTGGCTACAACGACAATGCCAACGAAACCAGCACACCGCAGCCCTTCCAAGCCCAAGACATGGTCATGCTACACGACGGCATGTGCTCCTCAACCTGCGCGATCATCTCCGAACTACTCAAGAACCAAGGCGCAGTACGCACGATCGCCGTTGGCGGACGGCCCCAGCCCGGCCCGATGCAAGGAGTTGGTGGTACAAAAGGCGCCCAAGTTTTCGCCTGGGACGACATCCAAGTCCGTATGCAGTCCGTCTATTTTCTGGGCTCACCCGAGCAACGAAAAGCCTGGGACGAAACGGATCTTGGCAAAACCGCCTTCGCAACCCAACTTTTCAAGCGATCTGCATACAATGGCGGACAGATCGCCGGCGGCGTCAACCTCAAAGACAACCTGAGACAGAACGATGCGAGCGGTACGCCGTTAGAGTTCATGTATGAAGCCGCAGATTGCAGGATGTGGTTTACGGGCAAGATGATCTCCGATGTAACGGAGGTGTGGAAGGGTGTTGCTGACCGCATGTTTCGTGGCAACGGCACGATGGGGTGTGTGCAGGGCTCTTCAGGAGATCCATCGAGTATCAGTGGAGGAGGGCAATTGAGGGGTGGCGATGGCCAGTTAACGGAGAAGAGTGCAAGCACGATCGCTGTTGCAGGGCAAGGCATGAACGGCAATGGCAGTGCGCCGCAGCCGTTCACAGGCAATGCGCTCAAGACTACGATGGGAAGTCTGGGTTGGGCCGTTATGGCTGGTGTCATAGGCCTGGCTTCGTTCTTGTAGAAGTCAGCAGCCTCTTACCCTGATGCATATCAGGATCTTCGCTTTTCGATGTTAAAATTTCGTTGCAAATGTAAATGTTCATTCATATATACGCTTTGAGAACCAAAGTGTGTAAGTATGTACAGAAAGGTTGCAATTCCAGTCCCAAATAGACGCAACTGCTCCAGGCTTCCAGACGATCGCGCGTGTCTCGCACCACTACTATGATCGTTGCGAACGACAATTTACCAAGCGTTAGCGGACCACTGGTTCACGGTGAACGTAGCAGGTCCACCAGTGAAGGCCTCGGTACCGAATTGGTAAGCTACGATGGAGGTTAGCATACGCATTGCCATGGTAGTAGCACTGAGAAACTTACTAATGAGGTTCTGGCTGGAAGCAGGGTAGCCCTTGTTGTTGGTGAGGTAGGTGAAGAACTCCTTGAGGTCGGCCTTGAAGTTGTAGATTGGCTGGCCAACAGGGGGCACGAAGCTGTAGACCTTCATGGCACCGTTGGGGCCGTAGAAGAGTTCCCAGGATCGGCCAGCAACAGTGACCATACCCTGCGAGGTACCAATGGGCCAGACGTCGTATCTGGCGAGCCAGACCATGAGCTCGTAGTCACCGCTGGACGTGTCGTGGTTGATGTCCGCAGCAGTGAACAGGTCGTATGCGACGTTGCTGCGCTGGTTGGTGGTGTCGTAGACCCAGTAGGCCTCCGTCGCCAGGTTGGTGTACTGGTTCACCTTCTTCTTGGTGATCTGTCGTCCGGAGTAGACGTAGGACTTGACGTTGTCCTTTCCGCCGGCCCATGTCCATTTGGTGTGCCACTTGGCGCCAGTGGCTGACACGCTGTCGACATAAGTGCACTGCGAGCCCGAGGTTGCGAAGCTGCGGCCCCAGATGTTGTTGTTGAGCTGGTAGCCGTTGCTGGAGAAGTATTCGTAGTCCTTGCAAAGCGTTGCTTGTTGCGCGAAGCCGACGGAGGCGAGAGCGCCAAGGATGAGAGAAACGACCTTCATGGTGGATGTTTGGCGGCTGGGCGTTGGTTTTGAAATCTCCCTGCTGTTCTGGAATCCATCTCTTCGTGCGGACCGTTTGACCTTTTGTACTTGCCAAATTGCGTCCTCCTAACAGGTATCCCCCATGGCATTGTTACTCGACTTTAGACGGTGGTGATATTTGTAGTGGACCTTCATATATTATGAGCTTCGTCAAGCGCGATCCGTCCCTAGATTCCGAATGATCATCCACATGTTTCTATTGTAGTGGCAATCCTCTCGTGGCAAGTGGTGCTAACGCGAACACCTGACATGTGTAGGACCACTACGGAGAAATCAAATTACCTCACCAATGAGAAGAGCATGGGCTTACCTCTTCTAGTCGCGTGCATTGGCATTTCTCGTCTCCCCGCGTACTTCAGCCTCGGAAAATTTACTCGGTCAATCTTAATATTTGCCGTTATCATTTCCCGGGAACCTGGCCTGCTCGAAGTCTCCCAAGACCCCGGAACAATGCCCCAGACCGTAAGCTCTTCCGACTACACCCTCCTTAGACTGTAACAATCGGCTCACCTACTTTTCGGCGGGATTTCGATGATCCATGGGCAAGGTAGGTATGATGCAACACCATTGGTTAAGCTTGATAAGCCTTAGTTCCCATGTGTACAAGCTCCGTAGATGGATGTCAAGTCGACGGAAACGATGCCCGATGTTCCTGGCTGAACGTGCTGTGAGAGCATGGTACATGGAAGTATCATTGTGCGCTTGCTGCAACTGGAAATCTGTTTCTGCATGTAACAAGAAGAGATCGGCTTTCGCTGTTCAAGAAGCTCTTAGAAGCAAAGCACAGGTCTGTAAAGATGCTCAGGTTGAGCTGCTGCTGGCTGGAGAAAAGGAGTATTTGGGGAGACCTTCCGCCGAAGACAACACCTTGCGGTACTAGCCGTGCTTGAATTCTAGACATGAGGACTATGCCCTCGTGATGTCGGAGTGTCCCGTTCGTCTGGTGTCGGGGGAACCACGTTGGCTACAAGGTAGCATGAGCATTGTTTTCTCAGGTGTCACTTTTTGCCAAGGCGCGCAGCCGCATCTGGCCGCGCTCTCCCTCCCAACCTCCTGAGGTTATCTCTTCTCACAGCCGAAGATTCCTTCAAAGACGGCATTCGCGTCGCTCGCGCTTGCTTTCATTTTTGTTCCCCTATGTGTCGGAATGCGTTATGTCAGTTATCGCGGCTTTCGCCGTACCGCAATTCCATCTACAAAGCGCCGCGCTGCGTCCTTGCCCATACGTCAGGAGTTGCTTCTCGTCCTCGGACACATCGCATGGCTTACATTGCCCCATCACATTGATGTTTAGCGGTCCCCGTTTGCCGCTCAACGCTTCCCTGGAGTCAGAACCCCTGGCCTTCGAGCCTACTTGTACTGGGCCTGAAGTTGTTGAGTGATATCTCCACCAGAAGCTCGCTCGACAAGAAAGGAAGGAGAGCCAATTCATTGAAAGTGTATGGTCTGGTAAGCTGTGAAGAGCGGTTTGATGGTGGCTAAGATCTTGCTGGGCTGCTTCCGTGCAGAGCTCTCAGTGACCTGGCACAATTATGGCTAGATGTCATCCACGATATCTATCGCGACGCCACGCAGTACACGGTGATAATTCGAACAATGAATAGTAACATCACCACCCCCTAACTAGTCGTGATGCCCCCTTCTCCATTCCTTGCACCATCTGATGTGCATCAAGGGGCGCGTCGGATCTGAACGTCCAGGAAGAGGGAGGTCAGAAAGAATAGAGTGCGCCTTTGACTCAGACTGCGGTCTGGTCCTAGGTTGGGCTTGGTCTTTGAGATTATGCTTTGGTATACGGTATGATTGCGATAGCTTTGATGTTGTTCGCTGGAGTGTCTGGTGCGTCACCGCAGGAAGAGGGAGGTCATTCCTGCTCAGCCAGCGCACACCTTGATTTCGCCCTGAGGCTTGCATGAAGTAGTTGTCGTGAAACACACAACCTGCTGTATGTATTGGATACTTGTGTTCTGGGCGGACCGATCGTCCCGTCCTCGGGGTTGATTTGTGAACGCCAAGGCACTGAGCCGCGGGCTCGGAAAGTGCTGTTGGCTCGTGCGGCACCTGGGCAACCAAGGATCAGCACAATCCCTCCAACTGATCATAATGACTCCAGTACAGCATCGTCACAACAGTCACTATGATCGTTCTACACGAAGGCTAATGACGCGCACACACTGAATTCTCCGGCGAACTTCTGGTGCTTTCGTGTCCTGAAAAATTGGACATCTCTCGACAACGCGACGCGCGCTCCCTCGCTCATTTCCACTCTTCGTGGGCGTCTGCGGCATGACGGAACATCTTGACGCCGCTTTTCAGTGCTGTTCTGGGCGGCCGGATATGGCGTTCTAAACACTGGACCGAGATGAGGGTTGCTAGAAATATTCCATGCTTGCTCCACGTACTTCCAGGCCCGAGGCGTGCAGTCACAGCGACTTCATGTCAAGTACATAACGCCGTATAGCGGCCTTTTCTCATTGTCAGGAGCCCTCTAGCAAGACGATACCGAGGCTCTCGGGCTTCGATGGCTCTAGAAGGATTTTCGCTAGATCATCCGAAGGGATGTCCTCGCTCATGTTTCATGTTACTTGAATCAAGAACCCAAGATGCTGCACCTAGAACCGATCGTCACAGGGGAAGCACAGTGTCGCAACACCGCCTCTTGAATCCTGCATGCCCCATACGGTATAGCTATACGTTCACCTGTCACGCCAGCCTCTGCCCAACGGCCCAGCTGCTTCTAACGGCGGCTCTAGCCCCTTCCAAGCACTAGTCTCCCGTAGGATACGATGGTATTTCATGTTTGCCTGCACGTCTAACCGCCGCCACGTTCCTGGTGGCTGTTTTAGGCGGAGCACTGAACTGACATGTAATCACCAAGCGAGATGGCGATGTCTTGGGACAGTGACTCCGTGTATGGAAGGATTCAGCAAGTATAAAGCCCACAGGGCCTGCCTTCGTTCAAGGGGTACGCTTGACGCTCAACACACTCGTTCTCTACACGTTCTTTTCCAGTCTTTGAATTCTTCGATCTTTACTTCGTCGTTCTCTTCAGACAGTCACTCTTTATAAGAACAATTACTCAACTACACAATCAACACTTCAAAGTTCCTCGTCCAAAATGAAGGCCTCCATCTTCGCTCTCGCTCTTGCCGGTGCTGCTAGCGCCCACACCACTGTTTACAGCATCTCTGTGAACGGAAAGACCCAGGGTCTCGGAAACGTTCAGGGCGGATACATCGACTCTCCTCCCAACAACAACCCCATCGTTGATGTTACCTCCAAGGCTATGGAGTGCAACGTAGCCAACATTAAGGCTTCCAAGTCCGTTGCCGTCAACGGTGGTGATGAGATTGCTGTAAGTACCTCTGTGATATCCTCTGAATGTAACAAGCATTGACGAGTTTCTCCAGGTTGAATGGCACCACAACAACGCTGACGCTAGCGACGACATCATCGACCCATCCCACATGGGACCCATCACTGTCTACATGTCCAAGGCTGGCTCTTCCATGTCATGGACAAAGATTGCCGAGGACGGCTACGACGGCAAATCATGGGCTGTCGACAAGCTTATCAAGGGCTCATACACTGGCAAGCCAGGACAGCACAAGTTCACTCTGCCCAAGGTTGCACCGGGCGAGTACATCATCCGTCCCGAGATCATCGCTCTCCACGAGGGTGATCGCATTGGTGGTGCGCAATTCTACCAGGAGTGCATCCACGTCAAGGTCGGTGGCTCTGGTACCACTGCTCTGCCCGCAGGTGTTGCTATCCCTGGTCACCTCAGCGCTCAGGACGCTGGTGTCCACTTCAACCTCTACGGCTCATACTCCAGCTACCCCATCCCGGGCCCGAAGCTCTGGAACGGTGCCGGTGCTGCTGCGCCTGCTGCGCCTACCACCACCAAGGTCGCCGCACCCGCCGCTACCACCACCAAGGCTGCTGCCCCTACCACTACTAAGGTTGCTGCTCCTACCACTACCAAGGTCGCTGCCCCTGCTACTACAGCCAAGACCACTCTCGCCACTGTTGCTAAGCCTGCTCCTACCGCTGGTGGTGCTACCGCTCAGAAGTACGGCCAGTGCGGTGGCCAGGGCTACAGCGGCGCTACCAGCTGCGCTTCAGGCTGCAAGTGCGTCAAGCAGAATGACTGGTACTCCCAGTGCTTGTAAGCGCTCGTCTGAGTTGCGGGCGTTATCAGGACACCAAAAACCTGATGCTGGTGTCTTTGTGTGTGGTTCATGATGGACTTCTTTCTGGTAAAATTTTGTTAGTGTTTAGTAGGCTTTGCCTCCTGCAATAAGCGGCTTGAGCGTCGCTGCATTCGATTCTTATGTACATACATAATCCTCACGACGAATTGGATTTGACGCCTTTTCGGCTTTACCGGTCTTGCTGCTCTCCTTCTGCCTACACCTACTCTATTCCTTGTTCCGGTGATTTCAACGGTTGTCAGAAGAGAATGTCAACAGCTCATATGTGACGGATCTGGTTCTGCCTAGGTGGCCCAAACACGTGATGTGAGAAGCCTCGTGTACCTAGGTACCTGGCTAGGTGGCTGCCTGAACTGCAATACTTCGCGACTGACACTACACCTTAACTCTACACGCGGAATTTTCGTATACGCTGGAATAGTCTACAATGGATCAAGATTATCATATCAGCATGGGTCCCTCAGGTTTTGCTACTGAAGATACATGTCAAATTACAGTGCTGCGCGGCCACGCACGATTCGTCGTCAAAGCCGATGTCGCGCAAGTGAAGGACACAATTTTTGGTAAAAAGCTGCTACAAGAGATGGAGCTTCGGAAAGGGCGTTTGCGGAGCAAGACGAGAGACAAGCCACTTTTCGACCTGATGCATCAACACTGCCAGTCTCTTCTTGAGAGCTTGGCTCCGCGGACGTCACTCCAGGACCTTAGCCTTGAAGCCTTTCTCCACTCGCCTACTTATGATCTAGAGCTCATCGAAGGAGACAGTGACGAGGATGTACGGATCGTGGGAGAAGACCAGTGCGCGTACACGCCAGCTTTCTTCACCTCCCCTATGCGCACCGCGGACTTGCCTGGACCATGCAAAACACTACGTCACTTCGAGGCGCGCAACGTTTGGATAGCGCGCACAGCAAATGAGGGGAAGAATCTCGATGCGATTCAGGGCCGAGTAGTAACGGCAGAGGGTGTCCCGCTTTACTTCAAACCGCGAATGGAGCTCCGTGAGGCAGAATTCGAGCGTGAGCTCCGTGTACTCAGACGCATCGACGAAGCCGGTCTGGCAGCTCGGCTCAGAGTGCCTAGACTGCAGGGTTTGGTGGTGTCGGGCGAGGCTACCATCGGCATGTTGATGACACTGATCACTTCATCCAGCATGGGGACCCACTTGCGAAGTGCTGGCCTTCAGGACAGACAAGAGTCGCATAAACAGTGGGAAGAACAACTCACAGCCATCGTGCGGGAGCTCCACGCTCACGGCCTTGTGTGGGGCGATGTCCACCCGATGAATATTCTCATTGACGAAGAGATGAACGCTTGGGCCATTGATTTCGGTGGAATGAACAATGCGGAGTTCGTGGATGACGAGAAGCGCGAGACCATCGAGGGTGACTGGCAGGGCCTCAGGAGAGTGTTTCAGGAGTGGCTTCCAGACGCAAAGAGACGGAGCCGGTGGTAGTGACGGTGAATGGCGCAGAGACGTCAGCTGTGCCACGTGTGTGATGGTCCGGTAACCCCAGTGCGCATGTCACGGCGTGTACCTGGCTGTGTTGGGACACCCGGGCCAGGTCAAATGCCATGGTTGACTAAGCCGGCTATTTGCGCAACAGGACCCTGAATCTCATCATTTCGCCGCCGACACTCGGACAACCGTGTCTGGGCCTCTGCGGAGATTGACAAGTCTTAAAACATCACAACATGCCTCACTTTCACCTGCCCCCTTAAGTTCTTCTCCAACCTCATGAGAGCTCACAAACCACCATCATGATCGCTCCTTCCTGCGCCTTTACCCGTGTCGGCTTGAGGCGCATTCCGAACGCCCCTTCCCCTCGGAACAGCAATCCCGGCACCTTCGAACGCGCACGCATCAACGTCCACCCCTCGAATGTCGTCCGCAGGCCACATGTCTCGGGGCCAAACACAGCAGGCAGGGTCGCGGAGAATGCGCAGACGATTCCTGGGCCAAGCTGGCTTTGGCTCCAGCCCATCGTCGGACCCTTCCGCGCATACGGTCGCGCACAACAAAGGAGGCCATACAGGACACAACTCATATCTTCGCTCGTCATATACTTTATCGGCGACCTCGTTGCGCAGACCATTGCGCCCGAGGAAACCCATAAAGTGGCAGAGGATGCGGACGATAAGGGCTGGGTTCAAGAATGGAGCGACGGCCGTGACTGGGCCCGAACAGGGCGAGCCCTGATAATTGGAGGAGTCAGCTCTATCCCATCGTTCAAGTGGTTCATGTGGCTGTCAAACAACTTCAACTACAGATCCAAGATTCTGTCGCTCTCGACCAAGGTATGTGCCTCTACTGCATCCTCTGCCAACGTTTGCTCATTACCCAACAGGTCTTCATAAACCAGGCGTTTTTCACACCATTATTCAACTCCTACTTCTTCGGCATGCAGTCGCTTCTATCCGGCGCTACGATACCCGAAATCGTCGAACGCATCAAGAACACAGTGCCAACGAGCTGGATCAACAGCTGCAAAGTCTGGCCCATGGTCACGGCATTCAGCTTCACGTACATCCCGATAGAATACAGAAGCATATTTGGTGGTGTCATTGCCATTGGGTGGCAGACTTACCTTAGTCTGCTCAACACAAGAGCCGCGGCAAAGGAGGGGAAGGAGCATCTAGCGACACAAGACGCACCCGTAACCGTCCGAACAAACCACGCTAGAATCGAGCATGGCATGTTCGGGCAGAAGTGCGCTGCGTAAACCACAGCTACTGCGCAGCCAACTCGGAAGTCTTGTTACCTCGTTGCACAAGGCGGCCCGCCATACGACTATTGTCGAAACATTCGTTTGCTGAACTCACAGCTTCCTCTATTTCCTTTGTTTGATTACAATAATCACAAGACGGTACATTATGCATTAGACGGAGTAAAGGATTCGGTCGATACCACGGGCGCTGCATAAAGAAAGCGCGAACACATCAGTCATACCATTAGAATTTTATCTATTTTCGCATACCTCTCGCTTGCTTTTCTGGCCTTTCTCAAGCCCCTAACCCACGGCCCACTCAACAACAAAGACGCACGGCGGTTCTCGGCCCGAGGCTTTAGCAGTACCCACGCGGCACCCACGCGGCTCCCACTCTGCTATGCCAGACGCACGTCATTTACACGAAAGAAGGCCTCCTGGAACGATAAGATCCGCTACACTTGCGATAAATGCCTGAATTGGGAGTCAGGACCGTGGCAAGCGCCGTGTGATGTCATCATGTCGAGCGCTGTAAATATGAACATGAAAATAATTCAAAACAACCTGTACATACGCTTCGCTTCTAGACAGCACGTCTGTATACTTTTGAGGATATTCTCATCACCTTTCCCATATTCTGAAATACTGAATCCTCGTTATGTCTACTTCTGCAGGCCGGCGCATAGACGAGGAGGCGAATACATCATGGCGCCAACGCTCTGAACTCGAGAGGATGGCCGATCTACCACAAAGTCTGGACGATGAACTCGCACGGCTCGACAAACAGTTTTGGATCTCCGGTTCTAAACTGAAGGAAATCGTCAGCCGCTTCAGAGAAGAGTTGGAAGAAGGCCTTACCAAAGACAAGCAAGAGGGCATCCCTATGAACATCACCTGGGTGCATAATTTGCCTTCGGGAAAAGAGAAGGGTACGATATTGACTATTGATCTTGGTGGCACAAACTTGAGAGTGTGTAAAGTAGATTTGCATGGAGATGAAGGCGGGAAAGAAGGAGATGGGAAACACAGCATGGAGCAAGAGCAATACAAGCTACCGGAGGAGATGAAGACTGGCGATGCCGATAGTCTCTGGAACTTCGTTACGGAAAAAGTGGCGGCATTCATCCAGGACCACCAACTAGATCGACAATACACCGTGAAGAAGCCCATGCCATTGGGTTTCACATTCAGTTACCCAGCGACACAGAAACGTATCGACCATGCAGTCCTGCAGACATGGACCAAGGGTTTCGACATCAAGGGCGTAGAAGGTCAGGACGCCGCGAAGCAATTACGAGAGAAGCTGCAAGAAAGGAAGCTGCCGGTCGAATTGATTTGCGTCATCAACGATACCGTCGGTGCCATGGTGGCCTCCGCCTACAACGACCCCGAAACGATTGTTGGTGCTATCTTTGGTACTGGTTGCAATGCAGCCTTCATGGCCAGCCTCTCAAGAATTGGAAAACTGGACTCCAACGACGACAGAATCACAGATGCATCATCCCACAACGGCGCAACGAAGGGTGAAGAGAAAATGGCGATCAATTGCGAATATGGCGCCTTCGATCAAGCCAAGCGTGTGCTTCCCCTCACAAAGTACGACGAGCAGATCGACGCAGAGAGCCCGCGACCTGGAGAGCAGACTTTCGAGAAGCTCTCCGCTGGCCTGTACCTAGGCGAGATCTTTCGTCTCATACTGGTAGATCTCCTCGATCGCAGTCTCGTTTTCAGTCAAGCCTCAGACCAGGGACTACAAAAGCTGCGTGAGCCATACAGTATCGATACAGGCTTCCTATCTCAGATAGAAGACGACGAGTCGCCCAAGTTCACCAAAACACGTGAACTCTTCCACTCTACACTCTCGATCCAGCCCACAGACGTCGAGATCGAGCTCTCGCGTAGACTAGCTGAGATGATCGCTGTGCGTGGTGCGCGACTGTGTGCCTGTGGTGTAGCTGCCATCTGCACCATGGAAAGTATCGAGAAGGGTCATGTAGCTGCCGACGGGAGTGTGGCAAACAAGCATCCAAAATTTAAGAGGAGATGGGCTAAGGCACTGGGTGAAGTGCTGGGATGGAAGGAAAAGGACTGTGGAGGAGATGGCCCGATTACGATTACCAGCGCAGAAGACGGGAGTGGAGTTGGTTGCGCGATTATTGGGGCTATGGAGTTAGAGAGAAGGGCGAAGACTCAGACTCACTAAGGAAGTGAATTTTGGTTGTGATGAAGGTACGCATGTCATAGATCAACACGGTGTTGACAGAATAACTGCCGTGCTCGTTGCTTCTTGGTTGGCTTGAGCCTAGCTGTGCCGCGCTCATCTACCGAGGTTGTTACGCAGTCAACACATTGAGGCAGTGTAGTAGTTCATCTTCAACCTCTTCAAGTACATGTATATCAAATTTTATGGATAGAGTGCGTCACCAGACCTGCACTGCTGATCTAGAAGGTCGTCAACATCCACGATGCTTTTTGCTGGTTCGCCCAAGGTACGACAAGTTGACCTCGGCACATGAAATTTTGAGGAAGGCACGATGTGTTCACGGAGTCACCCTGATACGCTCGTCCGCTCAGCTCCATACACAGCCTCCTGAATACTAGCTCACAGCTATGTTCTGGCTGGGAGGCCACCCGGTACGGCTCGGCGAGAAGCGAGCTCAGATCTTGGTACCTGAGATGAAAGGATCAGCACGCGTCTCCTGCATCTCCGCTGTTTCTATAACAACTCTCAGTTCGCAAGTTGCTTTTGATGCTGTTCTCCGCGATGGTTCATGCTGCGCACTAAGGCGTTCAGATCTAGATGCGTTGAGATCTGTCATGGACCCTGGATCTCAATGCCAAACTTGACTAGTCGGCGATCTCGGTCTGCCGCCCACGGTTCACCCACAATCCGACGCACATCTTACCCACGGGTGCCAAACGGCACGTCGCGCCCCCGCAACCAACCAGCGATCAACTTCACCAACAGCGCGCCGTCATCAAGCTAGTGTCGCAGAGTTGCGTGGGACCTGGTCACGATGTGCGGTGTGCTGTTGGTTGTACCGCTGGCAGAGGGCGTGTGGGCCCGCAGGTACGGTGGCATGAGGTGTAAGAGTGATGTATGATGACAGGACCCGTGGGGAGGTTGTTTTTCTATCTTTTTGGAATATCCGGGTCTGTCAGTGTCGAGGCACGCAAATGCACAGGTTGAGGGGCGGTGCACGGGCAAGTGTACCGGCGCGGTGAGTCTTTTCGTCGGCGAGCTCGTGCAGATGCCATGATGCAGAACAGGCGGTATATAACGTGGAGTCGACTTCAGCGGTCAAGAGCACACAAAATCGTTATCTCTGGCTACCGCGGCTACCTCCCAGGCGACGATCTTTAAACATAGCAGATAGTCCAGCACATTTCCTCACCGGACCTCGCTTGCCGAGACACCATCAAATCACCAACACATGGCTGGCGACTACCAGCTCCACACCGCAACTCCAATCCGCTATCGGGAAAACTTCGGAGTCACATCCGCGTGCTCGGCACGAGGCCACACCCACGCGATCACAGGTCAAATGTTCGCGCCAACACCATATGACTGCACCACGCCCCCATGGCCAGTACAAACCAGCCCTTTTCCGAATTTCCCCGTGCAGCAAACCTCGACCAACACATCGCCGGCATCGCCTTTCGCGGACCCACGTCTCCCACGACCAGCGCCTCGTGAACACTGCCTGCAAGATGACTTGTTTTATGCATTCACACGAGACGCCTACTTATCCAGTGAGACAACCGCCGCGAGCCAGGTAGCACGAAACTTGCAACTCTATTATCCTCCCCAACAGAACATACATCGTACCCTCCCATTACCGAGAGTCATCAAGCAAGGACCCAACAGCAACCACAACAACAATCTGCACTTCACCAACCCCTTCCAACCCCTTACGCCACTCACACCTTCAACTCCAAACCATTTCAAGATGGCAGTCACAAGCAGACCACTCCCATCATTACTGCCTCACTCCGGCCCTATGGCATCGAAACCAGAGAGCGCTGCTCCATGGTCGTTCCCAAACCTCAAGAAGAAGCGTCGTCGTCGGGCAAGTCAGATCTTCAACATGAACTTCAGCTTTGGCTTTGGGTCTCGGCGGAAGAGTCAAGATCGCTCTCCTGACGTCAGCCCACGCACATCCATATCATCGGCTTCGGGCTCTCCAAGGTCGGGAATAGAGGAAAGCTGCAAGAGACAAAGAGTCGATTCAAGAGCAACAGATGCTGAAGCTCTGTTCGCCTACGAGAAGAACAGCACCGAGAAGACCTTGACAGTATTGGCGCCATCCACACGGTGTGACAGCACGGGTGAAGTGCATCCAGGTCAACTCGTCGACTTCAGCTCCACACCTGTTCCCACCGCACCGGAACCCATAGTTGCTCCCGCGCCTGTTTCTGCTCCCACACATAGCAACCCAGCAAGCGAGTTCGAGCTTCGCTTAAGTAGCGACACATACCACGACTACCTCGCCACCACTCAACGACGAAGATCCTTCCCTGCCGGCGAGTGGGCAGCACGACGGGTCCGCGAGGAGTTCCAGATGCTACACAAGCTAGAGAAGCTTGAGACCAAAGTTGAAGACCCTTTCAAGAAGTTCAGGGAGTCTGCGAAGAGACTTTGTACCGTGGAACGGAAGGCAAAGACTTCAGCGACCATATCTTCCAACATCATCGCACCAGCACCCGTCGCGAACGCATCGAACATGCCTTGCGAACTCCACCGTACACCAAGCGACCCAAGCACTGAGGCCTTCCTCAAACATGTTCGCGCAAGTCTCGACGCGAGGAAGAAGGAGAACAAGATGAGCGAGCGCGGGCGTTCGTATTCGATCTTTGAGGATGAAGTCGAGAAGGGTTTCCTCGACGACGCGCCATTATAATCATCATACCCGAGCTGGACTTGAGGGCTTTGTATAAACGACTGCATGTTTGGATTAGGCATTGTCGCATATCGACACCGGCGTTTTGAGGGCTGGATACCCGTTGTATATCCTCATTTTAGCGTGCATATGTGCTTTCCAGAGGTCGTCTGGTTGACTTGACCTCTGATGGATGAATCGATACCATTTTTATCACACCACAATCATGTCTCCGCTTGCTTCTTTGCTCTTGTGACTTCTCTTCTCATTTGCTGCTCCTTCTCATGGTCTATAGGGCTCCCGCAAGTACACCCCATAACGCTACACCGATGTTTCCAATAGCGAAGTACTGAAGTGTGGTGTTTTTGAATGGGTCCATGGTGACGATAGCCGTTACGGTCGTGATGAGGGCAATGAAAATGGGGTAGACCGTGAGTCGGAAGACGGAGTAGACGAAGGGTGGCAGCATGGTCGCTTGACGTGAGATATCAGCTGTCGATACGCATGAAAAAGAGGACAGGAAGTGTGCGACGGAGACGTGAATATGAGATAGAGCACGAAAGTGGTGGCACAATGAAGAGAAGCGAGATCTTCCGTCCCATGGTACTCGCAACCCAAAAAGTGTCGCGCATCCATCCAGGGACGATACGACAGGTAATCCAAAGCATTCGAGTACCAACCTCAGACCACCGCATCCAACACCCTTCCATCATACCACCTCCTATCTACTCCTCCACCTAACACCCCCAACCCACTTAACCCACCCCTCAACACTCTCCCTCTTCTCGACATCCTCCTCCACCCCACCCTCCTGTATCAACTCGACCGTATAGAAATTCTTAGCCAACTCCTCGTTCCCCGCCAATCGATGCACAAAGCTATGACAAGCCCTACACAACCACGCCACGCTATTCAGCTTATCCTCTGTATGCCAACCCCGCTTCCTTACGCGCGCATGTGCCGCTTTAGGAATAAGATGGTGGTATGTCAAGGGCACCCAGTCTCTGCTGCAGAGCTCGCAGGCGGTGGCGCGCGTGCTGCTCCAGATTGGGGGCGGGGCGGTGACGGCGGAAATGTACGTTGTGAGGAGCGGTGTGAGGAGGTTGTGCTGGTCGATGGTGTCGGAGGTGGGTGGGAGGAGGCCGTAGCTTTCTAGGCTGTCGATTGCGGTGGGTGGGATGGTGTGCAGGAGGGCGGTGGACGTTGAGGATGAGAGGGGTGTTGTGTAGAGGTTTTGGAGGGTCGGTGAGTCCTTAAAGATCGAATGCGTGAGCGTGCGCAGTTCGGCGGGGAGGAAGGGGAAGATTAGGGTGCTTAGGTACTGGTTCTTTTGTTAGTGAGGCTCTAGAGTACGCGTGTGTGTATGTTAGTAGGGATGATATACCTCTATGAATTCGCCCAGGTCTTCCGCATCCGTTTCTTGGGCTTCTACCACCGTTGGTACGACCTCCTGCTTGACGATCTCATTCTTCCCACTCTTCGACCCCTTTTTCGCATGTCTCTTCTTCTTCGATTTTGGCTTCTCGATCGGTGCAGCCAGAGCTTTGAGGACGGGTTCACTCAAGCAGTCGCTGAAGGTTTCGAAGTTGGATTGCTCCTCAGCAGGTATCGGTTCAGCCATGATCGACAGAATCGTAACGCGATGCGCAACGATACGAGAGGACCTGTACGTGTATGCGCATGATGGGAAGCATCAGTGGCGCCATCGCGATGTTCATATAGTGGAGGAAGTGATGACGAAGTCGTGAATCTTCGCGTTCGCGAGGCGAGACACTAACTCGCGGGGAAGCACAAGGGCGGCTTGAGGGCTCGTGGCTCAGCATGCGGACTCGTATCTGCTATCGAGGTTTCTAGATGCTGTGCAGTATCAGGGCCGCCTGAATGTGAGATGTTGGGTATTGTCACAGGGCGTGCAGTCATCTTCTCAGTCTTAGTACATTGGTCACGGCAAGCGAAATGGTGTTCATGGCTCGTGAAGTTGGATCACATTTGTTTCTTCTTTGCATCCAGTAGGCTACATGGTATACACCATGCCGCCATCCTGTACTTGATTCTATCATCGCATCATGAGCATCGACCAGTAGCTCGAAGTGGCTACGCCGTACGCGAACCGCGCAACCCGTAAGCATGGAACGGAGTGCGTTCGCACACATGTACTGGCATCCGGGCGTCGCAGAGGTAACTGGTAACGTCGCGGAAGCTCCAAGCCTAACAATGACTGTCAGACTTAGGCCTTCTTCTTGCCGCCCTTAGCAAGACGGTCCGCCTTGCCCTTGGCCTGCTCCCGCCGCCTGTTCTCACGGTCCATGAGCTCCTTCTTCTCCTTCTCCAGCTCAGCACGCTCCTCGGCCTCAGCCTTCTTCCGCGCCGCCTCGGCATCCCTACGCTCGCGGACCAGCTTTAAGCGCTCCAGATCGGCACGAGCCTGCTCGGTCTTGCCTTCAGCGTGTAGTTTATCGTATCGGTCCTTGCTGGCTTGTGCCTGGAGAGCCTCACGCTCGCGGCGAGAGAGTTGAGACAGGTCTTGCTGCTTGCCTTTGCCCTTAGCAGCGGCAGCAACGGGCTCAGCGTCTGGGTCGACAGGTGCCTTTGCGGCTTGTGTACGGGCTTTCGCAGTGTGGTTTGGGTTCGCGGGCATATCGTCGTCTTCCTCTTCGGAGGAGTCGGTGGGCATATCGCCTGCCTCGGGGGTCTTCTGTGACTTCTTTGCGATCGCGGCCGCCTTGCGCTTCTTTGCGAGTTCGCGACGCTGCTCGCGCGTCAGTTCTTCTTGTGCGGGCTTGCCGTCCTCGTCGCCAGACTCTTCCTCGGAGGATTCTTCCTCTTCGGAGGACTCCTCGTCAACCTTGTCGGGTTGTTCCTGCGGTTATTTGTTAGACATTCTCTGCGACTTTGGTAAATCAGGTACTTACACCCCACATGCCAACGACCTCGCCATCTGCGTTCAGCGGTTGTAGGTCGCGTGAGAACTTCTTGCCGCCTCCGCGCTTGACCTTGTTGAACTTGCCGCCGCGGCCACGTCCTGCTGAAGACATGTTGTGTGTCTGAGTTGTTTGTGGAGAAGTGGAAAGTGTTCGGTGACTGCTTGCAGGTCGAGTCCGTATGCTAATCGAGGGACTTTATCGGTATCGAGGGGTTTGGGGTTGCGGTTGAGTCTGCAGTTCTTCTCGCAGTACTCCGAACCGTGGGAAGCTTTAGTGGAGAGTGGGTAAGGTGCGTTTGTGTAAGGATCTCCGTTCACAAGGGCGGGTGTGAGAGTGCAGGTCTATCAAACTACAGGTCGTTAGCTTCCCACCCCACGTTGTTCGCCGCCTACAAAGTCTTTATTCACCTGATACGCCCAGAACTTCAATTTGATCCTCAATATTGCAAAGAGTCACTCCCACAGGCCGACAACAAAACCCCGCGCCGCCGCCCAAAATCCCCTGCCCCACCATACTCGTCACACCCAACGCGCCAGCCTTGATTCGCTCACCTGACCCTTGCTTCGCTGCTAACCCCAACCATGCAAGCGCCTCTTAGTCATCCGAAATTTCGCATCCATCAAAATCAACGCGTCGCGCGATCCTCTTCTGCTCATTAAAACTGAACACCCCATTATTCACTCTGTGTCTTCCGCTCAATGAAGATTTGGAGGGGAAAATGGAGGTTAGAATGATCATGCGTTCGCTTACCCCCTTCTCTTCTGCGCTTTGCGCTGGTGGAGCGAAGGTAAATATATTGGACGGTACATACCTCTTGCCTGCATGTGATGTTGCGCTCGGGACTCGATCGAGTATGTAAACACCCTGCTATCGTCGTTTCTCATTCACTGAAGCTTTGATAGGAGGCTTATAATGATGCTATCGCCGTCGTGAGCGTAAAGTCCTCTGGTATCGCGCTTCGTGATGCGCGGCGCGTCCAGCAAGCTAGAAGTGCCTCTGTCGTCTCCTGCCTGCCTTCAAAGTGCTTCTTAACCTTCGCACACGATTTCGCAATAAGAACAGGTAGCAATCTGTCTGTGTCGATCTACCCATTGTCAACCAGGCATCTGCAATCGTGGCGAAGCCTGGAAACACATACTACAGGCTTTCTCCATTAGCCCGGCGAGTACGACCTCCATTCTTTGGCGCAAAGTTGCAAGCTCTGCGATCTTCGACTTCGTGGCCGCGTTTCCTCGTGAAATTAACAGCTTGTACCCGATCGCAACGAGAGGAAACGAAAATCTCCATGCGCATCGACTCTCCGGGGCTCGTGGCCACTTGATCGATACAACAGCTATTTAGGCTGATTGGAAGCTCGCCTCAGGGTCAGGCGCCGTTTTTGGATCGTCAAGGCCGTGGCTATACTTCTACTAAGCACCCGGCAGTCTGAGCCTGCGGTAGTTTAGCCTTCGGATCGTGAAGAGCAAGGTAAAATCTAGGCTGAGCCTATGGACGGTCTCCTCTTAGACACTCAACTCAGTTCCGGCGATGGACACTGTATCAAACTGATCTGGCCGATAGTTCGTGGGCATGTTAACAAATGCGAGAAGCTGAGCACGTATGCGCAACATCACAACGTCGCAAAGCAGCAGGAGTTATTTCATACCATATTGATTCTGCGAGGCCGCTGACGGGCGAGGCATACTACCTGAGATCATGAGATGTCCTCGCTAGGACCATGAAATATGGATATCGCAAGGAAAGATTGAAGAGAACACCGAATCACCGACTTTTGATGCGCCGTGAACAGATTCACGCCATCGT
This sequence comes from Alternaria viburni, assembly GCF_023758015.1. Lineage (NCBI taxonomy): Eukaryota > Fungi > Ascomycota > Dothideomycetes > Pleosporales > Pleosporaceae > Alternaria > Alternaria viburni. The sequence goes on from NW_026055774.1 coordinate 1,336,759, forward strand.
CGCAACCGAGTCCTCCATCGTGTTTCGAACCAGTGAAGCCATCCTATCCAGCACTACCGACCGGCTTGACCTCTCTTCGTTCCTTAGATGTACCACATAACATCCCTGAGGCCGCGTGCGTTCTGCATCGGCATCAACGGAGCGATCTCGACGTTCTGCTTGGATGAACCAGTGGAAGACTGCTGGTCGGCCTTGGACTCCTTCTTGCCAGACGAGACCGGGTTGTCGTTGAGATGAGCACGGGAACGGTCGGCAGCCAAGTGGGCGTAGTAGACCGCAGGGTGCAGGGACACCGGAGTAGTAGAGCGGACATAGTGGTATGAGTGCTCGAAGATAAACTGCTGGAGCTCGGCCGACAGCCACTCACCCTCGTTGAGGATGCACTGGTAGTGGATGGGGCGAGCTGTACCCTTGATGGCAACGTGGGCGCAGAGATAGAAGTCGAACTCGAACGGATGGGTGCAGCCAGTCTCTACCAAAGTACCGGGAAGAGGGTTGCCGTTGCGGTCGCCTTTGCCAGCCTCAGGGAAGAAGCGGATATGGTGGCGCTTACCAGCAATGACGACGGTGAATTTGGGGATCTCCTTGCAGCCCAGCTTCTTGAAGCATTCTTTCATGTCATGGACTTCTTCCTCAAGGACAGCGGCGTACTGTCCCTCGCTCACGCCATCTCTAATATAGAGTACACGCTGAGGAGGCTTGCCCTGGCCGATCTTCTGCATCCAGTTCTTGGCCATGAACCCGAAGTGGTCGTTGATGTTGGAGGTTGTGACCATTTCCACGCGGTTACCGTTGGTCTGAACCTCAGCCCAGTACTTGGCGAAGTGGACGTCGGCGGATACCGTGATGGCAGCGAAGGATGCAGCCTCACCTGAAGCGGCTCCGGGAGCAGGGTGAGAGACGTCGGCGCCAACAACCATGGTGGGAATAGATGCTGACTTCGGGGCAACCTTGGGAATGAGCTGAGACTTCGCAACCGAAGTAGCTCCGCCAAGCTTAGCGTTGACCTTCATGCAGACGTTGGAGATATACTGGGGCGAAGCAGACATGACATGCTTGGCCTGGAGAACCTGCGAAGCCACACCGAATCGAATGTCGCAAGACTTCTTGATGCGACGGTAGACGTCGACATTGCGGTCGTTGACGACGAAGAAGAGCAGATTAGGTGGCATGGCGTACTTGTTGCCAGTCTGGTTCCAGACCTTCTGGATCATCTCACCACCATCAGCAAGGTTACCGGGACCCATCCATGGCTTCTTGCCATGCTGAGGGTGCGCGGCTACAAGTCCACCGTGGGCTTCGTAGATCTGGACGAACTTCTGGAAGAAGGCTTCAATGGCTTGAGGGGGAGGGCTGCCACGACCTTGGACACAGCAGACACCCCACGCCTTGATAGGACGCTCCTTGTTGTTCATGGCGAACTTGCGACCGTCCAGCCTCCAGCGACCGGCGATCATGTCCGCAGGCTTGATGGTGGCTTCCTTGGAACCGGCGCCGAAGTGAACGGTGGGCGAAGGGAGAATACGAGCTGTCACCTTGGCAGGCGCGGAGCTAACCTTCAGGCCGTAGTGGCGGAGGTAGGGGTCATTCTGCCAGTTGAGCAACTTTACTCCCTGCTGAACAGCGGCCCAACGCTCCTTGGGAAGGGTGACGGCGAACTTGATCATTTGGGACGTCTGGGTATCGCTGAGCTTGGTGGTGTAGCGCTGGTTGCCGTCGATCTTCAGGACGTCGACAGGCATATAGACAGGCTCCTTGCGGATCTTCTTGGTCATCTTGACTACCGGCAGACCAGCCATGACAGTGACGCCATACTTCTTCTTAAAGTACTGAGCAACCGAGATCTTCTTGGAGCGGTCATCGGGATCCGGGAAAGTCGCCTGGGAAGCGTCCAAGTTGACGAATTCATCGATCGTCCTGAGATCAAAAGTTAGTACACCACGCGTATGTAGTCGGCAAACCGAAAAGAACAACTTACCATTGCGTAGGCTCCTTAGTATGTGTCGTAGATACACCTACTTTCTTGAACTTGCGGAGGTCCCTCTTGAGCATGGAGCCCTTCCAGTCACGAGTGGCGTTCTTGTACATGGTGGCGAACTGAGGCGGGTTACAGTTGAAGACTTGGCCAATAGCGCGGGTGAGCTCTTGAGCACGCCAGAAGGTGCCGTTGGCGACATCGACGTTGACCGACAGTGACTTCTTGAACTTGTCGTCCAAAACGGGGCGAAGGGACGCGAAGACACCCTTGAAGGCTTCAACACCACCGCCAAGGTCGAAGCGGATTTCTCCGCGCTGGAAGAAAGACTTCTTGATTTGAGTGTACTGCTGAGAAGGCCACTCGCGCATGACATGGTCAAGGAAGTTGATCGTGTCGATACACTCGTTAGACCAAGAAGCTTGGCCATCGAGGAAAGCGTTCAAGTTGATGAAGTCGACCTTACGAGTCCAGCGGACGTGGATGGTGTGCTTGTTGCCACGCGCTCCCGGCTTGGTAGGACGGCCCTCCTCCTCATCGAGGTCGACAGTGATGCGGGTATCGTCACGGGGCAGACGCTTACCGGACCAAGCCAGCTTGTTGGTGTCCCAGACCCAGAGGTTGGCGGGCTCACCAAGCTCGGCCTTGATAGTAGGGGAGTTCCAGATCTTCTTCAGTAGGACACGCTTGGTGTAGTCGAGGGCGTCGCCGCTGTAGTTGAGCTTGTAGAAGTTAGTATTAAGTCAAACTTGGGGGACAGGAAAACTTACATCATACTGATGGACGACGGTGTCGGGGGCCTTGACGACGTTGAAGGTGTTGAGCACGATGTTGGCGGCCTTGCCGAACTGGTTGAAGTTCTTGGGACGTTGAGGAAGAGAGCCCGGGATGGTGAGCTGATGGTCGTTAGCAAAGAGAATATTGTTGTGCCTCGGAGTGTAGAGGCTGGTGTCCTGGTAGAAGCGATGGGGAGTGACGTCCTGGTCAACCATGATGAAGATGGGAAATGAGGGAAATTGGGAATATGAAGATAATGTGAATGGATTGTGGGAGTGGAAGATAACAGAATCCAAATGGTGTTTTGAATAAGAATGAGGGTAAAGATGAGAGAAGGGAAGCCACACGGAGATGTAGCTCTTATGCTCACAGCCTAGAGAGCGTAGCCATACCAATCTCGGTAGGATGCGAGCCCGAAGCTGTTTGCATTTGGGCAGTGCGGGGAGGTGTGTTTGCACGAAGGATACATGCAAGATGTTCATGCGGCCTGAGACAGAGGAGTGTTTGTACTTACACCACGAGCCTGGTACCAACCGGCAATACCAAGGAAATCGGAGATGTTCTTGAGGTCTCGGGGGTCGGTGTAGTCAACGCAAGCCCGGACGTTAGGATCGCGGTTGCCGTCGACACGGGGAATGGACTTCGGAGCGGAGCGCTGAGTAGGGTCGCGAGACTCAGAGGAGGAGCCATTGGACGAGCCGTTGGACTGCTTCTCGGCCTGCGCGCGCTTCTTGGCTGGACCTGCCATTGCGTACTCTAGAAGTCATATTAGCGGTGATCGAGAGCGAGGACGCGTTTGCCGGCGGTGTCAATGACGGCATAGAGCTTGCGCGATTAGAGGCGACAGCGGAGGACACGTACGTTGATCTCAGATCTGAGTCGCGTGCGGGACTGGCGTTGAGGATGTGAGCGTTTGAACCGGATCGCTGATCGGGTCTGAGGCAAGTCAGCAAAGTTCAAAAGTAGAAGCTGCGAACTGATGTGCTCGCGACAGGGAGATAGAACAAAAAGCGATGTGCGATAAAGCATGGGAGAGGAGCGGCATACAAAAGGAGTGTTGTTGGATATGATGTGTTGGGGTGGGAAACAAAAGGTGAGGCTGAGGAAGTTATGGCACTGGGTGAGCTCCAAAGCTAGTCCGAGTCGGGGTCATGTGGTAGCGTCAAAACAAAGAGGGCAAGAACGATGAGATTGCTGTGGTGACCGAGCCGATAAGAGCGGTAACTGCGCGGCAGGTACCAGGACCTCGACGTGACACAGAGTACGCAGCGGCAGCAGTGCGATGATGGTCACCATCATCGTTGTCATGGTGACTGAAGAAGATGAATGCTTAATTGGGAACTTACTGGAAGGTGCTGAGTGCGGAAGACTGCCTGCAGTGAGGATTGTGAGACCGGCTCTTGTTGCGGTTGAGGAAGGTAGGCTTGATGTTGGTGAAGTAGTTGGGGCTTGTAGAAGATAGAAGGCTTGTCCCTTGGGATGATTGTCAAGTTAGGAAGGGAGGGAAGAGTAGTTGTCGTTGTAGTGTGAGGAAGGAAAGAGGGTCGAGGCCGTGGGTGGGCAAGCTTATATGGATAGATAGACTACGCTAGCTGCTGGCATGTGAGATCTCGGACACGTACCGGGGGTGTATACAGGTAAAAGATGAGGTTTAAGTGGGGCTGATGTTTGTTGACGGGGTGAGATATCGTGCCCAGGTGGTGTTGTGACCCTGCTGACGTAGCGCAGGTATGTGATAACCGCCTTTCTGGACTTGGTGAGAGACTGGCCAAGAGTCGCGGGACACTAGACGGTGGCGTAATCTGGGCAGATTATGGATATGGCGAGAGACTATAAGGCTGGGGCCATTCGAAAGGTCCCGAGAAGCAATGTGGATGATATGCCAGCGCCAAGGGAGACTTGAGGGTATTTAGCGGGTACCAGCTGACTAGATATGATAAGAACACACGTCAAATCGATCCCAGCAAAGATACGGATCATGAACTAGAGATATCTTTGCCTGGGAATTGGACCTTCCGAAGCTGATAATGACAATGAGCATACGACCAGTACATTTAGATACTCCGCCCTTGAGAGAAGCGTAAAGCTTGTTCAGAGTAACCAGAGAACTAATGGATACCAACTTTTTCATAACCCCAGACTGATCTGAAAAGCTTCCAATGTTCACCGACTAATGCCAGCATCTGATTGAGTATATAGGCGTTCTGGGGGCATTTTCTTGAACCCGTTCTTCTGCGCAAGTTCCACTCCACATCTCAGATCTTCGAAATTCTGACCGCGATATCGAAGAGGCGTTTCCCCAGAGTACCAAATGTAGAGCAAATAGGCTTCCTGAGCAGCGAAACCAGGAAATCTGGTCTATAGTTTTATGTATAGTGTCCCAGTGGATACTGAGTACCTTCCGTCCTCTTATACACCCCTAAATCGGAGATCACGCCCGGGAAACTTCGGAAACTGCTCCGCGAAGTAGCGGCATATGGCGGCGACAGATCAACGTCTCCTGTGCATGATTTGGGAGTGGTGATTGGATCAGCGAAGCGTGTTGGTTCCTGTGTATATACGTGCAATGTGTGTGGCGTAGAGGGAAGGAAGCATGTCGGACAGAAAGGCGCGACGTTGCTAGTTCGGAGGCTAGCCCGATGACACCGAGTGGAGCAGTGAGCCATGACACCGATGCATGCGTGGTGTCGTGCCGTGCATTATATGCGAGCTGCGAAGGGAGAGAATAAGAACATAGTACTGGAAGAAATGTTGATGTACCAATGGACATACATGTGTCTTGTATGGACATGGTTTCGACTCATGTGACATCCTTTCCTTTTCATTTCACGAGAGCACTCGAATAGCATCACAACACGACCAAAGGAGGATAGATGAACCATCTTTTCCATTAAGGACATCTAAGAAAGAGGCTACAAGTCCTTCCACCAAGACTTCGATGAGAATGCCACTCAAAGGCGCAATCAAGAACCCAACGCCTCGCTCACACATATAGGCTGGCAAAAGCCAAGCCAAACCTCCATTATTCCATTAGTGATACCCCATGCGGCCCCCCTTCCCTACGCTCTCAGTATCCGGGTGTTTTGGTGATCGAGTCCGTACAAATGAGTAGAGAAGAATAAACGCCAATCCATGCAATGTTCTTGGTCTAGACAACCATTTTTCGAGTGAAGATAATCCTACTCTTTCTTGCTCAAACGCGGTAATGCCGGCGCACAAGCTCCAGTAAGATGAACGTTGGATACCTTTCCTAAGGCCCCCAAGCGTTTGCGCCCGCCATAGCTGGGTGCATGGGCATGTGTCCACCATTGCCGTATTTCTCTTGTATGCTCTGCAGCTGCTGCGCTGTTGTCGGGGTGGTGCCCCAGCGCTGTGGCTGCGGAGGACCCTGGCCCGGTGGAACGGGGATGGCGTCGACGCTTCGCAGCAGAGCCACCAAACCGTCAGCCTTGAAACGCGTCTCCTTGTATGTGCTCGCAGGAGGAATGATGCCGAGGAGGAAGTTGACGCCACGAGGCAGAGGTGGCGGGCCGGGAGCCTGGCCAACGGGTGTCGCACCGGTGGTGGCTAGGTTGCGGCGTGCAGCATCGAGACGGCGACCTGCTGCGCCCTTGAGCGGTGACTCGCCCCTAACAAGCTTGCGAGGCTGTCCACCGTCGTCCGCGTCATCAAGAGGGCGCTTTGGTGAGTTCGTGACAGGCATGAGGTTTCCGAGGTGTGGGGAGTTCGCAATGCTGGGAGACGCGAGGCGCTGTTGTTCGGCTACGATTTGGGGTGGTAGCGCAGGCATCGGTTGCTGCTGCTGTTGCTGCTGCTCTTCGATGGAGGGCATGACCGATGGCATGGTCGCTGGCATCACGGGCTTCATCTGTGTGCGAGGCGAGATGATGTGACGGACGGAGATCGGGTCGAAGGTCTGGGTCGCGAAGCGCTGCGAGAAGCGGTGCAGCTGGGGATCTTCAGGGAAGAGAGTTGCCATGCGCTGCTCAAGCTTTGTGATCTGGGCCAGCTCGCCGAACTGGGCTTCGTAATCATGGAAGAAGGCGAAAAGCGATTTAGCCCTGTGAACGGTCTCAGGCTTAGCCGTGAGCTTTCCGACGACTGTCTCGAAGACGGCACGAGCATCTGATGATGTTAGTAGGAACTGTGTTGCGAAGACTTTGTCACTTACTGGTAGAGTCATTGAGCTTGATGAGATGCTTAATGTATTCCAACGCAAACTGCTCATCCTCAGGGAACAGCTTCATACCCCGCTCAAAAATCTTCTGTGCAGCCGGTTCCTGGTAGCAGTGATGCTCAATGAGCGCACTGGCGACGTAGGCTTCACTAAGCAGCTTGCCCTTCTTGCGAGCCTCCGTGAAGATGCCACGGAAGCCACCAATCTCGCCCCTGGGATCTCCCTTGCCCTGAACACGGCGCATAGCCCGCATGAGAGCTATCCATGTGTACGTGAGTGTCTTCTTAAGATTTTGTGTTTGCGCATTGTATCCAGCAGACATGGCCTGGAGTTGAAGTGCGAAAGCATCCTCCTTCTCCTTCAAGCGACGTGCAGCAACGACTTCGTCTTCGTCGTCAGCGTCCTCGTTCTGTTGTGCGATTGCGCGGGCAGCTTCGTCCGCAGCCTTCTGTGCCTCGAACTGCTCTTTCGCACGGGAGATGGAGTGTTCCTCTCGCTTCTTGACTTGTGCTGTGAGATCGTAGATGGTATCGAGCAGCCTCTGGTATGGCTCTCGTACAGCCTTGCCCTTGGCAACAATACCTGCTTGGCCATCCTCGAAATCGGTGCGTTGCTCGACCTGGTTGGCCTTCTTGAAGGCGAGGAGACAGCTCTCAGGGTTCGCATCAATGCCGTCGTTGAGGAATTTGTCGCCCTCAGCCTGAATGTTGTTTTCGTAACACCACTCAGCTGCTTCGTACCACAGTTCTGGCCAGAAGCGGAGGGCCATGAGCGCATTCTTGTACAGGTGGAGTACACGCTTATTGTACAACTCCCGGTTGTCTGTAGCGCACTCAAGCGGATCGCTCTTCTCCCACTGAATCCAGTTCTTCCATAGCTTCACTTGGTTCATGTACTCCTCGTAGCCATCGAAGCCGGCGGCGGGCGGCAGCTTGGGTAGTGTGGTCCGGTTGACGCCCCTTGTGATGTTGTTGTCGAGGACGTTGATGGCGCTGCGTGCAGTCATGTAGGCAGGCGAGGTTTCTTGGAGTTGCTTGCGGCCCTGTCATCGATGTTAGCCTCGTAAATACAAGGGACTGAATGCAATGAGGCTTACCGTGACCTTGTTCAGACTTGTCTCGAACCTGTCGTAGTCTCTCCAGATCTCTAGGGTCGCGTTGTGTGGTACTGAAACAGCGCGTTGGTATACCTTGCGCAGAGTATCCATCTTCTGCATGTCCTGCCAGCTGCTGCCACCGAGAACACCAGGCCCAGATTTGAGCATCTCGATGTAGTCAAGCCAAAGCTTTCCAGCATGGACATCCAGACCGACTGAAGTAAGGACGAACTCGTAAGCTTGTGTGACGGTCTGGCGGTTCTGTCCATTTTGGTCAGTGGTAAGGTTGAAGCGGCGACGGATGAAGTCGATGTAAGCAGAGTAGATGCCGAGCCATTGGGCTGAAGGAATAGAGCGACCGAAGAGGTGTTCGACCCTTGGCAGCTCGTCAAGCTCCGTCTCAAAGGCAATGTACTCGACCCATTGCTCGCCCTAGACATGTTAGTACATCACATGAGATATCGACAGTCCTGCTTACTGATGAAGGGAAGATCTTGAAGAAGCGCTCAAAGACAGCTCGTGCGTCGTCATGCTTGTGTCGCCTACGGTGCTCCTCAATTAGACTCAACCACGCTTCGATGTCACCACGCGGATCTTCAGCAATGCGATCTTCGAGAATACCCACTCGGTCCTGAGGAAGACGAGCCTTTGGTAGAGAAGCAGACATAGGAGCTGGAGTAGCTGGGGCTACAGACGGGCGTGCCGAAGCAGCAGTCATGACGTCGGGAGCACCTGGCTTAGTAGCGTCTGCAACAGGCGTACTGCCGTTAGGAAGAGAAGCAACAGAGGGAGCAGGCTCATTGACAGCGACAGAAGCAGAGATGGAAGCGGGAGCCTGATCTTGTGCACTATGTAACTGTACATCTGGGTTTGGGAGTGTATTGTTTGGAGAGTTTGTAAAAGATGGCTGGGGAGTCTCTGAAGCTCCAGTAGCACTCAGTGTAGCATTCGCCTCTTGCGGCTGCACAGCGGGCTCCTCTTCCTCGTCCTCACTCTCGTCGACAAAACCACCCACAGTGCGCGGTCGCTTGGACGGCGGCGCTGCGGAGCCTTCTGTGGAGGTCTGAGTAGGCTGAGGCTGCACCCCATTCTCGCCCTCGGCGTCGGCGGCCGGTGGTGAGTTTGCGCCAGATTCTGGCTGCATCGATGCCGACTGGTAGGACTGCGGCGAGTATGTGGCGGCGGGGTCGTACTCGTCCTGTCCAGCAGCAGCGTCGGGCATCGTGTAACCGGCTGAAGGGTCGTATTCGTCCTTTTGCGCCTCGAGGAAGGCGAGCTCAGCGTCGTCCGCCATGGCTGTGGGTGCGTGAGGGCTGTGGTGGGCTGTCAGAACTGATCACGAAGTAATTTTGGGCGTTGTATTACGATATGCTCAGGCGCGGGAGTGTCGTGGACAATGGATGTCTTTGTCGCGTGGTTAGTGTCTAGAAGGAGCGTCGAGAGGTGCGCGCGAAAGCGGGAGGCGCGATGCAGGTCTCCACGGTGCGTCTGGCAGGTGCAAAGGTCGCGCCGATATGTTCCAAGATGCGCGCGGGGGTGGAGATGATGCGCCGTTCGCCGTGGTTGAGGTGGGTGGGCGCGTTGTCGTGAGAGGAGCAAAGGTTGCGAGTCGGCGTTGCGGGCTTGCTCTCGGCGGAGCCTGTCAGCCTCGTTCTTGGCGCTAGCTCAGACGGCGGCGTCATCGCTCAGGTACCGAACACATAGCCACCATTCACTAAACCACCGGACGATTGACGCGCCCCTCCAACAATGGAAGTCTGGGACTCGCGGTGACACCAATACCTGACGCGCATTCGAGTATCTCCATTTCCGGCGTCGCGCCTTCACTCGACAGCTGCCTATAGACGGCCACCAGCTCACAAAGCACGCCCAACATGAACCCGCACATATCACTCCCAAGGCCGACGGGCGGACCTTCAAACTTTGGCTCGACCCCATCGACACGGCGGAATGAGATCAAGATGCCGCGCTTCTTCAAGCGCATGTTCAAATTCCCCCAGATGGACTTTGAAATGGCCATATGGGAGATCATGAGCCTGATAATAGCACCCAAGAAGGTGTTTCGACAGATATACTACCATGTATGTATTTCTGGTCTCTGTGTGATGATATGTGCCTAACAGCGTGTAGAAACAAACCACCAAGACATACCACCGCCCCGACCCGTCGTTCACATACCTACTTTCCTTCTTCCTGACCCTCACATCACTTGCATGGGGCTTCGCATACGCCGATGGCTTTACACAGACCCTCCACATAACCATGGTCTTCATATTCGGGCACTTCTTGCTGCTTTCGCTGTTGATAGCGACCCTGTTCTTCTTTCTAGTCGGTAGATTATTAGGCCCAGACAACGCACTGCTACCTGGACGAAGGAGAGGACTATACAACCTAGGAGAGGACTCGGGCAAGGAAGAGCTCGAGTTTGGATACTGCTGGGACGTTGCCATCCGGGCCTTTGTGCCGGTTTGGGTCTTCCTCTATGTTGTGCAGTTCCTGTGCATGCCACTTATAGGCACACACCATTGGTAAGTCTTGAACTCAAGGAATCAGATTATGCGCTGACATGCCTAGGTTCTCGCTACTTCTTTCGAACACACTCTACCTCGCCGCATTGAATTACTACTTCATCATCACATTCTTAGGCTACAAGGAACTGCCCTTCCTCCACCACACCGAGCTCCTGCTCGTCCCAGTCGCCGTTATGGCCATACTGTGGTTTGTGTCGCTGTTCAGCTTCAACATGTCGACACACTTTGCGCCGGTATTATGGACGGGGGCCAAGCTACGGAAACACGTTGGCGATCATTAAGAGGCCAAGATATAAAGGGTTGCATGTCTGCAACAGGAAGTGTCAGGGCGTCATAGTACAATAAGGCATAGGATAATGACGAATGCATTAGAGTACCTCGAAAACGGTCTGCAGTGATAGTATCCAGGTCACAAGCGTGGGTGGTGGCAGACCGATTCATGCACCACACTAATATCTTGCGTGATTGGAATAATTGATAGTTACATATCCATACATCTACATATATACACGAAGAAGGGTAGTTATCAAACCCTCAGCCCAAACCACTCAACGCTACTCTATGTACATAGTATACACTATCTTACAAGTTCCTCTTCTCAAACTTCTCTTCATAACATTGAATGCGATCACCCACCTTGAAGTCTTCCCAGCCTTCAAACGAAATACCGCACTCGGTATCCTTGCGCATTTGCTCGACGTCTTTCTTCTGGTTTTTGAGCGACTCGATCACGCCTAACAATCTTCGTTAGCATATGCTTCATTTACACAACAACGTGGGGAATGACTTACCATCATGGACAATCTTGTCGCCACGGAGTACTCTAGCCTTGGAACCCCTATCGACAACACCGTTCCTGACTTTACTTCCCGCGACCTTCATCTTCTTCCTGCCACCAAGGCCAATCTCAAAAACGGCTGCGATTTCCACCTCACCCGTGACCTTCTGGATGACTTTTGGTGCAAGCTTCTCGGATAGCAAATCCTTGACGTTTTCGACTACGCGGTAGATGATGTTACTGTCAAGAATCCTGACGCCCTTCTCTTCTGCTAGTTTGGCAACGTGTCCAGGAATTGTGGTGTTGAAGTTGATAACATGTCCCTTTGCGTCGGCGGCGTGCGAGATGTCGAATTCGGAGGGTGCGCCAACACCGTGGCGGAGGATGCGCGTAGATACCTCTGCGTTTCCGAGTGCTGAGACAGAGTCAATGACTGCTTCAACAGAGCCAGATACGTCTCCCTTGATAATGAAGGAGACGACCTCCGGACCAGCCTCTTTCTCCTCAGCGACTTCAGCTTCCTCGCCATTCTCGAGAGCCTTGGCAGCTGCTTCTTCGGCCGCACGACGCTCGGCTTCTAGGCGGCGAGACTCGTTGATGGCTTCCATGTCACGCGCCATTTGCTCTCTGTCGACCTTCTCGCTGCGGAGATCGGTCACCGAGCTCGCATGCTGTTCATCTTCTGCTTGTAGCACTTCGTCGCCAGCGATGGGTTGATCACGCCAGCCGTCGATCTCGACAGCCATACCAGGCCCGACTTCCTTGACCACAGCGCCAGCCTCGTTGCGCAGAGTACGCACGCGTGTCCAGGTAGTTCCTGCGACAAGCGTTGTTCCTTGACGAAGGGTACCACTGCGGACCAGGACGGTAGCCACGCGTCCAGATTTCTTGGTGGTACCCTCAAGAACCCATCCTTCGACGGAGGTCGCAGGATCAGCGCGGTGGTCCAACATCTCCGACAACGTTGAAATGGCTTCTTCCAGGTCGGGAATGCCCTGTCCTGTCTTTCCACTGACGCAAACAGCCTGGATGTCGCCTCCAAAGTCCTCAATCTCAATACCGTGACGGCCGAGATCAAGCTTGACGGCATCAGGGTCAGCTTGCGCCTTGTCAATTTTGTTGATGGCGACAATCATAGGGACATTCGCCGCTTGCGCGTGCTTGATCGCCTCCACAGTTTGGGGCATGACAGAGTCATCCGCAGCAACGACCAAGACGACAATGTCGGTAACGTTGGCTCCACGAGCGCGCATCGTCTCGAATGCAGAATGACCGGGCGTGTCAAGGAACGTGATCTTCTTTCCGTTTGCCAGTGGCACACTGAACGCACCAATGTGCTGTGTGATGCCGCCAAACTCGGTAGCCGCCACACTAGTCGAACGCATATAGTCGAGGATAGTCGTCTTGCCATGATCAACGTGACCCATGATCGTGACAACAGGTGGTCGTGCAGGAAGCTCGGCGTAGGCCTCAGGCTCAAGAGGTGCTGCGGGATAGAGGTCGCCATCATCTTCCTGTGCCTGGAAGATCGGTTCAAAGTTATACTCCTGTGCAATAAGGCCAGCATGCTCCGAGTTCAGAATGTGATCATTCTGCACATCCTCAAACCCTAGCTCTTCCAACTTTCGCACAAAGTCCTCTACTCTCAACCTAAGGGCACCCGCAAGGTTGGCCACGCTGATGTACTCTGGTAATGAGATCGGTGTAGGACCGGCCTTTGCCGACTGCGCTGCCTTCTTCGCCTCAGCCCGTAACCGCTTGCGTTCTTGCTTGCTGACGTGTGGCCGGTCTTCATCGTCCTCCTCGTCCCGTTGTATGCGTCGGCTCCTGCCCTTGTTTCCGCCCTGCCTTCGCGCGGGCTCTTCGTATCGGTTCTTGGACTCATCCGGCTCGTCAAAGGCAAAGCGACTTCGCCTTCTCTCGCTGTCCACGTCGTTGCGTCGCCTGTTATCCTCTTCTATCTGCCATCTTGCCGACTGTTCAATGTCCAAATTGCCCTTCGATTTCTGCGCCCAGGCTTCTGCAGCATCCGATATCGATTCCTTGTAACGTTGTGGTGGTGTATACATGGCCGTTTTCTGTGCTGGTTGTTCCTGCCGTTGAGGCTCGCGGAGCACCGGCTTTGATGGGCACATATTGCTCGCGTGCTCCTTCGATCCACAGTGGAAACATGTCCTCTGTGCATTTATGTCCCTTGCAAGTGGTGTGTAGGGTTTCGGGGTTGAGTTCGACGCCGCATTCCCCAACAACTTTGATATCTCATCTTGATCCAGCATCTTTCTTTGTGGTGCAGGTCTAGGAGCCTGTGGTGATCTTCGGTCGTCTAATCCGAACGGGGAGCGTTCGGGCTGTGGGTCGTTTCGTCGTCTAAGGTGACCGGAGCCAAATGCCGGGGTGTTGACCTGTGGTCTCGAGTCCATATTGACGGTATAGCGATTCTGGGGCGGAGGTCGATAGTCATTGCCACGCTCGTTGCCGGTCGTCCTCCGTACACCAGGTGCAAATCGGTCTCTGCTCTGGTTCCGCCCCGGCCCATCGAAAGGACCGCCTCTGTTCATTGCGCGTCGCTCTGGTGGGAATTGCCGTGACGCTTGGGATTGATGCTGCGGAGGTGCTTGTGCTAATGATGCTCTCATCCTCTCTGCCGGCGACATGAAGCCTCCTTGTGATTGCGGCTGAGGGGCGCTGGCGGCCAGCGCCTGCCGCATGCGCTGTGCCTGCGACATTGGCTCCTTGCGCTCGTTGGCATCTTTGTATAGGATGGCCTCGGCCGATTGCGGGGCTCTACTAGATGAGTTGAGTTGCCGTCGTTGTGTAGCGTCCGATGATGATGTAGCGAGCGTATTCGAGATGGCCAATTGACGAGTGGCGCAGAAGATGCAAACGTCGCGGGTTGAAGAAGCCTGCCATTGTTAGTCAGAATGTGTTTGTTGATAATTGGCTTTGCTTTTCCTCACCCGAAGTCCACGCGCTCTCCGCATATTGGGCGATGTGGTGCGTGTTGGGTTCGAAGATGTTGGAGTGCATCAAAAGTTTGGAAATGTCCCGCCGACGGATCCTTGCCTCGCCCGTCGGTCCTAGCGCCGCGCCACAGTCTGGGGGATTGGCCACGCTCTTCAGTTGCACGCCTCGACTTAGAATTAGTATCACGGACGCGCTGCTTTTGACATCGGAGGATAAAATGATGAGGGTGGACACAGCGTTCAGCCGAACGAGCAATACACATGTTCAACTGCAGTATTGTCGAGATGCTTGGTACAATCTCGTCGCATCATTCAATAGAGGTATGGAAGGATAACATTTTCTAATCATAATCCACCAATCTATCTACAACCAGCTTACTCCTTGGCTTCCTTCAACCTTAACTTAACACCATCCGCGGGGCATGTCGTCAAGCTGAGCCCATTCCTGACATAACCCATACCACCCTTCTCCTTCGGTTCCCAAGTATTACCAACACCCTCAATCGCTTCAAACCTCTGCATCAACCTTACGACGACATATCCAGCTTCTGTCAGGGCAAACTGCTGCCCGATGCAGATTCTTGGGCCGCCGTTGAAAGGAAGATACTCCCATCCACTCTTCCTTCCATTCCAGCGCTCGGGTCGGAATTCCTCAGCGTCGGGACCCCAGAGATCAGCTCGACGGTGCATGATGTATACGCTGTAGTCTATTTGCATGCCCTTCTTGACGTAGAGAGGTGCTGTGCCATCTGGACCGCCGCCCATGGGCAGGGTAGAATCCTTGAGGGCACGGCGACCATCAACAGGGACGACAGGGTACAGACGCAGAGTCTCGTTCAAAACCCACTGCAAATAGTTGCATGACTTCAGCGACTCAAATGTTATGTTCTTGGGGTTCGAATAGGTGCCGAAAGTTTCCAACACGACACTGCGTAGGGCGTTGTAGACTTCCGGGTGCTCTGAAAGGAGCATGAAGACGTACGACAGTAGCGATGCCGTCGTGTCGCGACCGGCTAGTAGAATCGATATCAGGTGTTCGCGAAGCTCGATGGGGTTGCGGGTAGACTCTGCAAGTCCATCAAGGAAGACGTATTTTTGCTTGCCATGTGACTTCTCCTGGGTAGTACCCTTCTCCTTTGATAATGCCAGTTGGACGTAGTGATCAATGAAGTCGTGGCAGCGTTTACAGTGGTCTTTGAACGCCTTGTCGTATACGAGCCAGTAGGCCTCTCCGAGACGGCTAGCTTGGGCAATGGTGTTCTGCGCCTGGTCGAAGGACGTGGCAAAGTCTTGTTCGTTGACAGCCATTGGGGGCTTACTAGACTTGTAGTCGGGTAGGGATGCGAGCTGAGAGTCAACGCTCTCGCCAAAGAGGAACTCTGTGGCGCTGTCGAGCGTCAGGCGGAAGAAAAGCGGCTTCAGGTCCGTGACATCTGTCCAGCCGTCTGAGTTGGTAGGCAGTACGCGCATCATGTTCTTCATATGTTCTTCCTCAAGGTCCAAGTCGCTGACTTGGTCGCGAGCGAACTGTGGCCGAAGTAATGACCTCGCATGCGCCCATTGCTCGCCATCGCTGGAAAACTGCTTGATGTCAGCGTCTGACGTTCTTGTCGCATTCCTGAGAATAGTACTTACAATGCCATGGCCGAGTAGTGGAGCAAAGTTCCCGTTTCGCCTTTCTCCTAACCCGTAGTCCTTGAATTGCGTGGCCAGTATAGCCTGGATGTTCCTTGGTTCCACTGTGAAGTATCCCTCTGCGCCCATGATCTTTTGATGGAATGTGTTGACGATCTTGCCTTCCCTCGCGCACGCATCATCAACGCGACCTTTCAAATACTGCGGTATACGGGACTGTTTGTCCGCCTTCATTATTTTGGCAACATTCTGGAGTCCAAGGGGATCGAATGGAGACTGCTGAGTCTCAGGGGCAGGCAAACAGCCCAATTGACGTGCTCTAGCAGCATGGCGACGCGAGATGATGATCGAGGAGATGATCTTGTAGAGGACAAAAGAAATGCCAGCCCAAGCGGCTAAGAGGATGGAGTTGTGCATGTTGGTAACAGAACTATGTGAGGTGAACACGCAGCCGTGGCAGCTTTCGTCTGTTGGGGAGAAGTTCTCGAGAAGGATTGATCCTTTTAAGTATCTAGGTATAGAACTCAATCGCACTACCAACGCGCCAGGGTCCCTGTGGCGCTTCCGCTGCAACAGCCATTCACATGAACTGCCGCAAGGATAAAGAGGAGCCAGACCCACGAGGCGTACACATGTTCACAGGCGTTAGTTCCTCGGAACCGTATCGCGCCCTGTTCGCACACGGGAGCGGATAGTTATGACCTCCGAGTTCGTTTTTGACTACGGGTATTCTGCTTCCAGTCCACTGGGTCTGCTGTCCATGGAGATGCCACGCTTTCCCCGCATTTTGCATCGGACATCTTGGCTCTGGCGAAGTCGTACTTTTTACTCGGACGAATTCTGTCCATTTCTCGCGTGCAATACGCCTCGGTAATTATGGTTGTGCGACCGTTGCGTCGGAGGCTAAAGAGCTCAGGCGCAACTGAGGGTCGCTTAGGAGTAAAGTGCCATCTTTTACAATAGAATGGATCCACTTGCAACGTTTCTTGATTACTCGATAAGCCGTGTGTCTAGACGCCTGTCTCGTAGCGACTCGCAGCAGCAGCGCGTGTAATTGTGCAGAAGGATGAGGTTGCAGCCTGCAAACGTGCGAGTACTGCGCGCATCTGGCTGCCAAGGAGTCCGAAGCTGGTGAAACTTGCGAGATGCCACCAAGAAGACAGGCCATTCCCGACGCGCGTGGTCGCTTGTCCCCGATGAGGGGGATATTTGCTTCCGATAACACCTAGGCATCCATCGCAGGAATCTTCGATATACAGCGTTTACCCGCTTGATCTTGTTCCAGCAGTTCAGTCGTTGACTCTCCCCTTATCTGTTCGTACCCTGTAACCTCCTCCGCTTTGATGAGCGCCCAAATGGCGATGCAGGCTCTCCACTGTTCTCGGTCGCGCACACGTACCACGAAAAGATGTTCTGTTAGCGAAGTAGAAGACCACACCAGTGTCGCGGGCAGCTGAGTCATGATTTCTTACAGTCTGGTACGTTCGCGCAAAGTCCCAAACACGGCCTAGTGAGCCCGGAATGGTTCCGTGCTGCCCAGGTGGTGAGTCGCTCCAGTCGTGACTCCCTCACTCAAACCATGGAAAGAACGACCACTCTGCCAGTTGAGACTGAAGCTGCGCGTCACACCAAAATCATCAGGCGCGATGTGAAAGCAGCCTGAAACCCATAAATAGCCGACTTTGGTGCCCACAGCACCACCTCGCGCACGCGCCTGGCATCATTGCGCATCGCACCACGCAAGTCAACCTTTGAAGAATCTACTTCAGCTACACGACTATGGACGCTGGTTGGGACGAATTGGAGCGCATGGCGCATGCAGCATCAGCCTCTGACGCGCAGATTGCTTCCCAATACCCGACATCGGAAACTATCGAGCGCTGGATGCGACTCTTTGGATATTCCCGAATCGAAGCTGTCCGTCTGATCAGTGATCAACGCGGTGATGGTCAGTGACACCGCCTGGTCCTGGTTATCAAATGTGGAACTGTCATATACTGATGCATTTCTACAGTCACCCGGGAGCGAATTACCAACGATCATTGGGAACTTGTCCAGACCGAAAAAGAAGCTATAGGCTACGATCGCGAGGCTTATGAGCATAATCTTTCCCTCCTCAAAGTCTTCAAGAGCCAGAGCGCCTTCATACCAACCTCTGGTGCTGATGGGGAAATGATGCTTCTTTTCAGATTGGGAGGACTGTTGAACACTGCAGAGAAAGTGAAAGAGGTTGCCGACCTGGACCGTGTACCCGTCGAGCAAGAGGGAATGAGTGAGATGGGTACCATCAAGTTTTGTCTGGTGGACAAAGACGCACAGAAGAAACTTGAGGAATGGCTCACGCAGCAGTCCGTCCTCCAGCGATAGCTGCACCTCTGACGGGATTATGCGAGGGAGAACCAGTGCTATGCAATATTGCAATCATCTCAGCATGACGCTGGGAAAAGTTGTACCATGCGCTCATGGACAGGTCGCTGAATGCAACACAATCAAATCCATCTAAGACCGGCTGCGGCTTGAACAGCCACCCTGTTTGAAAAAGAGAATCTCAATAATTACCTCCCACACTGGACACCAAAAATTACGTCAGGGTCGCCATTATCTTAGAATTCTGGCAACTTCGTTTTCCGTGCTAATGTAGACTGCAGCGCACCTGTTCAATTACCTTCGTGTTCGAGGTGCAGCGACCCGCTAGTTCTCACATAAGAATAAAGCAGATCCAAGGAAATGCAGCGACTGATGGGCTGATGCTCTTTCCGATCTTGTGCTGCACTTGCCGGAAGGGGCGTAAAGCCATCTTACCGATGGACAGCCCAGCTCGAGCATGAAGTCCTCAAATGAACAGCGACATGCAACGTAAACATACCGACGGCAACCAATTCCCAGAATAGCGACATCATCACTAAGCACAGTCTGTGGGCAACTCGGCGAATCAGGATCAGCTCAGCCACGACCACGATACCGCTTACGGTCAACCGCAGCCACAAGCGGCACGTCATCAGCACTGCAGTTCAGCTGTGCTGATACATTACGGCGCGATCGGCGGAACTATCAATCGACTAATGTTTGGAGCTGGAGGAGCTGAGGCTGCTGATGTAACAACACGGAGATCACCACGAAGATCTCGGTACAAATTGGGAAACCCCCATGTCCAACTTGAAAGCCACCCCAACTATCTACATGACTTCCGACATGTTGTAAAAGGGACACACGAAATTCTTTGTTGCGTTCAACAAATATCCAATGACTGCGCATACATACTATGCCTCAACGCCCCTCGCAGGAGCAAGACCTACAACACTTGCTACCATCGACCATGACTTTTTCCAAGTTCTCTTATAATAGGCCAATACCTGCGATCACACTTCAATTGGCTACCGACGATCTTAGCGCACAGTACAGTCAACCACTACCTCATGGCGATTTTGAGGAGCTCAAAGAAGCGGCAAACGAAGACAGGGTACGCCCCCAACAAAGAAGTCCTGCAAGCGAGCACCAGTGATACTAATATACACACCAGGACCTCAAGATACGTATCCGGAAGTTACGCGTTATATCGCGCTCCCTCGCCCTCTTCATCTCTATCGCAGTTCTCGTCCTCACGGCTCTTACCCTACACAAGTTTCTCAGCACGCGCAACATTCACCGCGTTGTCCGACTACCCAGTGGCGAGAATATCTTACGCACGCCCTGGGCGAAGAATACACGGGCATGGCCAACATACATGTACTTTGGCGTCTCGGCCGTCTCTGTACTACTCAACTTCGCAACGATCTTTTCGTACAAGTGTGGTATTGAACAGGCCAACGTAGCCGCTGTTGTCACGAGTACCTTTAGCTGGGTCAATATGCTGGGGAACTTCATTGTATGGTGTGTAGCCGCTACTGTGTATCGCACCGAGAAGGATAAAAATGGGAAGAGCGATGACCTTTGGGGCTGGACGTGTAGTTCTGGTGCGAGGGCAATTCAAAAAGAGTTCGTGGGTGACATTGACTTTGGTAATTATTGTAATGTGCAGGTAAGTGGATGATTTTTAGGGGTTTGAAAAGAGGGCTTGCTAACGCAGTGTGCAGAGTGCGAGTTGGTATGTTGGTATTGTGCAGGCCTGCGCTGCATTACTGACCGTGGTAATTTTCGTGCTGGTTTTCAGGAGGAGGAAGACGAAGAAGGCGGTGGAGCAGAGGCTGAAAATGCATGGCCTCGAGCCGAGTAGATGTTGACCGGGAAGACCTCCGCCGCACAGGAGGCGAACACATAATAACAACCGGTCTATCGCCAGGTACCAGCCTTGTGTACCGTTCAATACCCACCACGGGGGTCTAGGATATGATCCCGTCGCCCCAAACAACCGCACCCAGCCATCCTCGGCCCCAAACCCGTCTCCTAACTTCTGCGCATCATGGTGTATTCATACCCACCTCATCCACATCTCCCACAGTCCACGCTAGTCTCTATCACGTTGAGATAGCGTACCTGCATGCACCGACCTCGCAAACCACTCACTGAAGTCCCTGCTTACCAAAATAAGCGGGACCCTTTTCCGAGAACGGACAACAACATGCATGCGCAACGGTTACCACCCAAGGAACGAAAAGCCCCAAAGGTACTAAGACAGGTCGTAAATAACGCTTGAGACGCATGCGAGTATCGCAGATCCCACGAGGAAGTTCTGGATAAGAAAGGAGGAGGGTGGGAGCATGGGGCAACGACGCGCGAGAGGGATATGTTTTAAGAACGGAGAGGCACCCGTTGTAACCGATATCCAGAAACAAAGGACATAATACGTTTGTTTACTACGACTGTTACTGAAGTGCAGTGATGCGAAACATGCTGGTATGTTAGAGAAGAACAGAAGTGACATGAGAACGTTATTCATGAGACTGACAGTACAAGCAGTACGCACGATTATTACCAACCTGGCTATGCGCCACCATCTTTCTACTCACTGCTCTCGCTTCTTCCCAGGAGACGCAAGACGAGTGTGATCGAGAATGTCTGCAACGCAGGGTTGAAAAGCTCGAGCAAGAGTATGCGAAACTAGAACAAGCTCTGGTAAGTGAAGGCCAATCTACTTCTATGGCGTTCATCATGCTGACAGCGGAACAGTATCCTGGTGGCTACGCGTATTCTTCGACTACAGCTCAGTCGTATTACCCAACATCTGCCGTCTTTACCGCAACTCCAAGCTCATCGAGCAAATACTACACCACCTTTGGCACATCCGGTCTGCCTTACAGCTCAGCCTACAGCTTCGTTGTTTCCTCATCATCCGCTCTAACATCTATCGTCTCCACCGCAACGCCGAGCTCATCGAGCCAATACTACACCACCTTTGGTACATCTGGTCTGCCTCAAAGTTCAGCGTACAGCTTCGTCGTTTCCTCATCATCCATCCTAACTTCTGCCGTTCCCACCACAGTGCCGAGCTCATCAAACGAATACTATGCTAGCTTTAGCACATCCGACTTTCCTCAAAGCTCTGCCTCGACCTGGGTTGTGTCCTCCTCGTCCATAGTCACCAGCTATGTGACTACGCAACCTTCAGTCTCAGCTACGCCTTCATACGCAACGACTCCACCCCAAAGTTCAGCCTCTACCTTTGTTGTTCCCTCCTCATCCATAGTCACAAGCTATGTGATCACGCAGCCCTCAGTCCCAGCCACGCCATCATACGCCATACCCCCACCAGAGCCCACAGCAAGCGACACACCACCCGAACCCACCAACCCCAACATCCCCACCCACCCGGGCTACCGCTCAGTAGCCTACTACGGGAACTGGGACATCTACGCACGCAACTTCCAACCCCAGCAAATACCCGCAGAGCGACTCACCCACCTCCTCTACTCCTTCGCCGACAACAAGCCCGACGGCACTGTCTTCCTCACCGACACATACGCCGACGCGGAAAAGCACTACCCGACTGATTCCTGGAACGATGTAGGCAACAATCTTTACGGATCGATGAAGCAACTTCAGATCCTCAAGGCCAAGAACAGGAACTTGAAGGTGTTGCTCAGTGTAGGCGGTTGGACGTATACAAACGTTGCCAAGCACATGGATGGACCCATGGCTACGGCTGCGGGTAGGCAACGCTTTGCGTCTTCGTGTGTGGAGTTGATTCGCGACTACGGCTTCGATGGCATTGATGTGGATTGGGAGTATCCTACAGACAAGGAGCAGGGCAAGCAGTTGCTCGCACTGCTGAAGGAGATCAGATCCCACATGGACGAGTATGCCGATACGCTTGTGTACGAAGATGAGTCTGGAGGCGAGCTGAAGCCCAAGTTCCTCTTGACTATCGCTTCGCCGGCAGGAGAGAAGAACTACAAGCATCTGCCCTTGAAAGAGATCAGTGCAGTCACAGACTTTATCAATCTGATGGTAAGTATTGGCTTCTCCAAATGCAGCAACAAATAAACTAACGCGAAGATAGGCATACGACTACGCCGGCTCCTGGGATAACCAAACTGGCCATCAATCGAACCTTTACCCTTCGACCTCGACTCCCCTGAGCACGCCCTTCAATACAGCTTCCGTTCTGGCCGCCTACAGCGCCGCGGGCGTTCTTTCCTCCAAGCTCAATCTTGGCATGCCGCTTTACGGTCGTTCCTTCACGAACACTCAGGGCCTAGGAGCGTCGTTCAGTGGAATCGGCACCGGATCATTCGAGCGAGGCGTCTACGACTTCAAGGACTTGCCCCTTGCAGGTGCACAGGAGTACTACGATGAAGAGGCTGGTGCAACGTACAGCTACGACGAAGCGAGTGGCGAGTTCGTCAGCTATGATACTGTGGCCATGGCGCTCAAGAAGGTCGACTACATTGCAGAACAAGGGTTGGGTGGCGCAATGTGGTGGGAGATCAGCGGTGACAGGACAGATGACAGCGGGAGCATCGTGACCAACGTGAGTCGTGGACGTCTGAGAGTGGAGACGAGCTTGCTAACGTATAAAGGTTGTCGAGAAGATGGGCAGCGGGAGTGGTGCAGGCATCGAGTCATCGCCCAATTGGCTACTGTATCCCGACTCCAAGTTCGACAACTTGAGGAATGGCGTGTCGACGACACGATAGGTCGCGGGGCGATTGCGCAGGGGGTGAGTCGTGGATGCAGGTGCAGCTGTTGGCGAGCATGTCAGGTGGTGGTGCAAACCTAGAATCGCGTAAGTTATTACTGATCGCCATCGGTAAACGTTGAGATGGAGCATTGGTGGCGCGAGCATTCATGCGTTCGCATACATGTAGTAATAAAACTTGTCATATACCCTACCCTTGAGATATCTCGCTTATTGCCAAGCTGGAACATCATCTAGGGGACTGGACCCGCGTGACACAGTTGCAGCAGTGTTTGAGGCTCTGCTACCCTAGGTGTAGGCGGTAGCGCGGAAGCCATGCTGCTTCTGGCGTAGATCATCTTCGATATATTGCCAGTGTCGATATTCTACGCCGCCGTCATACTACGATCGACGGCCAGGGTGCTGGAAGAAGAAAAACGAGTACACGATCACAGGCACGGCGGGGGTGCTGTTGGTGATTGTCGTTGAATTTGTGTGGTGTCTGAGCGCATGAGGGCTAGGATATGCCCGCCGCGCGCATATGTGCCGCCTGCCGAATGATACATACAGAACCGAACGCCCTAGCTCCATTCATGCCGCGAAGTAATAACAGTCGTACGATATAGCACCAAAATGTGCTGGAGGGTATAGCAAATCTATCAGGCACCACAATGTGCTCATTTTACTCGTTTTACTGCCTCCTGATCTCGTCAGGCGAGCAGGTGTCAGCGGGCGGGAGTAAGCGCTGGTAGGATTGCTCGCCGACTATAGTCGACTCCCTGTGATTAAGAAAGGTGCGTATGCGCTCGTCGCGATCTCCACTTGAGCTCAGAGTGGCATTCCTGCTCCGGCTGTACTCCATACTCGCCTCGCGGTGGATCTGGTCGCGCCGCTCTATGACCGAGTTGTTGAAGGTGTTGAATCTAGTGCCCTGCACGACGCCGCCTATGCTGACAAAGGCGAAGATGAGGGCCATGAAGGTAAAGTTGGACATCTGAATCGTGCGGGCGTCCGAGTCCTTGGCGCCGCCGCCGTTCTCGTAGTGCCAGCGCTCCCAGTCCTCCCAGGTCGCATTGGTACGCGGATCCGTATTCCAGCGATGTGGATCATAGTGCCAGTCGTTATGACGGGGGCCCATGGGCATCTGGTGGTGACCGGCCCAGCCGTGGCCCCAGGCATCATACGCTTTGCGTTTCTGGACATCGGAGAGGATGTCGTGGGCGGCGACTAGCATTCGATAGCGCTCGAGACGCACGTGGAGGGGCAGCTGGGCGATGGCCGACTCGGCATGGCAGCGGTCGGGGTGGTAGAGCTTGACGAGGGCATAGAAGCGGTGCTTCGTGTAGGCGTCGCCCTTGCGGCACTTCAGGATCTGGTAGGGCGTGGGTGTCTTGTGCGGCTTCACGGCGTCCGGCCACCTGAGCAGCTCTGCGTCATCGCGGTAGGCGGGCGCGTCCTGGTGTTGGGCGTAGGAGCGGCGCTGTGTTGCGGCCTCAGGACGTGCGAATCTATGACGGCATGACTTGGCCGGCTGGGGACCTGCGCAGCTCCCAGCGTGGGAATAGTAGAGGGGACTGAGGTTAGTGTACGAGGGCAGGAGGATGGAGCACTTCTTGGGCAGCATTGTCGCGCACTGGCAGGCGTGGACGGGCGCGCATCTCCAAGCTCCAGGCAGGTGTCAGTGTGGGAGACGGCGTGCTGCGTGTGGGGTGCTGGCTGCTGGTGGCGTCGGCGCATGGGCGATCGCAGCAGCCCGCGGGCGAGATAGACGCGGCCGGCGCCATCGCTCACTCATCGGTACCTCACGCTAGGCCGCTTGCGTGCTGCATGCGACACTCTGGATGCGAACAGGAGTTGGCCGTGGTTGATAATTTTTCCACGGCCTCGCGCGCCCTCCAGTCGTGCCCGACGCGACTGCGACGGCGCCGGCGTCTCAGCCAGGCAGCCACCATGCAGGTGCGGTCTCTTCCGCTCCCCTCCAGTTGCTCAGACCCGATGCTGGTGGAGCCCTTTGCGCCGCGACTCAGCCTGTCTGTTTGACGTGAACTCCTTCGCCTCGCTTGCGCATGCCGTGCGAACCTCCCCCTGCAGCGACACAAACTCTCGGGTCACGACGCATGAAGTCGACCCTGCATCCAGCCAGCCGCCCAATGTCTTTGTCCTCCAGGGTGGGCTAACTGTGGGGTCTAGAGGGGGCATCCTTCTGCTATAACCCGTTTGCTATCACGCCTCTCGTGCTCTTCCTCCCTCAGCTCCCTCCAGCCTTTGCTTCGTACAGTCCTTTCCGTCATTCACTTGCCTATATATCGCCCTACCTTCCATGTTGACCGCCTCCCGCCCCCTTCTCCCCACCTACAGCGCCCTGCACCAAGCCATGGCAAACACACACGACAGCAACGGCCACCCCAGGGAAGGCTACCTGAACCTGACCCGGCGCATGGAGACTGAAGAGGAAGACCAATTCGACGTCGATCTCACCATCTTAGATTTCCTTGTCTACAAGGCCATTGACTTGGTCTTTGAGTGGAAATCGAGCAGTGATCCATACCATTCAGATCTGCCCAATGCGCTCGTCAACATGACTGCTGGTATGACTTGCGCCTGTTACGGCAATGCATCACGTGCTCACGACTATCAGATTGGAGGACATTCCTCGGGCACAGACACCATGGCCGACGCCTAGATGCCAAGGCGTCATTTCGATCGCGTTTGTTGCAGTTTGCCCTGATCTTCACACATCGGCTGCATCACGACGAGACCTGGACAACCGAAGAGTCACTGAACAGTCTGCGCGAGCAGAACAAATCCCGTGGCGAGTACTGGCGGCAACGAACTCAGCATCCTTCTGCGCTCCAAGAGCCTTTCGACCAGCAGAAGGACTTTCCTCTTTCCGATGGCGCTCTTTACGAAAACCGCTCTGCTCTTGCCTCCGCACTGAGAATGCCTGTCGATCAGCGGAGGTGGGTGACCGATGTAGCAGGCACGCCCTCGCTCCACTGTTTACTCCCTGTCTTCATCGAGCTTACCGCCGCACGTGTCAATCTGGATGACGACTGGCTGCCAACGGCTGAGTGGTTCGACTTGGCAGCACAGTTCATGCTACAGGCTATCATCGGCGAATATCTTCGCAACGGTGCTTACGGTGACGAGGCTTTCAACACCATCTTCGCCTATGGCTGCCCTGGCGTCGAACGATGGGCCGAAGAACCAGCGGACGTGGCAGCGATGAGGAGACTCTTCTGTGCTGAAGGTAATCTTCGCGAAGAGAACTGCGAGTGGACCAGGATCAAGCGCCAATACATCAACGAACTACTACCAAACGGTCGGGCGCAATCAAGTCTACAGGCGATAGAAGCAGCCCAGGAACGCTATCCATATGCCGAATTCGAAGAGAAGCTACTATCCTTTCTCAAGTACCTCCACGAAGGCCTCGTCAAACCAGATCTCGCCCAAGTCGAAGAAGGTCGCATCAATATCGACGGCAACGAACTATCTGAAGCCGAATCACGAGCAATGATCCAGCGCATGGGGCTTTGATCGGCTCTGCGTCCCCAATTTCTTTAATCTCGGGCGAGCTCGGAGGAGTTTCTTCGGCGGCCTGGGTACGTGTTTTTCGGTTGTCTAATCTTGTCTTTCTGTACTAGCGTAGGCCGTTCTTGTTTATACGTTTTTTCTCCAGTTTGCGAGCTATTCTTTTTTATTATTATTATCATCTGTACCAAAAGTCATGTAGCTTCGCGCGTCTTGTACCATATACCCACATCAGCTAGTTAAGTCGCCGACACAGGCTTGTAGTCGGTGCAATCACACATATTTCAACATCTCGATGACTACTCCTTTCTCTCGCTACTCCCCATAAAAACTCCTCTTCGAATCCACTGCCACATCCCTAGTGTCCCTGCCCAATCCATCGCTCCGAACACGCCTTGTCATGGCCAAATTTTGTAGGTAAGTGTCGTGGACCATACTGTAGTCCTATCTCTAACTCTTACAACAGAGACGTCATTTTTACTCTCCGGTATGGAAATAATGCCACCAATCGCATCAGCGCGTATCGCATCTCCCTAAGAATCTCAAATTGATTGAATAGTGGAGTATACGGACCCACGACACGCGCACGCCAGCAGCCGTCCGGGCGACGCTTATACCCGACACTAGTCACACAGACACGCTAACAGATGTGGAAATTTTGTTATCATTGTAATGGTGTGATTCTGAAGATCAAACACTCTTGATTTGTTTTGGGAGAGATACAGCCTATCCTTCAACCTACTCTTACATGTCATCAAACGTAGCGGTGCCCGCCCTAAAAGGCGAAGGTATATGTACAAGAAAAAACACAACAGTGACTGGGAAATCAGACAGCAGAGTAAACGGCAGTGCATCCCCGTCCACACTCCACCTTTTGCTCGAATTCAACTGTGCGGCCATTGACCTTGACCTTATTTCTTGGTGTGATTTGGAAACGATGCATCTCTTTTTCTCTTAGTTGTTTTCCGAATCCGCCAGCAGAAGCAGCTCGCTCTTGCTCGGCGGCTTGGTCAAGTGGTTGGATGTATGTTGGTGTGGCTAGATTGCTCCGCTTGCCACTGCCAATCTGGTAGTATTCGTTGTTACCCCAGAATAAGATGTCGCGACCCCAGTTTGTGTCGTTGTCGGTGAGCTTCTTCGATCGGCCAGTCACAGCGACGCTGGCAACGTTGTCGAGAATGGCGGCGGCATGGGTTGAGCCGACTGAGATGTTCAATAGACGTATCGGAATTGCAGTGTTCTTGGCTTCGTCCCACTCGAAGAGGCCAGAGAACGCGGGTACCTTGACGGGGTCGGCCTGCGTGTGCACCCACCGACCAACACCGAGTTGACCTGTGAGACCGAACCCGAACGCCCATGTGTCTGCAGTAGTCTTGTTGCCTTTGGTCGCTTCAACGGCGAGGAAAGACGTGTTGCCGCCAGCGAATACATTTGTCACCTTGCCTAACGAGCCAGAGTATAGCTTCTGTGTTGGGAGTAGAGATGGCGCATCTACGCTTTGCGCTTCAGCGTTGTACGGAAAACCAAGCTGACCGGAGGTGTTGTCGCCGAAAGTAAAAGCTCGTCCTTCGGAATCACAGACTAAGCTGTGGTAGTCACCAGTAGCGATCCTCTTGACGGGGAATCCTTTGAGGGTAGTGACCTCGTGGGGAATGTCGAACGCGCCGGTGGGACGGCTCTCGAATGATAGACCGGGTATACCTAGCTGACCTTTGCTAGGGAAGTCTTGTGAGCCTGAGGCGAAAGAGAAGACGCGGCCAGAGGAGGTGAGCATGAGCGCGTGCTCTAGCCCGGATGAGATGTCCGTGACGCGCTCGCTCCATCCGAGGTTCTCAGGTGTACGGTTGCGATGTGAGACGTTGTTGGAGCCACCCCAAAAAGGGATCCAGGATGTAGATGGCGGCTTTGGGCCTTGCTTCTGCTCCGCCTGTGAAACGGGTATCGAGTATACGGTGCCACTCTTGGAAAGGCCAATAATGCGATCGCGGGAGATGGCGAGAGAGGTAAGGTTATGGCCCGTCAAAGTCTTGGTAGGCTCCTTGACGTCGTTTGCGAAGGCGGTGCCCCATTGTAGAAGATCGCCCTTCTCGTCAATGGCCGCGCCAAAGTTTCTGTCGAGCTTGATGTCCCGCAACAACTTTCCGTCGAAGAAGGTCAAGCGTCTTGGTGTCTTAATGTACTTTTCGTCAGAGTCGGGTGCCACGACCTTGCCCGAGTTGGAGCCCCATGTGTAAACTCCAGGGTTCTCCCAGCTCTTGATGACTTGAAGATGCTGCGAGCTGATGATATTTCTATTGTCGTCGACCGATTTTGCTTGCCGCCGTGGCGCTTCGAACTTCAGCTCTGGCTCCTCTTGTTCCTCCGCGTGCGCATCTCGTATAATCGAGTCTCCATTGCACCATTGATATGCCGTGGCGGTAGCCCAGAGCGCGCCGACGGTGGCTATGGATCGGACGAAGTGTTGCTGTCGTCGTTGTGCATAGGGATGGGATGCGGTCCGGACGTGTGATTGCGGGGGTCTGGTCGCGATGTTCCTACATACTCGCGGGGCATGCGGCGTTCGGAGGGTCGCGCGTGCTACACACTTTGTGCTGAGCATAGTGCGGTATATGGGGTGGTGGGCTCGTAGTGGCAGGTGTCGTCCCGTGGGCGTCTGGATAGATCAAGAGAGCAACATTTGCAGCACGATCGAAGGTCCGATTACGGTTGGAGCATTGGTAATTGGACAGTTTGGATAGTTTCTCTAGATCGTAGCTGCGTGATCAATGACGCTCTAGACTTGCTCCACACTGACAGATGAGTCTAGCGCCAACTAGGCCTAGCACGACCTGCTGGACCCCCACGAGCATCACCGAGCTCCGACATGTGGAAACTGCGTTGTGTTTCCTGTCTGCACACAACAAACCCACCAACCCCCAAACTGCGCCAGAATGTACGAGGCAGACTCGTGGTACACTGCCTTTGTGCCGCGCACCGCCAAGCCCCAGGAGAAGGGCAAGCACCGCCGCAGAGAGAGCCTGCTTAAACAGGAGAACGTAAGCCCACCATCCGCTGCCTGGGTACGTCTGAGCACTTCTGATGATTGTACTTGCAGGAGAGTCAGGCTGACTTCGAGCGCGCAGAGGCCATCGCGGAAACAGCAGAAGACGATCGACCCGGCAAGCTCAATGGCCCTCCACCGGCCACCGTGGCCAGACGCGCCAAGTCGTACAGCGACTTCTACACCGTCGTGCGGGCACATCTGAAGAAGGAAAGGGCCCTCGAGAAGAAGAAGTCACGTGAAGACATCAGCACCGAGCTGGAGTTTGCCGACTGGTACGGCGGTGTCAGCGATGAGCTACTCGAAGCCAGCCACGGGGAGTACAGGCTCTACCAGAACCAACTACACATAACGCGAAACCACCTCGAGAACATCATCTCCGACACAACATCGACCCTCGATGTTCTCTCCTCCCTCTCCGAATCCTTCAAGATCGTCGAAGCCCAAACAAACGCCTTCCGTACACAATGCGAAGGCCTCATCGACGACCAGAAGCGCATCACCAAGCTCGCAGACGATATGGAGCAGAATCTGCGATACTACCTCTACCTCGAACCTACCACGAAACGGCTCAACGCTCCGGGAGCAGGCAAGATTGTGCGGGGTAAAGAATTCGTCGAGATGCTGGCCAACCTGGACAGCTGCCTCGAATACATGCAGGCGCATTCCAAGCATCGCGAAGCCGAAACGTACCGATCCAGATACCGACTGCTCCTTACCCGTGCCCTCACCCTCATCCGCGTCCACTTCACCGAAG
The DNA here is from genome assembly GCF_023758015.1 of Alternaria viburni. Lineage (NCBI taxonomy): Eukaryota > Fungi > Ascomycota > Dothideomycetes > Pleosporales > Pleosporaceae > Alternaria > Alternaria viburni. Next base: position 1,367,073 of record NW_026055774.1, read on the forward strand.
CGCTTCGAGAAATCGCAGCCGATGTGTCGAAGCGGATAGCGGATAGACAACTGAACGACACCACCATGTCTGCGCTGTTGTATGCCAAATTCCGCGTCGGCGCGCCGGAGCTGAAGAGTATAGGCATCGAGATACAAAAGCGGGCAGTACTGCCGGCTGGAGCAGCGCCGGGCGGAGAAGCCGAATACCAAAGTCTGATGAATGAGCTGTACCAGAGTTACTCAGCCACTCGTGGCCGACTCATACTTCCCATCGTTACGAAGAAGATTGGCGAGATCGCACAAGCTCCAAGCACATCGACGGATCTCGTAGCCTTTGCGCGGAGCAGCATAAGCTACATACGTGGCATATGTTTCGACGAGTGCGACTTGTGGCGAGAGTGGTTTGAGGGCGACGGCGGATTGTACGACTTCCTCGAAGCTGTATGCGAGCCTCTATACGACTACCTGCGACCGCGCACCATCCACGAGACACAGATACTCAAGCTATGCGAACTCTGCACGCTGATACAGACACGATACATGGAGGAAGAAGAGGAGGAGTCGCCGGTTGAGGCGAACAAGCTGGACTTTTCTGTCATTGTACATCCCGCACTGCAAGATGCACAAAACAGATTGGTTTTCCTATCGCTTGCGATTCTGCGAGACGACATTGAGCGATACAAGCCTAAACCAGAAGATCTCGATTATCCCGCAAAGAACAAGAAGCACGCCACTTCCGGGACAAAGTCGAACCAACCCGTTTTGTCTGGCAAGAAGCAGCCCAAGTCCGAGGTCCCGCCCACCCCTTTGATGCCAAAGACGCCCACAATAGTCGAAGACGACGACCCAGATGCCCGGTGGAACTTCAATACCGAAGCGGCCTTCAAAGACTGGTACCCTACATTGCGCAAAGCGATCTGGTTGCTCAGCAAAATCTACAGGCTCGTTCACGTAAGTCCTTCAAGAAGCGCTTGCATGTCCTTTCTCATGCTAACGTGCTCCTAGTCCTCTGTATTCGATGACCTGGCTCATCACATCGTCCACAGCACCACGCTTTCTCTCGCACAAGCTAGCACGTTGCTTGCTAAATCCGCCTCACCCACCGATGCCGCCCTCTTCCTCGTATCGCACCTCCTTCTCCTCAAACAACAAATCGTAGCTTTCGACATCGAGTTCGTCACGCCAGAGACTGAAGTCCAGTACAATTTTGCGAGTCTCACGAATACTTTCTGGGAGCTGCGTGCTCGGGGCGGCCTCTTCAACCCGCGGAATCTCGTCGGTCTTTTGATACCCAAGGTCGTAGAAAACATGTTGGATGCCAAAGCTGAAGTGGATGCACGCCTGCGCCAAGCGATCAATGACTTTACTGGTCAATTCGTCGCCAGAATGACGGCACCGATCGATACCAAGGGCAACAAAAAGGTGCCTGTGAGTGAAGCTCCTGCGCGCACGAGCAAGATCCGGCAGAACATTGAGCATGAGACGCCGTTCCTGAGATCGAAGCTGGAAGAATACATCACCGACGCTCGTACACGCGAGATGCTTGTAGCAGCTGTCATGGAATCTGTCACCCAAGCATACGAAGACTGGTACGACTCGTCATACTCGCCGTCTCTTTCCAACCAAAATGGAGCCAACAGGAGCGCCAAGGGCAAAGGAAGGGAAGATGGCGTCTGGGATCCGGACGTGTTTAGTGAGTGGTGTGGCAACACGTTCAAGGTTGGCACGCTAGGACTAGGCAGCATCGATGACGAACAAGAGGACTATCAAGATGAGGATAGCGATGCAGACAGCATGGGTGCCACCAGCGGGAGATCAGGCACAGAAAGGACAGGGAACACGGGTCTCAGGATCAAGATGTGATAGCTCCCTGTAAGCCGGATAAAATAAGAAAATATTCATCATGCTGGTCTATGGTCGAAGCACCATTACCATGCTATCGGATAGAAATCTACCATGACTTCCGTTCTACAATCACTTTCCGTCGTTACAGGTGTGCTCTCCTCTTCCATCTCCTCAACCAGCTTCATTTCAGTTTCTGCCTCGCTCGCCGACTCGACTTCATCCTTCTTCCACGCATTCCGCTTCTTCTGTCTCGCTTTCTGCCGTCGCAATGCGTTCTTCTCGCGGCGTTCAATCACATCGCTTTCTTCGCCTTCCTACTATGATTGATCAGCCTCATCATTACTGTCATGGCAGTTGTCAAATCAAAGCAAGAACTTACCGAGCTACTTTCGCCATAATCCGTCGTCGATGCGCGGAGAGAGTCGTAGATCGAGGTCGTACTCGATACGGAAAGCTGCTTGATTGGCGGGTATTTGGCTTCGTCTTCAGTGTCGCTGGCTATTTCTGTCACCATTTCGGAGGTCGTGGTTGAAGATGAACGCGAAGAGGAATGAGCGGATGAGTCTTCGTCTTCGCTTGAATATCGTCTTGCCCTTCCTCTTCTCTTTCGCTCTTGCGCGAGTCTCTTCCTCGTTTGCTCGTTCAGTTCCTGCTGTTTTCTCGGTAACACGTCGTCGTCTCTCTTTGCTCCTAGCTTCGCGACTTTGAACACTTGTCTCTCTTCTCCTCGCTTTTGTCTGTTCGGTGACTCTCGCTCCTCAGAATCCACACTGCTGCTACTGCTGAGGCTGTCGTGTGCCCTTGCAAGCGTTCCACCACACTGCTTCTCAAAGTTCTCTGCGACGTCAAGGACGGACTTCATCGATGCTTGTGCGGCGTTGTATGCTTTGCCCGAAAGACCGGAAATGGATAGTTGGAAGGCCATGTATGGGCGTAGTAGGTGAAGAGGCGAGTTGATGGAGCGCGTCTTGGTGCGTGCGTAGGTCTCGATATCATTCTCTGACTCACTATCAGACCGGGTACTACTCGCTTCTTTCCTGTAAGGCAAAGTCTTGGAGCGCGTGAGACGAGTGACGGAAGCAGGCGGAGAGGGTTTGTGTTTCTTCGCCACAGAAGTCTTTGGTGTGGCTTCTCCAGCCCGTCTCTTCGGAGATATCTTTCTGTCGTTTGTCTCTGTTGTATCTTCGTCTTCTTGCTTGATCTTCACGGTGCTGTCTTCTCTGCCAATATGGCGCAAGTAACCTCTCTTATCCTTATAATCTTCGACGGATGTTGTTAATGCACGGAGTGACTCTACTGTAGACCCGCGTCCCGAAGTCACTCTGGTGATGGTGTTGCGAGAAAGGAGTCTGGGCCGCGCTTTGCAGGCTCGGGTTCGTGCCATGATGGGACTTTGAGTGATCTATCGAGAAAACTTGGGGGTTGTTCAGATAAGTAGAAACGTGTTTTGCTTATAGTATTACATCTGAGCAAATGGCATCGACCAAGTGAGGTAATGAGCCCTGAATGTGAGCTTTAAAGCAATTGTTTGTCCAATTTGCAAATGTGCAACGCGGAACGAACGTCAAAGAAATGACGGGCACAACTCAACGACAATTTGAACATTCCCTTTTACCAAACTTTTGGTCTCAAATGTCATGTCTAGGTCAAGAATTCTACAAGAATGCATCGTCACTGATCCGAAACGGAAGAGTAATGAATGGTAATGCGATAGAAGTATAATTACTGTAGTAGTGTAGAATGCGCAGGGCATGTATAAAAGACTGAAACCCAAACACCAATGCCATGCAGAAAAGTAAGTCAAGTATGTAATGCGAAAACATCAACCGTGCAGAAAGGGACCTAGCATGAAATGCAATCGCCACGCTGGCCATGCCACATGCAGCGGGTTCCACCAAGTGCTCACAAAGGCACAATCGAGCCACCCTGAGAAGCAAGCGGGTCAACGGAAGGTTGTTTGGTAACGGTGTTGACTGCATTCTCTTTGTACTTTGCAAGCGTCTTGTCAGAGTTGAAGTTCTGGTTGATAACACCGCTCATGCCTTTCTGGCAGTGGTTCCCGTTGGTCTGCGAGCAGTAGTACCAGATAGGGTTCGTGTCCTGCACCGTAAAGGTGAAGACGTTTGGTGCTTCACCCGCAGTGGTGTTGAAGTTGAAGCCAGAGAAGATGGAGCTGTCGCCGCCGAGAGGCTCGCATGGCTTGTCGAACGAGGACTGCACGAAAGTGTGCGCCTTGGGGAGGAAGTGGAACTCCATGAGATCGCCAGGTTCTGCGACTACGTTTTCGGGCTCGAAATGTAGGCCGCCGTTAGCGGTTGTGGATCCGGCGAAGACGCGGTGGACTACTCCGGTAGGTCGGACTGGGTGTGCTGGCACGGCGACGGTGAGGCCGACGATGGCAGCGGCTGTCAAGGCGAGAGATGTGAAGGCAACCATGTTGACTGATGATTCTAGTTGTTGATGTTGTAGGAATGGTGACCTGGCAAGGAAGCGACTAAGACGATGATGACTGGGAAGCAGAGACGAGCTATGAAATGCTTTCGATGATAATAGGACTGTGGATGCTGTGAAGAGAGTATTTTGATGTGGAAGATGTGATGTAGCTGTAGTGATGAAGATGCTGTGAAGGAGATGGTGTATTGATGATGAGATGAACTTGACAGACAAGAGTTTCTCTAGATATATACTCGTCTGGCGAGAGTGCTCACAAATCAAAGGTTGCTGATGTTCTACACATAGCCCTCGGTTGGAGAAATTGCCGTTTGATGGTAAGCTGTATCTTTCGTCAGTGCAGTGTCGCATCAGGCCCTTCACACGACCAGAATGCGGAGAATAGTATGACAGGATGCCTAAGATAGACAGGTCACAACTCGCAAAGGCCATCTCGGATAGAAAACGTTCCAGCGTTTGCTAAACACAGCTCCAATAAGCGTCCGGCAGCCCTGCCACTGCGGCTGAAATAGCTGACCCAGGGCGTGGCTTAGCCCCAACGCGAGAAACAACGGACAGCGCAATCGTCAGCAATTTACTGCTAGGCCTCGACTAAGTCCATTGTAGAGGATATTCCGGGCGTAATCACAACATTCGCTGCAGCTCGTAGTGTTGGTTGATGCTCATTGAACATGTTCCGCATGCGCCTTTGCGATGGTGACCCACGTGTCGACGCCTAGCAGGAATGGACGATGGAAACACCACACAGGTCCAACAGCTGAGTACTGTGCCACAGTATGACATTCCTCCCGTCCTCTAGATGGTCTTGGTCTTGTTTGTAATTGTTGGCTATTTTCGGTTTTAAGTGAGCGCTTATAGATCTGGAAGGGGCCGCCCTTTCGAAAACCAAGTAGGTACATGCCGAGACGCCTCTTCGCCGCTCAAGACCTCATTCCAGGACCTGAAACAGTGTCGCTTGCGCGTTATTATTTCCAGCGCGTATTACGCGATGCCCCAAGGTTCGGGGCTGGTGATGTTACGACGGAAGTCCGGGTCGTGGTGGAATCGGCCACACGGCGCGCACGCGAAGGTGGACCTTCTGGGAGCGATCTGGCTTTGCCTACCTGGGTAACGTCCGTGCACAAGGCTCATACCAAGAATACCACCATCAGTACTGATGTATCTGCATAGCTTCAATCTTTTGTTTCTTAGTCATCGGTCCTGTCCCGAACTCGCGTAAGGCACTTTTAGGATGCTAGAGCGAATGCCTAGTAGATGCGCTGATCCTGTCCCAATGGATGATCTGTGGAGGCCGCTAGCGAGCTGCCGTCAAGAAACACGGTGAAGTCTTAGTCGAACTCGTGAAGGCGGGGCATGCTTCGTCAACACGGTGGTGAATGGTGGTATATCTTTCCTCGGGCGAGAAAAAGGATATGAAGACAGCGGTGAAGTAGGAGATCTGGCGGTCAAGAGTCTTGTTAATACATCCTTGAGGCGACCTGGACCGAAAAAGCAGAAAAGCCGCGTTGCGAGGTTCCACACCACCACAACACTGTAATGGTGTGCACAGAGAGAATTGCTTTGCCAGATCCTGCATCGCAGTAGTAACGAAAGACTCAAGCGAGAATGGAGGTGGTGTAAAATTTCATTATTTTCTTCTTTCAAGAAGAACGCCAATACATGCTAGCTCGTGACTGCGGAAAACATCCAAAGAAAACATGCTCTATCAAAGACAACACGCTTACATGCAAGCAGCGCCGTCAATGCCAATGACCTTTCCGTTGACCCAGTCACCGTCTTGGGAAGCAAGGAAGCAGACAACGCGGGCAATGTCTACTGGCTGACCAACACGGTTGTGAGGGGACCATGTGCAGGCGTACTCGTCGACTTGGTCGTCGCTGAGCTTGTCACCATCGGGAATGTACTCGCGGCAGACGGCGTGGTACATGTCGGTCTTGATGCCACCGGGTGCAACGCAGTTGACGGTGATCCTCTTCTCGCCGGCATCTAGGTTGGGTCAGTAGATGAAGTGGAAGTGAGCATGATGTGACTTACCGATAGCCATGCACCTAGTGAATGTCTCAATGGCTCCCTTTGAGCCGGAGTAGACAGCGTGCTTGGGTACGCCCTTAGCCTGACCGGTGATGGATCCCATAAGGATGATGCGACCACCCATCTCCATCCTCTTGTAAGCCGCCTTAGCGACGAAGAACTGGCCACGGGTGTTGATGGTGAAGACACGGTCGAACTCCTCGGGTGTGACGTCCTTGAAGTGACCGAAAGAGACAACACCGGAGTTGGAGCAGCAGATGTCGAGCTTGCCGAAGTGGGCAACAACATCGTCCATCAGCTTCTCAGACTCCTCGACGTTGCCAACGTTGGCCTTGAAGGCAGCGGCGTCTGAGCCATTGCCGAGTGCCTTGATCTCCTTGACGACTGCCTCAGCACCCTCGACGGCGTTGGCGTAGTTGACGGCGACCTTTGCGCCACGCTTGGCGAGCTCAATAGCCATCGCCTTTCCGATACCACGGCCTACATGTTTGTTAGTATGGGAGGTGAAGCTTGGGTATGATGAAGCTTACCTGAGCCGGTAACAACGGCGACCTTGCCAGCAAGGCTCCATGTCTGCTCAATTGATGCCATTTTGATGTGTTGAGATTTTGAGTTGAGGAGTGTGAAGGTGTTTGTAGTAGTGATGAGAGTGGTTGTGATGATGATAATTCCCTTCCACGGTCAAGACGAGTACATATATACCCTTTCGCTATTCGGAACGCCAGCGGAGACCGCGTTCAGTGAGTAGCTCTTTTCCATCTGCTCCACCACCGGTATCCCAACATCCATACCACTCCCCCAACTCGAAGCGTCCGGTTCGGCACTCAGCATCGCCCCCAGGAGTCGTGAGTCCTAGGGCTGAAACTGTGTACCTGCGCCGCATCTGTCCCGTAGCGTGGTCCCTGTCCCCGTAGGAGAGCCTGAGCCTCAGGGACAGACCGTCGGACAGAGGGGCCGAAGGGGGCAGGGGCGCTTGCGATTGGACAATTCCCACGAGCTGCGAGGGCCGACCGAGCAACACCAAACTTCCAGCGCCTCTCGTGCAGCACGCACCCGTTTCACGAGATCGAAACATCTTTTTTTGTCCACCGCGAGTAATGCTGGTATCTCATTGAGTTCTGCTGGTGAAGCACCAGGTATGACGCTGCGAAGACTCGCGTTTGACAGTGACAACGAATCGCGAGGCTGATGCGACACCGGCGGCATCGAAACATCTATTTTCGCATCCTCGCATGTCCACCATCAGCCGATAGTCTTTGCTGGGAGCTCGTTGCTTCGTGATGTGACGCGAACAGATTCGAACGTCGCTGCGACGACTCGGTCCGTCGTGGGTAAGCCCAGGGCCGTAGGGTTCTGAAGATCCGACACGGTCATGTGACGTTCTGGGACAAACTTCGGACCCCTTGGAACGGTTTAGCCTGAACTCGCTCAGGGTTCGGCAGGACTCCGACGCTTCTCAGCACACCCGTGTACTGGAACCTCAATGGCTCCCCATACACCAACGGTCATCATGACTCCCTGAGTGCCGTAGAGTCCGGACTCGACCCGGTAAATGGAAGTGTGTTACAAGTCGGCCAAGCGTGGCTAGGTGTCGCAATCAGAAATGGGTGCTGCCGGCTTCCACAGCGGGGATCCGTCGACAAAACATCCGTGCGTTTTTCACTTCACTTCATCTTCCAACTGCTGTACCGTCGGGATAGATGGAGTGTTCCAAACGGTGGGCAACGAGCTGTGAGCGTTCTCATCTCGAGTACGAGCTGTTGAAGATAAGGGACCTGCGCACAGATTAATAAAGAGTCCATATACGAGCGACCATAACCGAGCACGTACACCGACGATGCATGCCAGTCTTTATCCAGATTACATACCTGTACCAAGAGCACAAAATAGCTGCGCGTCTACGTGCGAGGTTTTCAATCCTCTGAATCCCCTGTTCTGGAAACAGGGAGTCGTCTTCACCGGCCATGTTGTGTCTTATCAACGGCGTCCGTTGACCCAAAGTTGCAAACCAATATGCGTCTCCACCACCACGCATCGGCCCTTTCGTCCCCAGAACGGCTTGCTTTCAAGCGATAGTATCCGATCGCGGTGCCTATACATCCAGCGCTGACGAATATTTCGGATGCTCTTCGTGTGGCGCTTCTGTTCTCGCAGTACTAGCCGCAGGGGTGACCCGATAAAGCCACACGAGGTGGAATGTCACTCTCTAGAAGACGACTGGGGATGCAAGGGGCTTAGAAGAGTTCTCTTGTTGGGAAGGCCACGCGTATAGACGCCCAGGGTGGATGCTTTCGCGTCATGGCATCAGCGTGGCAGAGCGTAGCGGATAACCCTATGTCAGAAATGCATCATCCGTCAAGGGCTATGCAATCGTGGGAGCTACCTACTCACCAACTAGAAGACTTGCACCCTGATTGCTCAGAGATATTGAAACTATCAATACCGCACGAATCACATACCTTCCCGGTCTGAGTACGGGGTGGTGTAGTCGTCTCAAGGAGCTCTTTTGTGGAGTTGTCAGAGCTATACCTGAATCGATTCATTTCCCCCTCATTCCGTTTCCCGTCAAACACATAGCGGTGAAAGGGGCTGTTGTTGGGCGCTTCACGCGACCTTCTGCCAGATCGCCCTATGCTAATGCATTCTTTCACGGGACAGCCATGGTTTCCATTATCGAACCTCGCATTCGCTTTTATATGTCTTCTAACGATGCTCATTTTTGTGCCTACTAATACAACAATGTTGCAACTAACCGAAAACATCGAGTGATGCACGATATGGATGATAGACATATATGGAGGTACTTGTACAGCAGTAGTGACACAACGAAGCCTCCGCTGACACAAACCGTTCGGATACTACCCGGTAAGTCCCCGATGCTTAACTCAAGCTCGGCTGGCATACGGAAGTGCATTGATCGGCACTGGGCGTGTCTTTGGTCAGGATAGCGCGTCCAGACCACCACATCCATCTCCACCTCTTGATAGGGTGAAAGCCGCAACGGCGACGAAAATCTCCGACATACCGACCGTTGGATGGAACTCACGAGGGGTCACTCGCATGTTCACCACCCTCTGGTGAGTGATATACATCAAAGCCCGATGGCACGGGCCAGCTACATCCTGACAGCTACGGCTGTCGTGCGGGCATCCGTAGGCTTGGCACGATCTTCGTATCAGCCATGCGGATTAGAGCAAGAGCCACTGCTCTGGGTACTTCAATGTTGGAAAGTGGTCCTTCATGTCGTAGGTTATTGTGATGTGTAACAATGGCCGCTTGGAACCGAAGGATTCTAGCCGCTCCTGTGTGCTCGAACAGCCAGTCATCTTGATTAGGGCTGCATATGCTACCTCCATACGCAAGTAGCCACGCTGAACGCGTAAGCTTGTCAAGCAATGAGCCTGCAGGAAGACGTCTTGGTACCGGCTTTCTGTCACTGTGATACGGAAGCATACTGCATATACCCATCCTTCGACTTAACGGCCAGAAGGAATCTGGTTAGTAACTCCATCGGGTAGTGGTCTCCATTCTCCGGCCACATTGAGGGCTGGAGAAGTCCAAATAAGGCGGCGATCGTAAGACTGCGTTGCCGTTTGTTCGGAAGCGATGACGGGTTTCGATGCATCAGCACGGTTACTGGGGGTGAATGAGACATAGTACGATCTGGATAAAGCGGCACCATCATAGTGCGACGAAGTCCTTGCATAACGTCCGCGGAAAGAGGAGAGGCGAGGGGACTATCTGGGAGAGGTTGAGGTACGTGCCTCAATACACATGCTTGCATTCTCCACGGTGTTACCAATACTGTTGGAAGCATATTGCAGACACAGTACTACTCCAATCAACTTCAGAAGTCCAAACATGCCATACTGGCTCCTTTCACTTCCCTCGGCCATTGTTCACTTTGAACTCAAACCCTCTACTACCCTTGCATCGTTCGCATCTGACGAGTCCACATCCTCGTAGGGACACTCTGTTACATCCCACACGGTTCGAAGAAACCCCGCCGCCGTAGTGCCGCCCTTACACACACACCATTCGCACTCTTAGCCGACCCCGCCATCAAGCCTCCAATCTCGAAGACACCAATTATCTACGCAATCCGACCCATGCCCTGCTTACGCTTGAAACACATGCGCGGGTTAGGAGAAAAACGAAGCAATCAAGAACCCGCAGGTAGTGATGACGGAGGGGCTACACGGTGGTAAGGGATATATGTGTTGCACATCAGCCGTTACGCATACACACATGACACCTTCGACCACCGTGTCACGGAAGAGCCCCGCATCCACCATCACGACATGAAGAGATTTCATCCGAAGCTGAGAGCCTCCTGCGAATGAAGATGGTCAGTATGCTTTCACTGGCAGACTGGTCGAGGAGACACCCACCGTTGCCTGCGACCAGCTGGCCGAGGATCCGCTGGAAGCGCTTCACACTCACCGTCAACAACAGTCCGCTGAAGTGTATAGGTTTGCTATTCCCAAGTCGGTTGGTACTATTTGATCATCATGTCTATGTACTATACATTATGGACTGCCTTGCAGTCGGTTCTGATGACCTCAGTCCAGGCACGAAGCACCTCGGCGATCGAGACGGACATCACTCGACGCCGATGCTGTGTCTATGCCCTTGAACGCCAACCAACGCTTGGAACCTCGCGCATATCCTTCCCAAGCATCCTAAGATGTCGATGCTGATGGAAAACACCCGAAAGAGATGGAACGAGATAAGAAACGATAAGACGGGAAACACCTAAACACCCGCTAATACATCATGAGCTCGTGGTGGTACGGTGGAAGACAGAGAGAAGAGAAGAGATGGAGGTGGGAGGTTATCCTCGCGCGAGTTTCTCGAGTTTACTACGAATGCCATCGGAGAACCTGGTGGCAACACCCTCATCAAGGACGTCGACACAATGCGACAGGATCGCGAAGCCGTTATCCAAAGGGACGTGTGTACCGTCGCGCTTGGTCAGAGTGGGTATGCCCTCCCTACGAGACATGTACCTCAGTATGGTAGGATGGTCAGCTGGAAGGCGATCCACAGAGAACGCGGAGTTCGATGGCTGATACGATCCTTGGTGGTTGGGACTCAAGGACTCGCCATGTGCCAGCGAATCAGTCCAGAAGACCAAACCCGCACGGTAGACGGCGCCAGCCCACCATGGCGGCCGGATACCTCTTGGCATCTCACGGATGAGTCGAAGGACCTGACCGGCGTGGGTGATGGCCTCCTGCACATCGGACAGACACTTCTTGTGCATCCACAGCATCTGCTGGTATGAGCCGTCCACACCCTCTCGACGCGCAAGGCGCTCTATCTCTGGAAAGTTGGACACAGCGTTCAAGCTGATAAGATGGAACATGACAAGGTTCGCCTGCATCATCGGACACACTGGGTTGGACTTCATGTACCGTTGCGCCAAATCGAACCAACGCCCTAGCAACGCCTGCACCTCCTCGAGACGCACGCGGGTCGACGCTGCTGTCAGTGCGCGATTCCGCGATCGTGAAGCGACGCTATCGGAAAAGCAGCTGAGAAGCTGGCAATACTGGCAGACCAGAGTCTGCAGGGGGTGGAGGAGCAGACGCAGGTGCATAGGTGTCAGATGAATCTCCTGTACATCCTGTACGACGATTTCGTCATCTAGGAAGTAACGGAACAGATCTCTGAGACTGGGTGGTCTGGCCCCAGAGCCTACTGAAGAGTACCCGTTCGAGAACTCATGGACTTGGTTGAACATCTCAGACCACTCTGAGGCGGTCTGCGCTTGCCAAAGTCGATCCGAATCAGGCATCGGCGCGCCAAACTCTGTTACTGAGAACAGTGGTGCGGTATCGTGGAAGAGCGATAAGTCTTGGTCTACCATGACCCAGGAGTAGATGAGGCTGCGCCAATATTAGTAAGTGCGTTCACGTGACGGTACCGAAGTTTTCAACACTTACCGACTGCGGCTTTCTTGCTGAAGCCAGTCCTTCCACAACGCATCCGTCGAAATATTTCCGTTGATATGAGGCGTTGCCGGCGGTCGCACATCGAGAATACCGGAATGTCGCAACATGGAGAAATACATGCCACGCTGGCCCATAGCGATGTCCATCTGCCATTTGTCGCCACTCCACGCCGCCTGGACAGTGAAGAGGAGGGCTGCACGCAGAACGATAGGATCACCAGCCATGATGATGTTCTTCTCAATAAGGTCGAAGAGCGATATCCGGCAGGCTTCGGTGAAGCCACCAGTTAGCCACCTGGCCTCTATGGATGGAATGGTCATGGCGCCCTGCGCGATCATCATGAGAATGAGCAAGCTCGATGCTTTGTCGTTGTAGTTTTGCATTAGTTCATTCGTATCGAGCACACCTCTGGCGGAGGTGGGATAATAGCGTTCGAAAGAGTTGGCGTATGACTTGAGAAAGTACTCCAGGACGCGAGCAGGTGGAAGAAGAACGAAGTTGGAGTGAGAGGCCGTGGATCCTGGAGACTCGCCACTGCTGGACGAGCTGCTTCCGTCTTTGTGGATGTCCAAAGCCTTGTGGAGGAAGCTTTGGGTGATGGCGAGAAGTTTGTCTCGCGTGGCTTCCTGCAACTTCGATACCGCGATTTGCCCGCCTTGTTGAAAGTCGGATTCATCCCACGATGGGGACCAGTTAGCCCAGCCCTCGTGATTCTTGAGGCTCAGCTCTAACCGCTCGAGGTTGAGTCTCGCTGTGCGTGGACACGAGCTTGAAGCAATAGAAGGAGTGCAACGGAAAACAGTCCAGCCATCTTGAGCCGCGATGATGGCACCAAGATCAGGTATGCCGGCATCTGCTATCGAAGAGTGCCTGTTGGATGGGTAGAACATCGAAGCCGAACTACCAATTTGCAGGTCCGAAAAGGACTCGTCCATGCGAGGTGTCTGGACAGGCTGTCCAAATGTTTGAGCAGGCGACATTTCTGGTATCATGCCAAGGATTCCATCCTGAGGTGGTCCCATGCTCATGTCCATACTCATGCTCATCATCAACGCGGGGTCTATCCGCATGGGATCAAAGGTTGTATCCATGGGCATGCCGTTCCAAGGGTCCATCATGAATTGAGGGCTCTCATTATCGGATTGGTCCCGTACCGTTCTGACGAAGTCGTCATATCCTGACATAGGTGTGGAGGTGACGAATCCATTCATGCCGTTCACCGGGGTGGGGAGTGGCGAAAGAAGCGACGATGATTGAGCAAGTCCGTTGGAAGGGGACTGGTCGAAAAAGGGTGGCGTATCGGAGATCGGCATATGAAGATGCAACGACTTCTCCTCGGGATTTATGTGTGTCGGTGGCTGTACCGGTTGTGAGATGGAAGGGTTTCGTGAATGAGGGGCCGAGGGCGACTGCGATTGTCTTTGCGACGGTGGTTGGCTGTCCGGAATATGGGAAGTCTGGTTGATCTGAGCAGGAGAGGACTTCGACATCGCTTGTTTCGGTTGGCTATCGTGGTTTGGAGAGACATTGCCGGATGTATTGTGGTTATCCGCGTTGCTACCACTCTCGCTCGAGTCCCCGCTCCCAGCCTCAGGAGGACCGCCAACCCGCTGGACACCTTTCGATGCCCGCCTTGTAGGACGCAATGTGCATTTCAGATTCCTCTGAGCGCACCTGGTGCACGGAAACTTCTTGTCACACTTGGTCTTTGTCTTCGCACAATTACTGCAGGCGATGGGTGTGCGGCCGGCGGACTTTGGTATTATGCCTTGTGGGGGGAGTCCCTCTTCGTTGTTCTGGTTGCGGCCGTGTACGGTGTAGTGTCTTTGCAAAAGATCTCTGAAGAGGCTGTCAGTACTTTGTTCCGAACGGTCGATGCCACAGGATGAGAAAGAGCAAGGAAGGGTGCCACATACCGTCGAGCAAAGCTCATATGACATGTGAAGCATTTGAAAGGCTTGACGTTGGTGTCTGCTCATCCACAGTGATTAGCAGATATCCCAGAAGAAAGATTGGATGGTAGCTGGTGCGAGGAAGATTGAAAGAGCGAAAGACGCGGGGTCAACATACGAGTCAAGATATGTCGTTCGAGATGCTCGTCTCTGGTGAACGACTGTCCACAGTATGTGCAAAAGACCATGTTGAAGGAGGAATTAAGCGTGTGATCCTGGTGGAAGTAGACTTGATATGTTGGTCGACACGACGATGGCCGGCTGATGGGTGGTAGGAGGGGTCTGAGGATGATATTGTGTACCAAGGTTCAGAAAGAGATCAATGCCATAAACTCCAAGGCGGGGATATCGAGGCGAAAGTGAGGTTGGCGAGGCTCAAACGAGTGGGACGAGGATGGAGTAATGGGTCCGAAGTCCGGTAGTCCTGAGAGAGCTCTAAAACGGGGCGGGCATGGAAACCAGTCTGGAGCTAAGAGAAATAGCAGACGTCAAGTCGACAGCTAGACGTTTTCCGTTGGGACGTCAGACGGAAGCCGTGTGTTAAGAGTGCTGTGGCGCTGACTGCAGAACGAGTCGTCTAGCACTGGTCTGAGAAGGACGAGGTCAAGATCAGGCCCCGTGGTACAGCGGCTGTCAAGTAGGCTGAGCACGTTGGAGTGGGTGACGAGAGATGGGTAAAGATAGAAGATTATCACGGGGAGAACGTTGGCGTGGGGAGAGATATTTCTCAAGCGTATAGAGGTAGGAAATGTAAGAGCGGGTTTGACTAGCGGGCTTTCCCAACAGGGAGTGTTGATTATGCATCTGAGCGACGATGAATTCATCAATTGAGGAGGGATCCTGCTGCACGAGAGGATGAGCTAGTGCCTCGCAGTTACATGCAGCGCGCCAGGCTCTTGGGTGGGTCGAGCCTGACCCGGTTAGCCCGATGTTTGTTCGAGCGACCAGGGGCATCTGCACGGCGTTGATGATAAGACTCAGCGACAACAGGGATGCATCTTGGAGATCTGCACCGCGGACTAGATTGGTGGAGGGCAGGGTGGAGGTTCGTGCTGAGAGTGACGGGGGACGAGCGCCGAGCCCGCGTCAGCCACAAGTCCGCGAACCGAGCTGGCGCATGGCTCCCTGGGAAAAGAACAGCAAGACACCCGTACACCCGTAATGTATTCTGCAATACGGCAAAATTACTGCCACGATCTGCGCCCGCACATGCGTCAAATCAGCACCGGCGGGGGCCTTGGGCATGCCTGTAAGATACACCAATGTCTCTATATAGACGCCTTCGAGGAAACCACTAAGATTGCTGGCAGCGGTGAGTCCACCTCAGCTCTCGTTGCGAGCTATACGAAGCCTTTCGCGTCTTCCTACTCCCGCAGGTAGTGATGGGCGCGACATACGAGATAACAACTCAGGTATGTCAGCATCACGCGGCTGAGTCGTGGTTGACAGGTGCCGACTCACTGGAGATCTCTCGAGTCTGTCCACCCGTCTCGGAACGTAACACGAAGCTCTCTCTCGTCCCGCGGCCACTAAACGAGGGAGGATAAAAGTCCTCTGTACCCTCATCCCAGATTGATGTCGTCGAAAATATATCGATTTTCGGCAAGGTTCGCGCTTTGCAAGGCCACTGCGACAGTGGCTCACTACGCCAACCGAGAACCCCACTTCGATTCGACGCTTGCACGGCTCACTTGGATACTCCTGCTCTGTCCCCGTACTTCAGTGGGTCGTCAACTGTTTCGAACGGTGAGCCGAATGTGGCACTGGCTCTGGCGGGGCTATGATTATCGCGGGCGCCATCCATGGATGGCAGGTTCGAGTAGCGTGTTGCCTCGCGCGTACCAAAACTGCACGTGACCCCGGAACACAAAAGTGGTTCTATTACAGCTCCATGTTTAGTCAACGCAGGGCGGTTTTAGATGGCCAAGCGGTGCACTTGACACGTCTGGATGCAGTATCCCGCCTGTAGCCACAAGCTGCTTGCTCACCGTCAAAAGTTTGTTGCAATTCAACAGTGAATTGCTTTATTTGGCGATCAGTTGCGGTCTACTCTGACAGCTCTCACTTCTGCTTTTTCCCTTGGTCGCAGAGGTTACCAAAGTTCGAGGGCGGTCACTGTACACGGTGTACCGCACGAATCAGTCGGTGAACCCGGCTGTATGTACCCAGATGCTTGCGGTATGCCGCTGAGGCTAATGTCGCGATTGCACCATCCATTCGGGGTGTAATATACACGCCTGTTACCTCATTTTTCCATGATGCAGACGATGTTGGAAGCGTTCCGCAACGCCTGACACGCCATGTATGTAGACATGCGCTCGTAGCACGACAGAGGCTACCTGAAAGCCGCAGTCGACTTTGCAAATGGCAAAGATCATCATCTCAGCCTGAGACCTCCAACTAGAAGCCAGCAGGTATCGCTTCTTCTCAAAGCATCCTACCAGATGCGGGAACCCCACGCCAGCCCTAAGGCCGATCTTGACGGAAACAGGGTGCTCGAGCCAAACGATCGGCCCAACGAGGTCGGTCCTACGATTCGCTTCCGCTTCGGTGCCATGTCCCACGCCACATCACTGACGGGTTCGTGAAGACACGAGCAAAAATAGCCACGACCGACGATTTCGCGATACGACTCAGACTCTCAGACCAATGTGACAACGATTGCTAAGAATGGTATTCGCAAAACCTAGGGCACTCGATAACTGAAACAAGCTTGGCCTCTAACGCTCTTGCAGTCGCGTCGTGCGTTCTCCAACGCCACTGATGTTTTACGCACGGCCGACCTCATTTCCAAACTATTGTTTCGTGTCAACCGCTGCCTCACTACTTCGCACGCAAGCGAAATATCCACCTGGCCATATTGCAGACTGTAAACTCCTTTCTTAGAACGCGTTCGACCCGCCTTATCTCCATCCCCTCAACCAGAAGTCTGGGCATGGCGGACCGCGGTGGGTAAGATTCAATCAACCCCAATCAAGAACACGAGGCTTGTTTTGGGCCGCAACAGTGAACATATGCAGAGGCGAACGTGTTTCCCTGGCACGATGTACCAAGAGGAGTCTGCGTCTATGGCTGGCTGGACTGTACCAAATTGCGTGCAGCCCGCCATACAAGCGCGTCCAAAGACTCATTCGAAAGTCTCCCACGGTCACCTTCGAGCTCGTTGCCGGTTGAATCGCGGCACTTGAGGTGAGACCTGGCTCTGAAACTCCACAATGACGTAGGCTGAGACGTCAAGCACGCTGGAGTGGCTTGATGGCTTGAGTGTCTGTCCGTATTCTGACGATGTGTGGAGGTTCGCCAGCGGCAACACCGAGAGCGGGCGGCGCCCCGACAGCCAGCTCGTCCTCCAGCAGCCAGAACCTGACGCACCGTGCAGTGCGGCAACGTCATATCAAGAACGTTTTAACAGCGCTGCTTTCGATCCACCGTGGCTTTGAATTCTCAGCGGGACAATTCACGTTCGAGTCATGGGCGACTGCGATAGGGTAGCATACGATGCGGTCCGCGAAAAGGTTATGGATAAGGCCGCGCAAAGCTCTTCACAGTGATGCTGGACGCCTGTCGGAAATTGAGAGCATCAAAGCATTGTTAGGTCGTGTCAGCTTTCTCAATTGAGTTTCGCACTCGCATGCGACATCTTTGAAGTTTGAACGAGAACGAACAGCTCATGATCGTCATGAAATCTCCGTGATCGCCCATTGGACGGAACTGCAATGCGGGAGCGGAGCTGCGATGGGCTGTCTGCCGAGAGATCCCGCTATGAAGAGATCGCGCGCCTGTCAGACACTGAGACACTATAGCAACGTGGATGGGTAGTATTTTCAGGTTCCGGTTCCCCGTCCGGCACACGGTGCTTACTACAGCCCGTCTGAAGACTGCTCACTCGTTCACCGTTTGCGACTCTTGACGATAAGAGCAACGCGACCACCGCGGCAGTTTCACACAAAAGATGACAGCATTTCCAGCAAACCATTCGCACTGATCATCGATGACGATCATGCAGGGCTTATGTACAGAAATATTGGTGGCCCAGCAGAAGCTCCCAATAGATGCTAGCGTTCTCAGCGGTTGCGCTAACAGACTGCAAACTCCCCTCATTCCAAGATTCTGGGGATCTACTCACCAGCAATCTCAAACGGCAAGCCGCAAGCCGCAGAAGGGCGACAATGAATACCAAGAAAGCAGCGCCAGAACGTTTACCAAGGAAGTCGAGGTGGCTTAAACCTTTAGCCTGCGGGTACAAGACGCGTTCGGTCAGACTGCTCCCATTGGGGCAACAGCAACAGGCTGTCGGGAATCACACCACTTGCTGCGCATCTGTCAGCTGTAATCGAGGAATGCTTTGGATGTATGCAATGCGACATTCAAATTGACCCTGGTAGGTCCGCCTTCGTACGAGACTCGCGCATCTCGCCACGTCTTGTTTGGCAAGGAATTTCTAGAGGATTACCTGCAGCTGGAGGAGCTCCGTGGGTCACGGAATACCGCAACGCTCTTCGGCATTATTCCCAACCAAACAACCTTGCACACTGTGCGGAAGCCCTATCGAATCTGTTAGTACGATCTGCTATGCCTGTCTAGGAAATGGCCTCGCGCTTGCGTTACTTCCGCGAGTTTGCACTACTATACGGATGCACATCTAGTTGTAATGTGTTCCTTCGCTATCGGGCTCTAAGCATCACCAAATCTCACTAGTCTCCACAATCTCTCCGATGGCATTGCAAGGCAACATACGATGGCCGTCAGCTTTGCGCTCAGCTTCTGGCTCATGATTGCGATTTCATAATGTCACCACGGCTCAGCTTCTTGCTCAGCACACCCAAACTTCGCAAGGAAGCTCCCGCTGCTAGGCGCTCACTAGTGCTCTTGACAGCGGATGCTTGTGTTCTTTGTGGCGTTCAGAGCGTGTTCTAGGCTTGCCCTAACCCACCAGTGTGTGTGTGTAGACGACGACATGATCTCAGTCTTCATGTTCACATGTTAAAAGGAAGATGGATGTGAAGACTCGGCGTGCACACAACAAACGCGACAATCCATCCCACCCATATGGTTGCCATCTCAGCGAAGCAGGTCAGCTGCGAGCTGGATCTGGCACAACTGAGGTTGATCTTCTAGTCGCGAGCGCTCTCTAGCGCAGACGAAAAATCTTCTTGCCATATCCGTTGGAAAGAGCGAGTCTAGATCTGTGTTCAAAGGGAAGATTAGTATACAAGCTGCGGCCTATCGTGGGTAGATCATGCCTACTTAAACGCATGGTCGTAGACGATGGTAAGTGAGCTGGCCGTGATTCTCAAGGGAGCAAGATTACATTACAGCCTCACGGTATCACGCCACGGTTTTATGCTAGATTAAGTACATGCCTTATCTCGGACGACGCATTATCCTCAACTCGCGATTCTTACGCTGTCATGCAGTCGCTATCTTAATCGCTTGAAGATATGGTATTCAGGTGCAGTAAGCGGTTTATATGATTGTGGCTGTTCTTGTCTGCTATACTTCTTTATCAGCAGGGACTGCACCAGTGCAGCGGAAGCGAAATCCTCGTATCACGCTTTTACCCTCAAACGCGGCTCCTGGAAAGCGGACCGAGAGGGCCTCGCCGGGTCGGTACTTGTCTCTGATGGTCGCGCAATCTAAATTCTCAATTTCTATCCATGATTTGTCGACGAGCCAACTTTGCCGACTGCGGCTCCAGTACGTATATTGTCTTACTTGCGTTCTTCTCCCTTTCATTGCATTTATCCCGTAATGTGCGCGCATGAAAAATCCGGATCCCCAGGCAGTCACAATCTCGCAAGCGGCCTGCGATGCGAATGTGCAATGTACTAAATCAGGGCTGCGAACGGGTTTACCGAGTCGCCTACATCCTTGCCCCGTTTGCTATATCAGGAGTGTACTCATCACTATAGTAACACGAACATCATGCCGAAGCCAAACTTGCCTATCCCAGAATCAAGAAGAACACGCGAGGTGCTGCGGTAGCATGCTCCATTGTCCATCGAGTCCAGAGCCCGGGGTCATATTGCTGGCGACAGGCAGTACCACGACATCTGATGTGGCTTCGCATGCAACGGAGCAGCGTTCCGGATGGTTGATTGTAGGATGATCGTGTCCGCGTTCACATTCCAAGCATACCGAGGCACCGAAAGTTACGCGGTATTGAAACCATTACACAGATTTGTGAAGCCAGAGCAGACCCTGCATCGTACCTATAGGTATCAAAACCATCGCTTGTTCCGCAGTCTGACGGAGATGATGAGCCGCTGTCAAACGCCGCTACTTGCGCTCGCACGACCATGACTTCAAGTCGTGTAACGAGCTAGATTATGCACCACGAGATTTGATGCATAGCTTCAACGTGGCTCAGTGCTCACGCGCGTGGCTTCCCTTGAGCACACGGTGCTACGAACTGTCCACGGGTCTCAGAATTCCATGGCACAGAAGGTCCGCCCGAGGGGTCGAAGGCGTCATGATGCAGTCGATGGATGCCGTACCGTGATACCAGATCGGGTAGTACAAGCATCGGACCTTGAAAGCGTTGCATGCAGCGTCGCTACGGCACGATAATGTCTGAAGACTCATGAAGACGATTTACACTAGAAATGAATAAAGCCCACAGTGCTACAAGCACGGTGATCACTCACTATTCGACTTGCCTCACGATGCAGCGGTGAGATGGCTCATGCATTCTCACGATGTACGGCCTGACGAAAATGCTGTGTACATGCGCTTTTCGTGACAAGCCTCCTTTTGGACACAACAAGGGAGTAGTGATGCTTGGAAAGGCTCAATTCAGTCCGCATCAACACTCTAGGAGCTGCTGACTGAACTACAGTAGGTCTATGACGGCGTCGTGTACATGTTACACCGTCATCTAAACGTGCTGTTCCCGTTGCTCTTGAACAACCAGATAGCCACCTAGATACCTAGCCACGTTGCAGCGCCTAAAAATATTTAAGCATGTGGAATTGGCAATCATCCTTCGCATTATGGCGTCGAATATTGACATACGGGGAGCAAAAGTACTGCTAACCCTGGAAAAGGTATTACAAAAATTTGTAGTTGGATTCTTCGTCCCATTGTAACACCGAAATTCTACACCTTTGTCGGCATCTAGGTACGGGAAATCTTTCGGTCGCCGATGAAACCCGGAAGGAACTTACAACTCCACTGTGCACCGGCTTGATGGTCATTATCGTCACTGAATATGCAATTACAACTACTTGCAGCCTCGAATTCTAGCACATAGCCTTCAGAACATGATGACCCACTCCGAACGCAACGCTTCTCCATTAAAGCTCTCCACCATTACCCATGTGACTTTGCCCAATCTTGTTATTATCATGACCGATAGTAACTCAATGGAAGGGGTCGGGCGTATGCCTACTTGTACAGCGGCCCCACCCTATGCTGGGATCGGTTCGGACTGTGATAGACGGCTATCAAAGCCGCTGTGGATGGAGAAGAGCTTTCATCATGGGATTCTCGGTCTCCGTGGAGGAAATTCGGTGTCTGATTTCGAGAGGTTTTGCTTTGAACTAATGCAAGATAGCACGTAACAATTGTCTCTTCACATGGATGCGACTCATATTCTGGCGATCTTTGGCACTGTGCAAGACTATGGTTATAGGCTGTCATGACGTGACGAAGTGGATTTAATTGTTGGACAGTCAACGAGTAAGTCTCAGTGACTTGCAGAATGACTTTGTGTGGGCATCGAGAACATCATTCATTCCCATTATCCATGCAATTGCAGGCAGTCCCTCCTTTGGACGTTTAGTGCATTAAGTGCTTGTGGGATACGTTATCCAGAGCTACCCGAGGTCGTTAGCGATGGTCGCAGACACGATCAGCCTCGCAGCAGTAAAATAATCTACAGCAAACCTTGGAAACCATGCCCTAACACCGTCCCTGCGTTTGAGGCAAAATTACTGATATCGGTGATTCTGGATCTTGCTATTGAAGCAACGGTCCGGCGCGAAGGTGCGCTAAGCCTCGTCGTCATTCGCCGCCACGCTATTGTTTCAAGATCCAACCAAGATCAAGCGGATCCTAAGCGATCGCTTTAGCCGCTGGCACTTGCTGCACTTGGATAAAAGGGGCGCTAACGATGCTGCAGCTCGTTCCCATGTCTTCTCGTGGGGTGTTCGCTGATCGCGGAAGAAAGCTCCGCGCGCTAGAACAAACTACGGAGTGTCGTTGTGCCAGATCTGACCTTCGAGACCTGGATTATGGAATCCTTCGACATTGATGATGCCTGTTGTCGTCAGATGCTTACGCTTCGTTGATTTGGACTGGTTTCTGGCTCCAAAACAGCCAGGCTGATAGATGCGTGTGTCGACTGTATGGGTTGCACACAAAATGCTCGCATCATCGATCTTGCCGTTGCCTTCGGCCCGCCCTTGTCACCTCTACGGCCCGTTAGTCGTCGAACTAGACGAATATTGCCTCGCTTGGGGAACTTGTTGCGTTGAGATAGCGAGGAAGCACTAAGTCTTCGATGATGCTCCCAGTGGTGGCGGGGTTAGCCAGCTACGGCAAGGATCTAACGCCTATCTGGAGTCGTCGTCGAACGGGCTTGAAGAGTGAGTCGGTTCCGGCACGGCTGGTCACGAGATGAAGATATCTTTGAGCACGAGACTTTCTAACCTCAAAGCGATGAGTTTTGCTTACTGGCACATGGACAAATACCGCAATGTACTGCCCCTTTCCGAGCTTCTTCCTAACTTCCGCCTTTACTTCCCGTGTGCATCAATATTGCTTCGGGATTTGCTGAGCTTGACATGAGGCCAGACGGAGCCCTGTACGTTTCCCGTTACGCTAACACAAACGTTCCGGACTGTCCCACCAATTGTCCATATGAGATGTCTAAGCTGGTCGCGATCTTCGAGATGATGATTGTATGAGGCCACGATTTGGCGAGCGCGTTGATCACTGTTGCGGCATTGAGTCGATGCCAGCTGTAAGCAAAGTCTGTCAAGCATATACCCACAAGCTGCATTGCAGGATCGGTTGATGGCAGTCCGTAGTCTGCTTTCACGACAAGGGCTGTGGTGGATACTGATCCCGCTACGCATAATCGGTGCAGCATCCGGCTGCTGCTGTGAGCATCATGCATCTTGAAGTAGTGGCGGTAGGGAAATTAACAGTCAAGACTAGTTCTACGGTGGAGAGATACGTGTAAAGTTGGGACCTTCTTCTCAACAATGTACCGCTGCATGTATCCGGACAAGAACTTTGGTCGACGTGGGGCCGGCGCTACAGCTGCAGCGTGCGTGGTGCATCTGTCGACTGTGCTAATGTGTAGAACAGCTGGCTGATAGCCTGCGAGCACACGGGCATCTATCACATGCTCGCCTGTAGTTGTTGAGAGAGCTGTTGACCAAGTCCATGCTCTGCAGGATACACCTGGCGACTCTTCGGTCGCTAGCAGAAGGGAATGTTCTCGGACTAGCAGCGCGCATCAAGAGTATGTAGCTGGGTTTGACACTTGATAGTATAGGTACCATTGGAAGTGGAACTGCATCACATGCACTGTACCCCTTTTTTCATGCTGTTGGTGTTTATACGCGGGTACGTGCCGTTCCTGAGTGCTGCTATCAATGCAGCGGGGGAAAAGTAACTCCAATGAAGAAAAGAGAAGGAGATGCGGTGGGTATGTGCTGAAAGGGGAAAAAGCGTCTTGTAGAAAAGGAAAAGTGACCTGAGCGCCTAGCACCACTCGATATAATCTGCGACATGGTGCCAAACAGAGTCGATGGTCCTTTTGGGGCGTCGAAGAGAGCGTGAAACGTGAGTCGAGAGGAACCATTTCAGGGCTTCTCGAAGCACCCAGGGCGATTTAACTTTGCGCCTCGCAATACATGCGATTGGCTACGCGATTCGCGACGCGAACGAACTCCACATACCGTCGCGTTTCGCAGAGTAGCAAAACGAGATCCACAAAGTGAGGTTCTATTCTCAGCGTCAAACATGAAGTCTCGCACGACGGTATGCATCTGGCTGCTGTCAGGGACAGGCGTGGCAGACGGTTGGCCAGGTGTGGCTGGGTAGCGGGCGACACGTGTGGGCGGCGGTGAGGGGTGGCAGAAAACGCACTGTCGATCGTTGGCGGATTTGCTTATTCGGTTCTCCGCTCTCCGTGATGAACGTCACCTCGTAATCACGAACACGCTCATCTCTAGCACGCTCGATAACGCTGTCGCGGGTGGCCCAGCCGCGCCACGAAGCTCATCAACAGCCTCCAGCCAGTCCCCATTGATGCTACAGGGGACGTCACGCCTCGCGACCGCGTTCTCACGACGTCCGTCCGAGCTTGCAGTCCGTTCGTTTCGACCACGACCCAACGCCAGGAGACGCACGGAAACAAGCGAGGACCGCCCGGATCTGCCGTGATGTGCTCAGAGATACCCTAGTAATCTCTAGACTGGGTGCTCTACCTTATACGCCCGGACTACCGCCTGTGGCGCCGATAACAGGGACACCGGAATCTGAGTTGAGCTGACTGTAGTACACGCAGCAAGAAGATCCCTCAGCCTACAGCGATCTGATTCCGCACTGGGAGAGCGCCATGCAGATACACCGAGCAGTTCGTCAACGGCGCTCACTGTGTGGCTGATGGCTTGGACGCCTAGACCCCACCATGGTCAAACATCCACTTTTCTCCCAAAGAATGGTTTTGCCCTATGTGTTTATTCGCAGACCAACCCGAATAGGCCAGCCCGATGAGCTGGCGCTCCGACGATCTCTGTGCGAGTATGCGACTTCCAGTTTCCGAGACGTGGGCCTTGCCTCCTGCTAGCCCTTACCAGCAAGCACCTCCACCTAGGTACGAGTCCGAGCGGGGACTCCAGAAGCTTGATTGACGTCTGCAACGCTGTGGAACCACTCTATTTGGCGCATGCTTGACGAGACGCTGACTGAGATTCGGTAGCTTCTGGTATCCGCAGCCGTATCATATTGCCTCCTGGCTTATCAACACCATGGTTTGGCCTAGCATCGCTTGGTATACTTCGGTTCAACGTGTCGACGACCCGAACAACACAATTAGCCACGAGGGCATGACACGGATACACCACGAGGAACCTGGTAGACTTACAGACCCAACAGTTGCTTGGTGCCTGTAGTACTAAGCATGGACATCGACAGGGTTTGCTGCGAACAGCTTCGACATGTCGACTTTACCATCATCAATTCATCCTGACTGCATACACCTAAGCCTGAACTCGCTTGGAAGATGCTGTAATTGATAGTAGAACCCACGGACGCCATGTCTATCGACCCCGGCTTATGGGAGGGGATCCGACACACTAACCCCGAATTTGAGACAGCGCCCCTACTATCCAGGTCCCCACGTCTCATGTTTGCTATCATCCGCGACGCATTGGCTCAATACCTCAGCCGCTGGTCTCCACACTTAGCATGCGCCATCTATCAATAGGTATGGAGGCACTCGGCGACATACCCGGCACCTGCACGCCATTAACCCTCGGAGCATGGCTGGACTATCCAAGACAGGAAGTGGTCCGCGGTCCACTCTCGCTCTCACGTCAATATGTTTCTGCAGTACTTCGTTCCGCAATACATGGATGTTACAGATCCGGCATCCACTGTGCTTGTCATCGCGCGATTCACGCCCTGACCACCTTCTTGACATCTTACGCCTATCATCCCCTCCTAGTCCTATACATATAGGAGCACCTCGAGACCCAAGAGACTTTCAATCCCATCCATTCTCATCCAGTTTCTTGGGCCACTACCCAGACACCAAGTACCATACTTCTCTACTGGATCAGAGTTCCATTCTCCATCGAATACCCTTGCCATACCTCAACCTTGAAGTCCATCCATCGACCACCACATCCTCCTTCAGTGAGGATCTTTTGCCTTATACGGCACTAACTTCTACTATTTTTCCAACTTTTTATTAATTCTTTTATACCCTTGCCATCATGAACGTCCTCATCTTCGGAGACCAAACCGCCGACCAGTACCCGCTCCTGCGGAAGGCCTGCACCTGGAAGAACAACTCGACCCTGACGAGCTTTCTCGACAGAGTCAGTCAAGTAGTCCGCGAAGAGGTGCAGAAGCTGCCACGAACACAGCGAGACCAAATTCCCAACTTTCTGACAACATGGGATCTTATCGAAGCATACTATGCTAAGGGACTGAAGGTTCCTCAGCTAGAGAGCTGCATGGTCACCATTGCGCAGCTGTCGCACTACATTGGGTCAGTACCTACCTGCGCATCATAGCCAACTATGCTAACTGTCTAGATACTATGCCGAGAATCCCTCAGACCTGAAGAACCCGGCAAACACACGAGTAGTCGGTCTTTGCACTGGTCTGCTCGCAGGATCTGTTGTTGCCTCCGCGCGATCCCTGAGCGAGCTTCTTCCCCTCGCCATTGAGGCCGTCCGCATCGCTTTCCGCACCGGCACCGTCGTTGGTGCCGCAAAGGAGGCGCTAGAGCAGACTCCTGTTCCCAAGGAGACATGGTCCACCATCGTGACTAGCATTTCCGAGAAGGCCGCCAAAGACGCAATTACTGCGTTCCACCAGGAGCAGCGGATACCGACCTTGGCGCAAGCCTACATTAGCGCCGTTAGCACCATGGCTCTGACCATCAGCGGCCCGCCCTCCACCACCAAGCGCCTGCTCCAGAGTGACGCCTTCAAGGGCTGCACTCGGGTATCCATCCCGGTTTACGCTCCCTACCATGCTGCCCACCTTTACACTGAGGCCGATATCGACCAGATTCTCGACAAGGATGCTACCAGGCATTTGCAGCAATTCCGTCCGCTTTCTCTGGTGCACTCCGCTTCTACCGGAGAGTGCCACACTGCCACCAGCACATTGGACCTCATCCGAACTGCGCTCAGCGAGATCCTTGTTGAGTCAGTTCGATGGGACAACTTGCTCTCTGAGGTTGTGTCTCAGGTCACTGCTACATCTAGCCAAGACTGCTCCGTATCCGCTATCGGTGTCACTTCCATCACGAACAGCCTTGTTTCCGCGCTGAAGAGTGGTGGACAGTCATCGGTCACAGCCCGCGATCACACTTCCTGGGTGGCCGCTGAGCATGACAGCCGCGGTCGCACCCAAAATGACAAGATCGCCATCGTTGGCATGTCGGGTCGTTTCCCCGGTGCTGCCAACCCTGATGCACTCTGGGACCTCCTCGAGAAGGGTCTCGACGTCCATCGCGAGGTGCCTTCGGATCGTTTCGACGCAAAGGCTCACTGCGATCCTACTGGCAAGGGCAAGAACAAGAGCCACACGCCCTTCGGTTGCTTCATCGATGAGCCTGGTCTATTCGACCCCCGCTTCTTCAACATGTCTCCTCGTGAGGCTGCCCAGACTGACCCTATGGGCCGTCTTGCCCTTACCACCGCATACGAGGCTCTCGAGATGTCTGGATACGTTCCCAACCGCACCCCGTCGACGAAGCTCGAGCGCATCGGTACCTTCTACGGTCAGACTTCCGACGATTGGCGTGAGATCAACGCAGCTGAGAACATTGACACCTACTTCATCACTGGTGGTGTGCGCGCCTTCGCGCCCGGTCGCATCAACTACTACTTCAAGTTCTCCGGCCCATCCTACAGCGTTGACACTGCCTGTTCGTCTTCGCTCGCTGCCATCCAGCTTGCCTGCACTTCGCTTTGGGCTGGTGACTGCGACACCGCTTGTGCTGGAGGTCTGAACGTCCTTACCAACCCCGACATTTTCTCCGGTCTCAGCAAGGGCCAGTTCTTGTCGAAGACTGGCAGCTGCAAGACTTATGACAACGACGCCGATGGTTACTGCCGTGGTGATGGTTGTGGTTCAGTGGTGCTCAAGCGCTACGAAGACGCCATTGCCGACAAGGACAACATCCTCGGATGTATTCTTGGCGCCGCTACCAACCACAGCGCTGAGGCTGTGTCCATCACCCATCCCCACGCCGGAGCGCAGGAGTACCTTTACAACAAGGTCCTCTCCAACGCCGGTGTCGATGCTCATGACATCAGCTACGTTGAGATGCACGGAACTGGTACTCAGGCCGGTGACGGTATCGAGATGACTTCCGTCACCAACGCCTTTGCACCCCGCCACCGCCAGCGTCGCCCTGAACAAACCCTCCATTTGGGTGCGATCAAGGCTAACATTGGTCACGGAGAAGCTGCCTCTGGTATCAACTCCTTGGTCAAGGTCTTGATGATGATGAAGAAGAACGCCATTCCTGCCAATGTTGGTATCAAGGGTGTCATGAACAAGACTTTCCCCAAGGATCTCGGCCAGCGCAATGTCCACATCTCGACCACCCAAGTTCCATGGCCCCGCAACGGTGCTGAGAAGCGCAAGATCTTCTTGAACAACTTCTCCGCTGCCGGTGGTAACACTGCCGTCATCCTTGAGGATGCGCCTCTTCCTGAGGCCCCCAAGGGTGTTGACCCCCGCACCATGCACATGGTGACTGTCAGCGCCAGGTCCATCTCCTCGCTCAAGAAGAACATCAACAACCTGATGCAATTCCTCGATGAGACTCCCTCTGTCACTCTCCCCAGCCTGGCATACACCACCACTGCTCGCCGCATTCAGCACAACTACCGCGTCGCATTCTGTGTGTCCGACATTTCCAAGGTCAAGGACGGTCTCCAGGCTCAGATTAAGGACACCTACAGCCCCCTTCCCATGGTTCCCACCAAGACTGCCTTCACCTTCACTGGTCAAGGATCCCAGTACACAGGTCTCGGTCAAAAGCTTTACGAAGATCTCGAGACCTTCAGGATCGACATCGATCAGCTCGACAAGGTTGCCCGCATGCATGACCTTCCATCCATCCTTCCTCTCTTGACAGGTACGGACGTCGCGACTCTTTCTCCGGTCGTCGTCCAGCTTGGTATGGCTTGCATTCAGGTTGCCCTCGCTCGCATGTGGGCCTCTTGGGGCGTCAAGCCAGTAGCTGTCATTGGTCACAGTCTCGGTGAATACGCTGCTCTTCACGTTGCCGGCGTCATCTCTGCCAGCGACATGGTTCTCCTCGTCGGTCGTCGTGCTCAACTCCTCGAACAGGAGTGCACTGCCAACACTCACGGCATGCTTGCCGTCAAGGGCAGCGTTGAAGCTATCACCGCCGCTCTCGGAGATAAGATGACTGAGATCGCCTGCATGAACGGTCCCGAAGAGACTGTTCTCTGTGGCACCGTTGATCTGGTAGACTCCACTAACGAGGCGCTCGCATCCAAGGGCTTCAAGGCCACGAAGCTGAACGTTCCTTTCGCGTTCCACTCAGCCCAGGTCGAGCCCATCCTCGAGAAGTTCAAGGCCGCAGCTGCATCTGTCACCTTCAACGCCCCCGTCGTTCCGGTCATGTCGCCTCTCACTGGCGAGATCATCCGCGAGGCTGGCATCATTGGTCCGGATTACCTGGCCCGCCACGCCCGTGAGACTGTCAACTTCTGGACCGCTCTCACGACTGGTCAGAATGACAAGCTCTTCGATGCTAAGACTGCCTGGCTCGAAGTCGGTGCTCATCCTGTCTGCAGTGGCATGGTGAAGTCTTCCCTTGGTGGAGCACCTGTCGCAGCTGGATCTCTCCGCCGCAACGAGGACCCGTGGAAGACTCTCTCCAACAGCATCACTACCCTCTACCTTGCTGGTGTCTACGTCGACTTCAACGAGTACCACAGGAAGTTCAATGATGCACATGAGATGTACACTCTTCCCACATACGCTTTCGACTCCAAGAAGTACTGGCTCGACTACCACAACAACTGGACCCTTACCAAGGGCGAGGTCCTTGAAGCTCCCACCGCCGTCAAGGCCACTGAGGCTGCGCCAGCTATGGATGCTCCATCCAAGTTGTCCACTACCTCCTGCCACAAGATCGTTCGGGAAGAGCTCCACGCCAACTCTGGTACTGTCGTCGTACAGTCAGATCTTTCTGACCCCAAGCTGAAGGCCACCATCACTGGTCATCAGGTCAATGGTACACCTCTTACGCCTTCTTCTCTCTACGCTGACCAGGCCATGACTGTCGCGGACTATCTCTACCAGCAGCTTCGTCCTGGCACCGCCACTCCTGGCCTCAACGTCTGCTCCATGGAGGTCACCAAGACCCTTATTCCTCAGTACCC
This sequence comes from Alternaria viburni, assembly GCF_023758015.1. NCBI lineage: Eukaryota > Fungi > Ascomycota > Dothideomycetes > Pleosporales > Pleosporaceae > Alternaria > Alternaria viburni. Next base: position 1,397,414 of record NW_026055774.1, read on the forward strand.
TCCTCCAGCCAGTGGCCAGCACTTGCAGATTGAGGGTAACGCAGATCTAGAGACTGATCAAGTCCAGATTACCTTCCGCACTGTCTCTGCCGATGGCTCCAAGGTCCTTGCTGAGCATGCTGTCGGTATCGTCAAGTACGAGTCCATCGACGCCTGGAAGGAAGAGTGGGGTCGCATTCAGTACATGGTGCAAGCTCAGATCAACAGCCTCGAGCAGAAGCTCCAGACTGGTGCCGCCCACAAGGTTCTCCGTGGCATGGCTTACAAGCTCTTCAAGGCCCTTGTAACTTACGCCGACAACTACCGCGGCATGGAAGAAGTCATCCTTGACGGTAAGGAGACCGAAGCCACCGCTCAGGTCCAATTCCAGACCACTGCGGCCGACGGAGAGTTCTTGTGCTCACCATACTGGATCGACTCTCTGGCACATCTTTCGGGATTCATTGTCAATGCCTCCGACCATCTTGACTCTGAGAACTCCGTCTACATCTCGCACGGATGGGGATCGATCAAGATTGCAGGAAAGCTTTCGCCCCAGAAGAAGTACCGCTCCTACGTCCGCATGCAGCCTGCTCCTGGCAACATCTCCGTCGGTGATGTCTACATCATGGACGGCGCTGAGATCATCGGTATGGTCATGGGCCTCAAGTTCCAGAACATCCCCCGTCGCGCTCTCAACATCATGATGCCACCTTCTGGCAAGGCCGCTGCTGCCCCCGCCGGTAAGGCTGCCGCTAAGCCTGCCCCCAAGGCGCTTCCCGCTGCTGCACCAGTCAAGGCCACCAAGGCAGCCAAGCCTGTCGCTAAAGCCGCCGCTAAGCCTGCTAAGGCCGCGAAGGCTGTCAAGACTGCCGCCCCCGCTGGTGTCACCTCCAAGGTCATGAAGATCGTGGCTGAAGAGATCGATGTCGACATGTCTGAGCTGGTCGACGAGGCTGCATTCGAGAACCTCGGTGTCGATTCCCTCCTGTCTCTGACCATCTCCGCCAGGTTCCGCGAGGACCTTGACATGGACATTCCTTCTACTCTCTTCACTGACTGCTCCACGGTCGGAGAATTGAAGAAGCACTTCTCTCAATACGATGGCGCTGTCGTTGTTGAGGACGACTCCTCCGATACCTCCGATGAGCCTTCCGACTCCACCCCATTCGAGGCTGCCGAAGAGAATGACGACACACCCGCCAGCTCAGCAGGTAGCGAGGATGGCGAGGAAGAAGTCAAGACCTCCACCGAGGCTGGCGCCAGTCTCGCGCGCAAGCTTGTCGCCGAAGAGATGGGTGTTGATGTCTCTGAGATCACCGATGACCTCGACCTCACTGACATTGGCATGGACTCCCTCATGAGTCTCACCATTCTCGGCTCCATGCGCGAGGCTACCGGTCGTGATCTTCCTGCTGACTTTCTCACTGTCAATGTCACCATCAAAGACATCGAGACTGCTCTTGATATGCGCCCCAAGCCGCAGCAGCAGGCGAAGGTTGCCAAACCCGCTGCTAAGGTTTCGGCCCAACCCCCTCAACTCGCTGAGGTGAACAAGAAGCTCGCTTCCCTTCCTGATGTCTCCCACCTTCCCCCGGCCACCTCTGTCCTCCTTCAGGGTAACCCCAAGATCGCCACCAAGAAGTTCTTCTTGGTCCCTGATGGCTCCGGCAGCGCAACCAGTTACATCTCCATCCCCAACATCTCTACCGACATGGCTGTGTACGGACTTAACTGCCCGTTCATGAAGTGCCCCGAGAAGTGGAGCTGTGGTGTTGAAGGTGTCTCTCGCCTGTATCTCTCTGAGATCAAGCGTCGTCAGCCTCAGGGCCCGTACATCGTCGGTGGATGGTCCGCTGGTGGTGTCATGGCCTACGAGGTTGCTCAGCAACTCGTCAACTCCGGAGAGCAAGTTGAGAACCTCGTTCTCATCGATGCCCCATGCCCTGTCGCTCTTGACCCTCTCCCCGCTCGTCTCCACATCTTCTTCGATCAGATAGGCCTTCTCGGTACTGGCAAGCCCGGCGGTACTCCCTCTTGGCTTCTTCCTCACTTCGCGTCCGCTATCCAGAACCTCAAGGACTACGACCCGAAGCCCATGAACCCCAGAATCGCCCCTCCTGTCCTCGCCATCTGGTGCACCGACGGTGTCTGCCCCAACCCTGAGGACCCCCGCCCTCCCCCAGGTGAGGGAGAGGACCCAGCGCCCATGAAGTGGCTGCTCAACAACCGTACCGATTTCTCCGACAACGGTTGGGCACAGCTCCTCCCCAAGGAGAACTTCCAATACGCCGTCATGGGCGGTAACCACTTCACTATGATGAAGGGTGAGCACGTAAGTTACTCCACTCCTACCATCTCCTCAACGACATACTAACAGCATATCAGGGTGTCACACTAGGCAAGCTCATCCAGCAAGGTCTCAAGCTATAAGCTTTGACTCGCATTCATTCCCTCATAGACTTTGTGTATATCGCAAATTGCATGCATCTCCTTTGTTCAAGTGTTGAATATCGAGATGTTGGCGTTGGGCTCTCGGTTACTTGTCTTTGGCATGGCGCTGGCGAAGCTGTCATGACTTGATGGCGTTGGGATTTTACCTTCTTGTGGCTTCATTTGTCTTTTACTTTACGCACACGCTGCGCTTTTTCTCATGTTCACGCACGTTATGATTTTACACTGTACTTAATGCTTGGTTTACCCATAATGGCAAGGGTTTGTTCATAACATCTGGTCTTCATTGCATCGTGATATTGCCTCGTCTGCCCTTCATGACCCTCAGCCTCGCCTCACCACCATGGCAGTGCTGCTTTGCTCGCCTTGTCCTACTTCCTCAGTGCTACTTCCACACTCTGCCTTCTTTGCTCTCGCATAGGTGACTTGATTATAGCCCCAAGATTCGGCCACCCAGTCAAGACATTGACCCCTGAGAACTGCCTCCGGCTCCACAGTCCGACAACCATGGTCTCATGAAGAGCCTCAAGCCCAGGCTCATGGTCTCTGCATTTGTTGGGATTCCAAATATCACCCCCACGACCCTATATGTAATCGACATGTAATACCTCCAGTTACTTGCTTGCATGACAGCGCCATCTCCGAATCAACCCTGTACATGATCGTAGACCCGCGTAGACGTGAAACCACCCCAGGTCCCACCAACAACCCACATCCATGTCTTGCCACGCCTTTGACAGTTCTCTCCGCCGGGACCAAGGGTGTTCTGATCTATTTACCCAGGTGGCTGCAGGTACAACGAACCACCCGACTCGCGGATAAATCCGTGCATGTTCGATCCTCAAATCGCACATGTCGATAACCTACCCGTTATCCCGTCAACCACACAACCGCTCATGCGAGATAGATTAAGCTTTGTCTAGCACGATCCAGATGGCCCCAGTCCGCAGTGAAGGGTCTCTTCCCATGCGCAATGCAACAGCGGTCCGACGGGAACGCCGTTGGGCGGTTGCAAACATATCTTTGCATCTCCGGACGATCAGCCATCGTATAGCGGGCGTTCTACTGCACATGGTTTCTGGATATGAAGAAGTTCGGGACCGACGTGCGAGGCTCTGAATGACTGGCCGGTGGTTTGGTTGGCGACTCTGCATCAGGGGCCTGGTTCGTGGCGCCCTGCATAAATTGAGATGCAATATGGGTTCGCAAAAGATACTGAGCTTGATGATGCCTATGTTGTTGTTCAGCGTTCTTTCGGCCCGGTACCGAAACGGGAAAGTCGCGAACTGCAGTTCCATACTTTGACCACTATAGGGTACCGCATTACACATCTCGGATCGAGAAGCTAGCGAGTTGCTAACCCTTCGTGCATCGCCGCGGTGCAAAGTGAATGACGTCCGATAAATGCGTGCTTCGCACATGGTGACCTACGCATTGTTCTCAATGGATGCGGCGCATCCCTCCGTCTTCGCTTGGAGGTTTGTGGTGGGGATGTACTTCAAGCTGAGCAGAACAGGTTAATTCTCGGCATACTGAACCGTGCTGTGCGACGGATTGGGAACATTTCAGTGGTCCCTTCTTCCGATTCCCGTTGCCCGCAAACAGCCAAGCATCTACTCAGCTGTTCCGGTTCACGTGACTGCAACACTGTTATCACAAGTAAATGTATGCAGTCATAAACCCTGATCTCACGCGTCGCACAGCGTCCAAGGTGCATTTCCGGAAACATGGTATCTGGAGCGAAGTTGCCGGGCGCCTGCCACTCTCCAAACTCCGCAAGCAGGCTGGGTAAAACCCCGGAAGCGCTCAAGTTCGCTATCGCGGGGCAGCAGGATTTCCGCATCTCACCGTACGTTATTCATTACGGGGCTACCTGAGCCCTGCCACTGAGTCAAGCTTCAAGTGGAAAGTTGGCTGTCACATCGCTCCCGCGTTCCTCAGCTGGCAAGCGAGCGCCCGCCACGTCATGCCATCACAGTAACGTGCAGGGCGCCTCGCTGACCAGCTACTCAGCCATCTCACTGCAGATGTTCTTTTGCAACGGTACCAAGAGTGACGTGGGTACATGAAGTCAAGACACGCCCAGAGCAGGAATGTCGATCAGAGCCAATCCGACCTGCAGTCCCGAGAACCGGTCTGACAGCTGCATCGCCGCATGCGCCGCGGGCTGAATGATGATGATCACCACGATGATCAATATCGAATACCTTCTCTGATGCACAGTAGCTTTCCAGAAGCGGACGATCGAAACATATCTGCCGATCTATAATCACTTCTAGGATGTGACCCTGATGCATGAAGCATAAGTGCTATCCTTGGCCTTAACGAGACAGGACTAGATCTCATGCTGCGAAGACCCGAACGCTACTAGGCCGTGTGTCCTGAACGGATTTGCGTTGTTCAATCCGTATTTAGCTCGGGACGAAAGAAAGCAATGGTTAGCCAGTGTACAGTGTAGCAGTATTCGCTGACCAATGGATTGGACTCGGAGGCATGCATCGAGGATACGGGCAATGGTCCAATGCGCTGGCAGAAACGCTTGGTCGGCGAGGATACGCCAGAATGATATGCTCGGAGAATAGTGAGGAGGTCCGAACGCGCATCTGCAAGGCCGTAAGCAGCTATTCCTGAAGCGCACTCAACAGTGGCGGCTGCAACCGCTGGTCGCAGCCTTGAGCGTAATACAGCCCATATTTTCTTTACGATGATTAAGTTTGTGGCTTGTAACGATACGACAGCCTTATGGCGCGACGAGGAGTTGGCGGGACGGGGAGCGATTGGTTCGGTTTTGCCTGGCTGAGTAGTTCACAGGCATCGATGGTCGCATCTTACATGATGTTAGCCTTGCAGTAGTTTTCGATAGTCCTCGATGAGACGACCAGGGCTGCGGATTGCTGTCTCCATAGGGCAGAAAGTATGGCCGCCCGTTGCGCTAGACCTTTTGCTATCCGTGTATGCGATAGAGGCATGGGATACCAGTGGATGAGGTACGTACTGCATGAGCTCCAGCCACAGATGTGGCAGTTGGCTTGATTATGACCGAACCCGAGGCCGTCGAGCTGCCGTGCTGTATGTACAACGACCTCATTATCGTGGCGGCTAGCTGCGGATAGGGGGATCCGTGCTCTCCCATCGAATCCCAGGAGAATGGAGTCTTTTCGTAATCCTGATGCTGATGATAACGAGGTGCTACCCGTGTAGCGTTCAGTAGTGTACCAGGCGTACGGCAGGGGCGTGGCATGCAAGCGATGCTAGGTGGTGAGATCATATATTATTAGCCAGATCGGCCGGTATGCTTGCATAAGCCGGCTAGCCAGGTCGGGCGACGGGCGAGATGTGAAGAACGCTGGGGCGGGGCGGAGGGATTTGGGGTCTCAAGGGGCGGAGGGGCGGAGGGGGCAGCTGTCCCGCCAAGGAACGCGGGCATAGCGGGGCATTTTCTCCGAGACGCGAAACCTTGAACGCGAGCAGCGCGAACGACGCTGACGCATATAATTTCAATTCGCAATGGCTGATGTAGCCAAAGGTGGGAGGTGAGTACTGCAGCAACTCTTCAAACTATAGCTAATCATCTGGTAGTGGTCCCGAAAGTATGCCTCCCAACTTCGCCGATACGCTCACACATCTCTGACAGCCTCCCAGCGAACCCTCGCGGTATACCCGTTGCGCCCTTCATAGACCGGGTTCGAAGTCCCTCCGCCTTTGGGATGCGTGGATCTAACATCAGCAGGTTGAGGACTATGTCACCGACCGCGCAGATGTGGAGAAGACTATCAACAACTTCAAAGAGATGATCTCGTACGCCCAACCCAGCCAGACACCTCCTTATAGATAGCGATACCTAATACGCCGCCCCAGAAAGTACCAATTCATGCAGCAAAACACCCAACGGCGAGCCGCAGGTCTCAAGGACAAGATCCCCGACATCCAAAAGACACTCGAGACAGTGCGCTTCCTGAAGTCGCGGAAAGACGACGCAAAGCCTCTCGAGACCACCTTCGAACTCAACGACACACTCTACGCCAAAGCTGAAGTTCCCCCTACCGACGAAGTCTACCTGTGGCTCGGCGCCAACGTTATGCTCTCATACTCCATACCCGAAGCCGAAGAGCTGTTGCAATCGAAACTGTCGACCGCGAAACAGAGTCTGGGCACTTGTGAGGAGGACTTGGACTTTCTACGTGAACAGATCACAGTACGTATTCTCCAAGTGGTCTGGAGAGTATGCAGCTGACACAATTACAGACACTCGAGGTCGCCTTCGCGCGGGTTTACAATTGGGATGTTGCACAACGGAGGAAAGAGAGGGAGGGAGGCGAGTCGACAGAAGAGAAGAAGGGTGCATCGTCGAAAGAGTGAGGGTTAGAGTCTCTCTTCTCTCACTGCACAGAAAGGGAGCTCATGTAGCCGAGCGGCGCATGCGACGAAATGTAGAAGCCAGTAACACAAGGCCATGGCGACAATGAGAATCTTCATGAACAGCTTCGAGCCAGATGCGTGCAGAACGTGAAGGTACGCTTTTTGTTCGTCAATTTTATGTACAACTAATAAACCTTCCGACCATGCGGAAGAAAGGACATCAAGCCCCAACTAACGATACTATTAACAACCATCTTCCCTCTTCGACATGGGAACACAGCCACCATTACCCATGCATTACCGCGTATCCATACATCGATCCAGCTCAGAGGGTAATCTTGACACCACCCGCCGCAGTCTCAGTAGCATTCATAGGTGCCATGCCTTTGCCAGTCTGCTCCTTGACGTACTCGTTCATCATCTTGGTAATGGCGACCTGGCCACCCCAAGTAACGGCGGCAACCATGCTGTCAACCTCCTTCATGGTCATAATGATCATACCCTTGGGGGCCTTGACATCACCGTATTTGTCAGTGCTGGAGGCTTTGGTCTCCGCGCGGCGCTCCGGTTTGGCGGCCAAGGTGCTGTTTGAGGCGGAGCCTTCAAGGGCTGGCTTCTCACCTTCGGTCGATGGCTTCTTCTCACCCTCAGTGGACGGCTTTGCTCCTTCAGCAGCTGGCTTTGCGCCTTCGGCTGTTGGCTTCTCGGCCTCAGGAGTTGGCTTAAGCTCGGTTGGGCTAGCAGCGGCTGCGGGGGCCTCACTGGCAGGCGTCAGACTAGAAGATGTAGCAGGCTCAGCAGCAGTGGGCGTCTGTCCCTCTGCAGCGGCAGGCTGAGGCGCGGCAGCTTGAGGGGCTTGGGCGGGCTGAGCGGCTTGCGCACCGCCCATCATCTGCATCGTAAGGATGTACTCTCCATCAACTTGGCGGACGGGAACGGCAATGCGCATGTTGGTCTGGTCGAGAACGGCATTGGCCTGGATTGGGGTGAAGGTAGGCGCAAGAAGAAGCTGAGCTGCGACAGGGTTGTTGCCGTTGGTAGGTGTACCCTGTTGTGTGCCCTGCGGTACGGTCTGCGGTGTGCCTTGTTGGATCTGGCGGGCGACCTCCTGTCTGAACTCGTCGCGGCTGAGACCACGGCGCTGGGTAGCGGCTACACCAGCGGCTCCACCGAGGTTCCCTGTTGCACCTCCGGGGTTCTGGAGAACACCGCGCTGGGCGACTGCGACTGCGACCTGGCCAGTAGGGGGGACTCCCATGGCTTGCATCATCTTCTGGATACGGACAGGGTTGACTATATCTCTGTTAGCCTCAGATGCGAATGAAAGGAACAATGACTTACGGGGCATCTGAATGACGGTGACTTGCTGGTTCAGATCCGGAGTGACGGCAGCCAGGTTGGTTGTGACCGAGTAACGGTAGTCGTTGACCGGGGCCTGGCCCTGAAGAGCAGCAAGCATACCAGAGTCAACACCATCTTTGACATCGACGTTCATGGTCATGGGCTGAGTAGCACGGGTAGACATCCTGAAGCCATCCTGGAACTCGTTCTCTTGCAGACCGGTACCCTGAATTGCCACTGAGGTGCTGCCATCACTACCGAAAGGAGTGACCAGAGTGTTGGTTTCAACAGTCTGGCGGCCAACAACCATGTACTCACCGTCCATCTGAGTACGCTTGACCATGCGGACCGTCATATCAGTGGTGTTGACACTCCTCATAGTCTCCTGGATCATCCAGGACTGACGGTCGGGTGACAGCATAGCCACATAGGTGTTGTCCGGCTGCACCGCAGCGCCCTGCAAGTTCTGCATGGTCATGGCCATCTCGATCTGGCCACCAACTAGATCGGTAGCGCCATTTGTGCTGATGATCATGGATTGCGGCGAGACAGCGACGAAAGACTGACCAGTCGTTCCTGTGACCTGGTTGGCGGGGATGGCAGGTGTTTGTTGATTAACGATTATCTGCTGCTGTTTCTGGGAGAATGTCTCGACCCTAGAGCGGTCGGGGAATTGGAATGAGTTGAGTTTCATCTACATCCATTAGTCCGATGCCATTGCGGCTATTCGCAAACATGAATTACTTACATCGCCATTGAGATTAAGAACTTGGTTGTAAGACACTTGTTGCGTTTGTCCTGTTTGAGCGAACACCTGTGTACAGCTCAAGAGGAGGAGAACGAGGGAAGAGACAGTACCGGACGTCATGTTGGTAGTAAAAAAAGCCACCTGGGCTTGGAAAGTATTAAGTAATAAGAGGGAAAGAAAGATTACTAAAAGAAGAGCGAGAGAATGGCGGAGCAACTGACCAGACTTGCTGCAGCAGAAAGGTACTCGAACAGTCAGTTGTGGCACAGCAGCTTATTATGAACTTCGCGTCTCGTACCATGACTTCGGCTTTTGGTCCGGCGTATCCCGATCCGGTCAATGGGGTTTCGTGTCGTGCTCCAAGAATTGATGGCAAGATGTTCCGGAGTATGGAGTTACATAGCCTTCAGGCATTTTCAACCCCTTCGGACTGAGGAGGCCCACACAAAACTTGCTATGGCTTCTTGATACGCCCGTGTCACTCGACGAGACCTGTGTCCTTACAGGTATGGTGTCGGCCAAGAGATTGCTCGACTGACGGCAATGCTTCTTTTCGAATCTGGTTTCAAACGTCAGGCAGGACGTTTAGTTTGCGCATCTGGGACGGATTTGCCGGAAAGCTTAGCCCTAGTGACTTGCGAGACAACTCGACTGGTGGCGATACGGTGCTCGGGTAGTGAGACTAATATGGACATTTGTATTCATGTGACAACAACGAGAGGAATCAATGCGATGCTCACAAGTCGGAGTAAAGTCAATGGCGTCGAGAGAACTGTTGATTTTCGTCTCTTTCGCTGCGCTGCCTGCAGCAGCCGGTGCAAGTGCCGCCACAATGTTATCGATGCAGCTTCAAACCGCGGGGGCTAGTCGCAAACGACCGTTCGTGAGGCATGAAGGATACTATGAGTAATTACGTCCAAAGTTTATCGCTCGCGCATCGCATCGTCAAACGACGATGTTTGGAGTGGTGTTTCGCGAATGCAGTTTGTCGCACGAAACGATCGCCCTCGGCTGCCTAGGCTCGAACTAGTCCCAGAACGACAACCTAACGATAACCGGTTAGGTAAACGTTTGCAGCAGTTTCCCAATCCGACAGAATTGTTCACATTTCTTACTATAGTAGAAGCTACGAGGCTGAGAACTATTGGTAGCCGCGTCCACTGGGTGCCTTTACACTGCCACTCGAGAAGGTGGCCTTGTACTTGCCATCCATGGCCTTTGATCTCTGCTTGCTGCTTATGCCTGTACGGTCCGTGGTAGGTTGCGCTGCCATGAAGCTATCGAATTCATCATCATCTGCATCGCCTTCCGCGGGCTCGCTGTCGTCCTCCACTTCGGCTTTGGCATTCTCCGGTGCAGGTTCCGTTTGAGGTATGCGTTCGGGTACCTTCTTGTCGCCCTCGCCTTCATCTTCATCATCCTTTGGTGCAGGGTTGGTAAAGGGCTTCGATGCCAAGACACGGCGCCTTAGCTCAGCCATCTCTTCTTCATCGTCTGAAGATTCCGGGATGTTATACGGGTTTCGCGGGTCAACCTCGTCTTCTTCCTCTCCATCCTCATCCTCATCCTCATCCTCATCTGATTCGTCGATAACCCGCCGATTCATGTTTCCACCCGCCCAGACGTCCTCTTCCACGCCATCCTCTTTCTCTGTGCGACTCGTGTTGTACTCGCGCTCTATTTTCTCTAGCCAGACTTCCTCAGCCTTCTTGATTTGTTCTTCGTTTTCACACGCCATGTAACGCTTGAGCAGTGCGGCATTGATGTCCAAGAACGCTTGACCATAGGAGAAAGTCGAGAGGATCGACTCGGCCCATTCAGGGTGTCCAGTGATATAGTAACAAGCCGCCAGAGCTTCGACACAGTTCAATCGCCAAGGACGACCGTAGTTTGTTGGATTCGCGGCGACAAGGTACGGAAGTAGGCGTTCGCATTTGCCACCTATCCTGCCAAATGGGACTTCGTCTATCCTCTTCCAGCTGGCTTCTACGACCGCAGCGCCGTATTGCTCCATCAGATCCTTGTCTTCGCGACTCAGTATCTTCTTCGCCTTCGGACTGACCACTACACCAGCAAACTTCTGCCCTACGTGAAGCTCGCGCATCATGCCCAGGCGCATGAGCCTCTTGCCAGAGCAGCGTTTCGCATCGCAGTGTCCGAGGTCCCAGCATGCGGCTTTGAACTCGGGCTTCGCAGGTCTCGGGTTGGCGCCGTCGTTCTCCTCTTCTTCTGCATCTGATGCGCGGCGGGGGCGAGGAGGCGCGCGTGCTTTCGCTGGGTTTCGGAATTTGTTGTTGCCCTTGAAGTCTTTCTTGTGGCGGACCATGGTGACTTGCTGGTAGGTCTTGCAATAAAGGTGTTTTGCGGTTTGGGGCTGAGTGAGTTGCAGAGTGGCGGGGCAAGAGTGAGTGGAATAACATTTGAACATCGTAATCGATAAGGCGCGCTAGTGCAATGACGTTGTTTGATCAGTTACGCGCCAAAGGTGGATCGCGTCACTTAGCCCATAAAGTATCGCTGCATGGAACTCATTGTGCAGATCGCGGCAAGTACTTCATTTGTGCTTTACGAGTTCGTGGATCTGGCAGCTGTGTCGCGAAAGCTATGAAACACCAAGGCTCGAAATCTCCCCCATTTCGTTCTTCTGCTGTCCACCAAGAGAATACGCAGCCTTCCACCTCATCTTGACACTGGTCCCTGACCCTCTTTGCACGTTGGTTACTCGGATGTTCTGAGTAATGCCAAACTTTTGGTTCGGTCCAAGGTTGACACCAGATTGTGGCTCCAGCTGTAGTTGCGCGCCCTAGCGGTTGTTAACTCATAACCCTGCATTCGTAGCTATAAAACTTACCTTAGACGCCGCCAACAGAAAGGTCAAACCGGAGATTGGAAGTGGTGTATTATTCGACACCCGCGATTGAATCAGCAGCGTGGTGTCCGATTCTCTCGAAACGTTGAAGAGGACATTGATACTCGTGTTGGTAACGGAGATCTCCTTGGACGTATCAGGTACAGATGAGGCAAAGTCCCACTCATCGTCATCGTTCGCAGCACTGGTTTGTGCCAGGTTAGTCGTCGGTGCAGACACCCCGCCTCCTAACAGGTCGACAGCACCGGATGCAGGTTGTGGTGGTTTGATGGATTGTTGGTATTGGAAAGGCGATCCTTGCCGTGGTGTAGAAGTTAGGGCCGCAAAAGGATCAGGTGTCCTAGCTGGTTGCACTGGGGGAGGAGAGAATGCAGATTGAGGAGGGGACGTGATTGGGGATTGCGTAGGCTTTGGCGCTGCTGTGAAGAGATCGGTGATAGCTTGGTTGGATGCCTTTTGCGATTGTGGCACAGCCATACCAGACATGCCCAAAACTAGTGAGCGTTAGTAGACGGATACTCATTGTGATAACATGACTGACCTGAGCCGTTTGAGCCTCCCAAAGATATGCTGCCTGATTGTCCATATGTATCTCCGCTTAGAGACAAGCCCAGCAAATCGTCCTCGAGAGCATTGCCTGCCGCAGCTGGCTGTTGGGAAGTCTGCGACGATCCTGCTATCTGAGGCGCGGGCTCTGGGTCGCCGAAATCAATCAGGTTCAACGTGTTGTTGGGACCCTGTGATACACCAGCACCACTGCGACCAAGTGTACCTTGAGGAATGTTATTCGCCGCCTCGATGTCGCCTTTCTTGAAAAGCTTATATCTCTCTATTGTCCGGTGTATGCTATCGTTGATTTCGAAGAGCTTCGCTACAGCTTCGTGGTCTTCGGAGTCCTCTTCGCACATCTTCTGGATCTTCGGCTGCGCGTTTTGGAGAGCGTTGGCAAGTTCCTGTCATCTGGTCAGCCAATGTCGCTTGCCTACTACCTCAGTTGGCATACCTCAAAGACGTCGCCCTCTTTGATCTGATCGCCCGGCTTGTAGCCCTGTAACATCTCCTCGAGTATCTTTGCCTTTTGCTGTATTCTTCCGACTTCTTCGGCAGCCTTTGCGCGCCAATCCGTTTTGTTCCTGGTATCGTATCCGGCCATGACTTTCATGAGCTTGTTCGCTTCTTGCAGATCCGCGGGTCCACCACGACGAATTAACTCCTGAAGCTTCGCGGACTGTGCCTCTCGCTCTTCTTCGGCCATTTCTTCTGCTGATCGGAGATTCTGCGCTTTGTCAGCCATATGCTTCGACCGGCAGGATTGCGGGTACGTACATCGCTAGGGTTTAAGACGGCGGCATCTTCCTTGCGCACTTCGGGAAAGATGTAGCCCTTGTAACTCAGCAGTCTGTGCATATCCCTTATGAAGCCTAAGTCGTCCTTGTACCGCGATGTCTGACATATCGTCTGCCGCCATTCTTCTATCAGCTCGAGGATCTTGTTCTGCACACGCGTCGAGTGCACAGGTGGACGTTCGGGGAATCGGCGGACGAGCTCATTGAGGAATTCCTTTGTGCTGATCTGAAGGTGGAATGGGTAGCCGCAGTTCTTGACGCAGATGTCTAGGAGCTATCTTGTGGTGAGCTATACGGTGTCTGAGGCGGGGCAGCGTGGGCGTACATTGAGCGCGAGGAGTGCCACGTTCTGGTTGCGGTGGTTGACATAGTGTACGATGGTAACAGCTGCTTCCCGGGGCCTGGGACGTAGTTAGCCTGCTGCCGGTAGTGGTAGCGTGGCCTGATCTTACGCGGAGCCTTTCTTGCTGTTGATCAGGTCGGAGATCTCGAGGTTCAGGGCCAGATTAGGCTCAAAGTTTTGCGGATCGCAAGCTTGTACTATTTTTTGCCAGGTCAGCTCTGCCTTGCACGGGCGTGGTTACGTTGTGCATACGTATGTAGCGCTGCAGTGGTGAACTGGGTGCCTCTCCGAATGCGCCGTAACGATCCCGGGCGGCCATGCGCGCAGACGCTGCCTCCATTGCGCCGCCGGAGGATTTGGTTGCTGAGGCTCTAGACTAGGAGAGGAGGACGATTCCGAGGTTCGAGAGGGTAGGGACGCGTCCGTCGAGGCTGGTTGTATCTGTAACCTATGTTCTTAAGAATTGGTGGGGATTGGGATCGCGGCAGCTGTCCGCCTACTTCGCATGCCTTGGCGCCACCGCAGCTGCTACGTAATGCGCCTCATTTCACATGTTTCCTCGAGTCTCTATGTCGACCTATATACGCACATGCATGGTCAATGGGTTTCACTAGAAACAAAACTTCATTTGTAGTGTCTATTTCCATCGTCTGTTTTTGCCAACCCTGAAGGACGACTATTCCGCTACATGCACGTCTTTTTGCTCAAATCATCCAGTAATCCGTGATCAGATACGTCGCGTATCCAGCAATACCTGCCAGTACAGCCTGGGTGCCGTAGAAACCAACAATTCTTCCGGGCCCCTTGGCTTCGTTGATCATCAAGCCAAGCTCAGCGTGACTGACACGGAATGCGAACAGAGCTCCAAGTGCGTAGTTTATGTAGGACCTGATGAACGAATTAGGTGGGTTCTGTGGTCCTGGTCTGGTGAGATTACCTGTTGGCTCCGTTGAGCTCAGCGAGAAGTGCGATACCAAGGACGAGGGGCACGTTCTCAGTGAAGTTTAGCTGCGCGCGTGAGGCAACGTAGAGTGGATCAGTGGTGCCTTTCGACTCGTCCGATTTGTCACCCATGAAGCTGTCGTCAACGTTAGTGAAGGTTTGTTACGGATGAGCAGCTTATCCTACGTTTTCGAGGTGATACGGTGGTAGACAATGCGATTTTGGAGGAAAAGGTAGTAAGCCGCGAATGGGAAAGCCCATGTAGCAGTCGCAGGAGCGAGGAGCGGCATTGGGACGCCGAGACCAACTTTGGTAGCCATGCTTGATTCAGGGACAGAGAGGTAGTTGACCATCGAATTGAGCCAGCGAAGGAGAGGGCTTTATAAAGTTGTGGGAGCACGGGGTGGACTCAGTGGAGCTGGGAGAGCGGATGAGATGCATTCCCGAGATACATGGATCTCGCACTATGTCGTCATTCGGGGGCCTAGCGCACATGTACGAAGCGGCCCGACCAGCAATGTTGGTGCATTGTTGATGCGGTAAACCTCGAGAACATTCGGGAATATTTATACATGATAAAAGTATATATGGACGAAGACAATTGGTTATTCCGGCAAGGTATGGTATGGTATGGAGACGCTAATGCGAAATTCTGCATGCCCATGAGCTTTTCTTCCTCGATTTTGTACAGAATGCCCACTGCATGGGGATCAAAGATTTCAAACTCACTTGATGAGGTGGATGCGCCTGAATATGTCTATACTTCTACGAAATACGATAGAGCATGTTTGAGGGATCATCGGTTCTGGATGTTGTTAGCTTCACTTCTATGCCACTGGGAAGAACGTCCGCACTGGCTTCATGTGCTCAGCATCATTTTCCCTGTTGTCGTCTCGCACTTCCTTCAACATTTTGTCGATGCCTCGCTCGTTCAGAGCTCGCTATTCAACAAGTCAGCTAGGTGCAAGGCCAAGCATCGAGTTGGCTGCGTGACTGACTGAAAGACACTTCTCATACTGCTCGAATATCGGTTTACATTCGTCGGTTGTAGCAGTGCCTCGCAAGAACTCTGCACGTTGTCAGAATGTGTAGGTACTTGTACTTGGTGCCTTGTTGATGCTCTGCGTACTTTCGCTGTACCACTTGAGGAAGCAGTTATCGTAGCGTCTGGCCTGTGTCAGCGGGTTGCAGCAACAACACCAACAACGCGCACGCTCACTCTTTGACTTCGTTGCATTCCGGTGCTAATGAGGCGGACATGTTGGTGAAAATACAGGTGGTGGTTGAGCAATGGCGCTGATCCGCATGACTGGAGGCCGAGGGTCTGGTGAAGGTCGCGCGGCTATCGATAGGGAAAGCGCGCTAGCGAAGATCATTGAAGGTTTCTTTCTCTAAACACTTGCGACACGCGCTTCCTCTCCACACCAACCCTACCTACGACATCCAAGCGAGACGCCACCGTAGACCGCGTCATCGAACACCACCGCGGAGGATGAGCGCACACTAAACTCGCCATGGATTCCTTCAAGACGCTCCAGACAGAAATCGCGGCCGCCCTGAAGTCGACCACCAAGTCTGCCTCCCTCATAGGCGGCGCAGACATTCCCTTCCAACGATCGCTGAACCCGGACGCTGGCACGCAGCTCGACGCCCAGAATGCGCGCCTCCTTCATCTCGCGCAGCGGCTTCTCGAGAATGCTGCTGCGAGCTCGGACGCTGTAGGTCCCAAGCTGCCCGACGTCGAAGCCATAGACGCCAATTGGAGGGGGGTTGTTGATGTCATCGACAGCTTGCTTGAGAAGGCCGACACCAGTCTCGATGAGTACACGGGCGTCGTGAAGCGCTTGAGTCCCGCGACGGAGCAGGTAAGGAGCGCCCACACGGAAAGTGAGGCGCATCATCTAACGCGTCCGCAGGCACCTGTGAAACCACGCCCCAACATTGCCGACAAGAAGATCATCGCGAAGCCGCAGCTCAAATTCGAGCATGCGCCTAGCAACAGCGAAACTGGCGGCTTCCGCCCGCTGGTCACGTCCAAGCCGCATGCGAAGATCCCGCTAGAAGAATGCTTGCAGACATTCAAGGACAGGCGCGGACGGGAACAATACCCCCACCCATACCAGACCGAGATTGAAACCTACGAGTATCCTTCGACCGTATACGAGCACTCCGAGCCGCAGCAATACCCTCCCTTCGAAACTACCACCGCAACCTTGGTCGATACTCCTGAAGCATTAGCTACGATGCTCTCCGAGCTAAAGACTGCAAAGGAAATCGCCATCGATCTGGAACACCACGACAACCGCTCATACATCGGCATGGTCTCACTAATGCAGATAAGCACACGCGATAAGGACTGGATAGTCGACACTTTGAAGCCCTGGCGGCGGAAGCTCGAATGCCTGAACGAGGTGTTCGCCGATCCCAGCATCCTGAAGGTTCTACACGGTGCATACATGGACATTGTCTGGCTTCAGCGAGACCTAGGACTATATGTCGTTGGTCTTTTTGACACGTACCATGCTGCTAGGGCCCTTGGTTACCCTGGTGCCAGTCTGGCATATCTACTCGAAAGGCATGTCCAGTTTACGGCCCAGAAACAGTACCAGCTCGCAGATTGGCGCGTGAGACCGCTCAGCAAGGAACTCTTCGAATACGCACGCGCTGATACCCACTTCCTCCTATACATATACGACAACATGCGCAACGAGCTAGTCGAGAAGTCTGACTTCTCTAACCCAGACAAGAACAAGGTCCAAGATGTACTTCAAAAGTCGAAAGAGACGGCCTTGCAACGCTACGAACACCCTGTATACGATACCGAGATGGGTCTTGGAACTGCTGGTTGGTACAAGCTCGTCTCACGCACGCCTGTGCAGTTTACCCCCCAACAGTTCTCTGTCTTCCGCGCCGTTCATAGATGGAGAGACGACCTCAGCCGGAAAGAAGATGAAAGTCCGCTTTTCATTATGCCCAACCACGCCGTATTCACCATAGCTCGTATGATACCTGTGGACAAGGTTGCGCTCTTCAACGCAATCCAACACGTATCGCATATCATTCGAGCGCATGCAGATGAGCTTGTAGCTGTCATTGCCAAGGCTAAAGAGGAGGGTGTCAATGGACCGGAGCTGCACAACGTGCTCCAGACGATTGCCGACATGCAGAGGGCGGAAAGGGCCGAGTCAGACGCTGCGATCAAGGTAGCAGAGGTGACTGCAGCACCAGCTGTTGAGGCCTCTGTGCCTCAAAGCACTGTAGCAGTTCCAGCTACCCGAGCTTCCTCTTCAGAATTTTGGGGCGAACTTTGGAAGGCAAACCAGGCGCCACAACAGCCGGAAATACCAACCATCGACATCGGACTTGCTCTACCATTACCACCTCTCACCGCCCAAGTATTTGCTGATTCAAATGGAACGGCCCAAGCTACACCAAAAGCAGAGAAGCCACAGCACACCTTTGTGCCGAAAGAAGAGAGACCAGCCGAAGACCAACGAACCGACACATTCGTTGTCAAGCATCTTGGTGGTCGCAAACGAAAGCGAGGAGACGCGGTAGAAGACGAGTCGACCACTGCCCTGGCCCTTGATCCCATGACCAACGACGAGATCATGCTAGACGCACCTGAAGAGACACCGGATGCCATCCGCGTACGTGAGAAAGCCGCTAGGAAAGCGGCACGCAAACAAAAGAAGAAGGACGATGCTGCTGCCCATGCCGCAGGTCTCAACCACAGCGACGAGCCTGCCTTTGACTACGCGAACGCGAAATCAGTACTGCATGCCGAAGACGGAGATGGGAAGAAGAAGAAAAAGGACAAGAAAAAGAAGAACTCGAGCTTTGCGCCCTTCTCAGGTATGACGGATGCACCCAAGGGACTGCCGAGGGCGCAGAAAGAAGTCGCAGGACGTAGCAAAACCTTCAAGTCATAGACGTGGGAGCTTGAACAGTCGAAGGGTAATGGAGTGCTTTGCATCTTTGCGTTCTTGTACATATACCTGCATCATGATACCAACCTATTTCTCCCGGTGTCATCAGAATTCAAAGAGATCTGCCCTATGGGGCCAATGCTTGCTACTTGATTAATGCTATGTTGATACTGTAATCGCTGTGAATGCTCTGCCGTTATCCGTGTTGTTGCCACGTAACGCCCTCTATGAATACGTTCCCGTCAACTATCCACATCAGGTTTAGCGATACCCTTTGCGTATTGCTTCCGACTCATACGCCTGTAACGAAACCACACACAAGTTGCTGATGATCCAAAGCTGTCCTCCATCACTCATTACACAACCTGTCCATGCAGAATCCGATAGAAAACACCGAAGTTACCGGTTCCATCCTTGCCACCATCCGGTCCCCGTACATTGTCCAGAACGGCAAACACAATCTTCTCGAACCATCCTCCCTGAAACTCCGGTTCCCATAGGACCTCAAGAAAGCAATTGGCAACCTCCGCTGGTGGGTTGGAATACACGCCACAACCTAACGCGCCCAGCACAAGCTTCGTGTGTCCATGTCGAGCAGCAACGCGCAATATGAGGCGGACGTTGTTCTTGGTATGAGCCCTCGCGCCGATGTGCTTGAATGTACTGCCATCGTCTGACAGAGGTGGTTGACGGAGGGCTGCAACGCTGATGACGGAAAGCGCAGGGAGGTCCATGGGATGCGTGGATTCGAGCAGTTCATGGCCGTCGGACATGGCGTTACGGATGATGACCACGTTGGGTGAGTATATAGCGGCGAGAGCGGGGATTGGGTAGTATTGCTCTCCGTCTAGCGTGAGGTAGAGCGACGAACGGTAACAGAGACATTCTTCTTGAGCGAGAGCCCCTTTCTGCCAGCCGCCGCCGGGTGATCGCTCAGAGGCGAGGTTAAGTACGGCGACTGGGCGGGCTCGCATGGGCAGAATGATTTCTCCGGCTTGCTTCTTGACTTCGGGGTCTTGAAGTTTTCCTGGAGCGTCCTCTGTGGTCACGTCCTGCTTTGGGGCATTGATGTCGGACTTGGGAGCGATCGCAGGCTTGTTGTCCTCCGCATCCATGTCCGTTTTCTTCATGCTACAATGCTGCCGGACGGTATGGTTGGGCTCAAGCTGTATTGCTGCATCAAAGGAATCCATGTTGAGTACTTCGATGATGCATGGTTTCTTGATGCCCGGGCACCGTTCTCTGGGGAGAGTAGACCCATCTTGATGATTTATAGTCTCGAGAGTGGCCCACTCGGCATTGAACTTGGACGGGACTTTCGATAGGATACTTGGGAGAACCGACTTGGTCTCATCGGCGACTTGTTTGAGAGCCATATTGCGTCGGCGGTTAGGTGCGCGGTTGTGGTTAGATATGTTGTGCTTTGGACGATTGGTGTTGTGACGCTGGTAAGGTTCACCGGGACGAGTGTTTTCTGTTCGAGAGGGACCCGGTCGTGATGACCCCGGCTTCTTGAGGAAGCCGAGGATGGAGCTTTGTTCCATGGTTTTTGGAAGGCGGAAGATGGGGGCAAGAACTACCACCAGCGTTGTCTAAGTAGAAATCTGCCGATATCCCAATGTACTTCCAGGTGAATGTCGTTTGCGCCACTACTCCTTTGGCGTGGAGTGCTGGGAACCGGAGTGGACGCTTTGAATGATTAGAGTCTCTCACGTTAATATTGTGAAGGCAAGGACTAGATATACACCAGAACTTGGACCGGGTAAGAGGGATGTTAGCAACGGACAGCGCCAGCAACTGGATCAGGCAGCAGCAGGCGAGGGAAGCGTAAACTGGCTAGGCCTATTTTGGAGTGTAAATCAACATGGGAGATTACGACCACGAAACGAACAAACCAAATACAGCGACAGAGGTGCACCTGCATACAACCATGGCAATGACAGCAAGAGTCGGACCGCAGCGCACATGTGCGTGCAGTGGTGCGGGCCAGGGTGTCTTTCAGCCCTACAGCGGGCCAGTGCATCTGCCCCACATTCGCGTAACCGGCGATCATGTGCGATTTGCTTGCTGTTGCTCTTCCACACAACAACAATACCGTTGTAGACTCCACCAACATCCTTTACCTGCAGTCCCCGATGTAATTCTGGTACCCTATTCACCGGCGACATGCCTACGCAACTGGCGCATCCATCCCCGAAGCGCAAGCGCGATCAACCTCCGCCTGTCCCGCTGCTCAACACGGCCCTCGCCCTGCGTCCCGCATCAGCACCGCCACGAAGCAGCCCCGCGCCCTCATCAGGTCCCGATAGCCCACGAAATGTAGTCGCAGATCAGCTGCGAGGTATGAACCTCGCTGCACTCGCGGCAATACCCATGTCCCCGCTCACGCCAACCGACGATGTGATAAGCAAGAAGCCGAAGCTCGATGCCATGAGGGTAGACAGTGGAACTGCATCAGATACATATACCATACGCGAGAAATTCAGCCGCTATACAGATGGGGAAGACTTGGATACTGTCGCTGTGACGACTGAGCTGGACCTCTCTCGGGTGATACCAGAGACCCCTCAGGCGTCGCAACCCCGCTTGTTGCCAGATATCGCTTCTTTTGCCCAACACACCAGCTTCGTCTCATCGCCTATACCCACGACCCTGCAGTCGCATGCAGCTGCAAAGCAGAGGTCGCGCGCGCAAAACCCCTCTTCTTCGCAACCCCGCCCTCGGGCTAGATCGCCGTCGCCCTCAATGTCGGCTCTCACGTGGCGAGATAGCGAGATCACGGGACACTTGGTCGATCCTTCGACTGACCCAGATGATGACGGTACTGGACTCAACGGGATTGGCTTCAAGCCTACACCAGCATTAGCATATGCGAGGTCGCAGAAGCGGCGACAACAGTTGACCGAGTGGAAACTACGTGAGACTCGCGAGGCGAGAGCGAAACGTAGTGAGAGACGGCGAAGGGGTGTGCGAGACACGCCTTCGCGGGAAGTGACAGTTGAACGGGAAGTCATGCCTGTCAACAAGATCGAGACCACGAAGCGGACGGTCAAGTTTGCTGTATGAACTGTCGAGGGGAAGTAATCGTAATTCTGGAGAAGTGTAATAAGGTGGGTAAGCCCAAACATGGATAATGACCATCTCACGATACTTATGATACGAGCCATGGGCAAGTACACGTTGGATTAGCGGCACGTTTGGAGTACGGTGTAACAAGGAATCCTTTCGGTTTACTATACGGTTAGCATCATTTTTCGGGCGGTTTGTTCACCTATAGCGTTAAGAAATCCACTCTCGATTACCTCTTAGCGTTTTGCTGAGTGAATTGGCCGCAACATGACTATTGGCACAGCGCGGCCTTAAAAATCGACCTCGGGAGTGTGCCTAGGTATCGAGCTCAAGCACGTGTCAACGCGAACCCCTGCGCGTCGCCCGGTCCTCATCTGTCGCTTTTACTGAATAAGATTGAATACACGAATTCGCGACGAATAATCATACGTGAATAATCCCTTACTCACATCGTCTTGTTGCACGAGTACGATGTTCTATTCAGATGCTTATTCGTAGCTGCCGCTGGCTGATCCATGCCGCGTCACCATCATCACCGTTGCCGCGCCCTTCCATACCAACCTTCGTCCTTCGCACCACCATGACCTGCGACATCACTTGAACCTGACGACGCTTCTTCATTCCTCACACTTGATCCAGAACATACATATAAGCGGCACGGCCTTTTTGAAGGAGTAAACATGATGACGCGGTGGTTGCGCCTTGCCTCGGTGCTTCCCTCTGCACTTGCTCTCACACCCAATGATCCGGCTCACCACGTAAAGCAGGTAGCAATCATAGGTGAGTCCATAACCCCCGAAAGATCTATCACAAATGCTGACTCCGAGAAGGTGCAGGTGCAGGTGGCTCATCCGCTGCATACCATCTCGCGCAATATGCCGCCGAAGCAGGCATCCCTACAAACATCACCGTCTTCGAACGCAACGACTTTGTCGGCGGCCGCACAACGACTGTGAACCCATGGAACGATCCGACGATATCCGTAGAGCTGGGCGGCAGCATCTTTGTACAGAGCAATCGAATAATGGTGAAAGCCAAGGAGGAATTCAACTTATCTACTGCTGGAGCACGAGATCTCGCAGCGCAAATGGAAATGCCTGATTTAGGCATTTGGAATGGACAGGAATTCGTCGTAGTGACGAAAGCTGGTGATACTTGGTGGGACAAGGCGAAGCTACTGTGGAGATATGGCGCTGCGCCGCTTTGGACCAACAGGCTGATGAAGAGTGCCGTGGGCAAGTTCTTCGAGATGTATGATGAACCGGTGTTTCCGTGGAAGAGCTTGAGTGACGCCGTCGAGCGTGTGGGCTTGTTGGAAGCCACTGGAGTGACAGGGGAACAGTACCTCAGGACGAATGGAATCGGGGAAGCGTTCTCCAAGGAGATTATCCAAGCCAGCACCCGGGTCAACTACGCCTCGAACTTGCCTTATATTCACGGCTTGGAGACAATGGTTTGCATGGCAACAAACGGAGCAATGCAGATTGAAGGAGGCAACTGGCAGATCTTTGCGCATATGCTGAAAACCTCTCGCGCCAATGTCCACCTCAACACTTCTGTCGCCCAGATTTCGAAGCAGCACGATGGCAGCTATGAAGTTACCGCAAGTACCGGCCACACATCGGTCTTCGACGATGTCATCCTCGCATCCCCTCTTCAGTATTCGGATCTTGTTATCCAACCCGCGCCACAGCACATTCCCGATGAGATCCCCTATGCGAAACTGTACACTACCCTGTTCGCCTCGCCCTTCCGATTGGACCCAGAAGCTTTCAACCTTGGGCCTGAGACACCTGTACCGCAATACGTCCTTACCACGCTACCCCCGTCTGAGGTCCCGGTGGATGGTGTCGGGTCGCCCAACTTCTTCAGCATATCCATATCCGATGCTGGTATCAACCCGGGATCTTCCCCACTTCGATTGGAATACATCTACAAGATCTTCTCACCTGCCCGTGTGAACGCCACCTTCCTCTCGCGCGTCCTTGGCCAACATGTCTCAAACGAGGAAGCCGAACACGGCGATGTAAATGGCACGGTGAGCTGGATACACCACAAACTGTGGTACTCATACCCACGCGAATACCCACGCGTGACATTTGAGGAGATCAAGCTAGACAATGGACTGTGGTATACCAGCGGAATCGAGAGCTTTATCAGCACCATGGAGACGAGTGCATTGAGCGGGAAAAACGTTGCTAGACTGATCAGGGATGATTGGGTTGCCCAGGGCGTTGATGACAGTTATGCGAACCCTCGGAAAGATGGCACCGACGAAGAGCTGTATCAACAGGAGCTATGAGGATTGCGTCTTCCGAACACTATGGAAAGCCACGTTGTTTGAACTTTAAAAGACTTGCATGAACATTGCTACGCGAGTCTGCCCCATCACTGATTAAGCGGTCACTTCGGCGAGGTAGCAGCACAGACGCTACGCTTCAGGCTTGTTGGTATTCGGAAGAGCGGTATTAGTCTCTTGCTCTGCATTTGGCGAAGCTACTCTTCATTCTAGCCACGTTTGACATCCTTCGGGGGATTCTTCGACACTGATTTGAGATGGCACGATCATTCCAGCCCAATCGGCTTGGATACCGTTGTGGAACATCTGGAACGCTAAGGAATTCGAGATCTCGAAGCTACGTCAACCACGTGAGATTAGCGAGGACCCGCCGTCTTGTTTAGCCCGGCGTGGAGTACTGGCCCTGGATAAATGGTTTTCGAGAGTTCCTCCCTTGACATGCCCGTCTTGCTTGATCACATCGATATCTCGCGAAGTATTAGATGCAATTCACGTTAATGCACTCTTCCCCTTCATTATGTTCATGAGCCCACTAAGCTAACAGCGAGCCATCCTATCAGACTTATATTGTGCTCGGATGTAAATGAGTCAAGGAAGCTAAGACTTCACCCGCAGTCTGACTTTCTGGCCTACGAGTGGCGTTGGCGTCAGGCCTTCTGTTCTACCCCTAGGAAGCGAACGGCGATCCCCCGGACGTGCTTCCGTCGCAGTCATTAAACTTCCGAACCCAGCACTGACCGTTGTGCATACGAAGTACGAGAGTCCTTTGGCCCCAACAGGAGCAGAGGCGTGGCTAGCCAGGACTATGGGTACAAGGTTCGATGGCGCACTTTCCAGCCCCGGCGCACTTGGGTGCGGATTCTGCGGTAAAGGGTCAATTGCACATGGGATTTCCTACTTCTCGCTGTAGTACCCAGAGCCGGGTTCGTGAGGTTGATTGTGGCCATTCTTTCTCATTTCATCATCCGTAATATTCTACCTTTTTTTTTTACTTCTCTCTTTCCTCATATCTGGTCACTTGGACGTGCAACAACCTTTTCTGGCGAGGCTAAAGCTACGACACGATACCGAGACCATGGAAGGTCACGTCCTTGCCAACGCGCTGGTGCCGCGAGTGGGACAGATAATCAGTGTCATGCTGGAGATCATTACTTTTGGTGCACTTACGGTTTGCATAAGTAGGTTTTCAACTTTTGGTGCTACTTCAAAAGAATGAGAATGCTAACAAGATGTGACAGTGCGACGAACTCAGTCCATCACGAAGTGGATGGCGCTGCCTTTGGCCACGATATGTATGTGCAACGAAACACACGCTCTCGGGGCATTTGATGCGCATCATCCTAACGAAATGGATCAGTAATCATCATCATATATTGCGACTCGGCGTTGTTCGTTTTTGCCACAGCAATTATGCTTCACGGGGTTGGCATCAATTCCTCACCGCAGGCCTGTGAAAGCGGGGTCTTCTTGTGTAAGTCTACGATACCAGATTGCGTGAACCGGCGACTAATTCTTGCACAGGTTTGCTGTGTTACATGACGACGAAGATCCTGACATACTATTTCCTTGTTGAGAAAGCTGTGAGTACAAGGCTCTTCTTTCTTCTCTTGTTCGAGCTGTTACTGATTGGATTTAGTATGTCGTTCGGGGGAGTCAAAAGCCTCGCTTGAAGACTAAGCTGTGGCTTTTCAACTGCCTATTCATGCTACGTACGTTGCGACCAACAGGTCCAGAGAACCCGCGCTGATGATGCTAAAGTGCCGTATACCGTCTTGGTTGTCTTGAATTTCGTCTAGTAAGCCGCAAATTCCCACCCTTGCATCGAGAAAGAAGATCGAGTACTGACGCATCGTAGCCGAATAAGCTACATCGATGACGAGGGCGTATGCATTATTGGCATGCAGAGGATTGCCATGCTACCCTTGATCATTTTCGAGGTCGTTGTGAACGTACATCTCCCATTTTCCTACCCTGGTTCTTTCCGACACAAATGAAACTGACCGAACTCCAGATTTGCCTGACTGCTCTCTTCGTTGTTCCCCTCCGCAGTCTCTACTCGTATCAAAACAACACAAACCCTACACTCCGTCGGATAGCCAAGCGCTCGCTCATGGGCTCCCTCGCCACCCTCACCACGTCCGTCGTCAACCTGACCGTCCTCATGATACTGCAAGGTGAACCAGCCTGGATCTGCTTCATCTGCTGCAACGCCGATATTCTGTTCTGTTCGCTGGTGCTACATTGGGTCACATCCAAAGACAAGACGATGATGACTACCGACGCAACGAGCGGTACGGGAGGCGAAAACATTGGTTCAAGACACGGTACAACATCACACCAAAGACGGCAAAGCAAGTTGATGTACGGAGAAAACACAGAAGAAAAGCTGCGCAGTGAAATCATCACCATCAAGGGCATGGCCGACGTGTCGCCGACCGGCGGCAACAGCATCAGCATCAGCAGCAGCAGAACCAACAGCGGCGCAAACTCCCGAAGACCTAGCCTCAACGTTTTCCCTTGCTCGATCAACACACACAATCCACATCACAACAACCGTCCGCAGACTTCACCACGTTTAGTGCTTTCGAGCGTCACAACGGAATGCAAATCCTCGTCCCCGCCCAGCAAATTCCGCGCCCCAAGTCGCGGCATGTACCGCACACCCACACGAGAGGAGTTTGGGGATGAGGTCGAGTTGAATAATATTAGGGTGCAGACTATTCATACGAGGGAGGTGGAGATTGATGAGGAGGGGAGGGAGCGGACGGGGAGTGTGAGGAGTGAGGGAGATGAGTGGGTTGGTCATGAGCGGAGGGTCATTGGGGACGGTGTGGTTTGATCTTAATGCATGTCACCAGTGGCAAGCTTGCCTGTATGGTTTGGACGTCATGGCTGTTTGCGTTTTGATGTTTGCGTTATGTACCTCTTCTTTGGATTTCGTGGGCGGGAGTTGGGGTGGTACGTGTATATAGTCGTACTTGATGTACTAGGTCTGTCATCGAGCTCTTATGATTCACAGAAGATAGATCATTATTTATGAGACTGCCAACGCAAAGACACTATGTTTGTATTACTAGCTATGGAAACAGCAATTAGATCATAGAATAATTAATTCCATAACATGTAAAGACCTTGATAAAAATATGCACCTTCATCATCGTCCACCAAGCATGAACACCCAATCAAACTACCACAACCTCTGCTCAGGCCGCAAATTTGACCTTCCTCTTCTTCACCCGCCCGGTTAATACTTTTTCCACACCGCGATCCAGTTCCCGTGCTAGTACCTCGTGATCGTTGACACTTTGCATGTATGCCACTGCTTCATCCGCGACCTGCAAAGAATGGTTGATGAGAGCCAGAATGCTACAGCTGAGTTCTCTAGGTGATACACGTTCTTCTGCGACCAAGCTATTGTCCTCTTCGGCTCGTGCTAGTGGGTTGTTATCGCTTTCCGTGTCGGGCGCCGCCTCCTCGAGAGATCTTGTAGATATTCTGTCTTTGTGTTTGGGGGACGCCGTGGGAGACGCTGCATGGGCGTTTGCTGTCTGAATTGATATATTGTCGTCGTCTGGTAGAGTGATCGGATTTGTAGCTTTGCCTAGCTGTGACTCGCTCATGTGAGAGCCATTCCGCGTCCTTTTGCCATGGATGATGTTCTTGGGGTCCTTGGGGTCACCGATGATGATGTTAGACAAGTCGGGAGAATCCTCCTCATGTACCCAGCCCTTCATATGCCGATTGCTTGTTGGTTTCGGGGCCGCCTTGCCCTTTATTGGAGGCTTTGTAACTTTTCGCTGGGCGTCGTTGTGAGGCGTAGCACAGACTATCTTGCTGTGGCTGGACTTTGCCATGATGATGTGCGGTGTTCAATGGAATCGATCACTGAGATATGAACTTCAATTGAGAGAGTTTAGAAAGAAGGTTTTGTGTGTAAGTCATTGTTCGTTGGTGGGTGGGTTTTGAAGATACTTGACTGTATGAGTCGAGCGAGGAGTGTGGAGCGGTACATGGGCGCATCTGGGCACGAGTCTTCCCATTGTGTGACACCAACACAACTCACGAGGCACTCTGACTGTTTACTAGCGGAACAGAAAGGATTGCATGACTGTAATAGTGTGCGCCTGTCGTCGAACCCTGCAATGAAACCCCATCCACATTTGCAACGTGCTGCACAATGGTGCCATGGTATTGTGGCATTCGTTGTCTTGTATACAAATTCCTCATTTCTTCGCGGCTGGTTTCGCAGGCGTCGATGCAGGCGCTTTCGCAGGTGGTGTCTTGGTGGCATCGGTCGGCTTTCCTGGCGGCTTGCCCTGACTACTGATAAGATCGAGAAGATGGTCTTCTGTCTGCTTGCCCTGTCCAGGAGTTAGCCAAAATGTTCGTAGTGTACTCTCTCAGCCTCCTTCTCGCTGACGTACCTTTTCGGCATCAGTCTCAGCATCCCATCCTCGTCCGAACTTTGTTCTGAAAGCCGCCAATTTTCCAGCCTCATCCTCCTCGACATTCAGTAGTTTGTGTGAACTCGGGTTCCACAGCGGAGAGTTCCGTTGGTCCTTTGCGCTCTTGTATACGGGCTGTGGGTTTGTGGTTCGTAGGGTGAAGGAGCTGCCGTCAGAGAGGGTCACGAGTTGGGTGAAGGTGTAGGGTCGCTTGGGTCGGCGGAGAAGCGTCGCGTGTCGTACTTGATTCGTCTGGCGTATTTGAGGCTGTATCGATTGTCGGAGGACGCGCAGTGCGCCCATTGAGGGTACTGGAGACGCCATAGTGACTTGTGCTGGGGTCGTGTGTTGAAGTTGGCGAGGAAAGTTGCGGCGAAGAGGCGGAGGTCAGCCTTGGCCGATCTAACATTTCCATCTTCAACCCGCGCACTTCGTCATTCGCACCCAATTGCCCTCCAACAGTCGCGTCTTCTCGAAACATAGCGCGCTCCTGCTCCTCGGCGCATGTGGTCAAGCCGGACGATTTTAATCTGAACATGGCGCTCTCGCAGCGCCCGGCTTCGCGCTTTTTCGCAGCCTTCTACAGATGGAATCAACACACTCGTTAGTGCCTTAGTGCGCATTGATACATATATACTAAATATCCTCTTAGAACGGTCAAGACCATGTGCAGTTACCTCTCAATACCCTCGTCGCGATACACATCCCTGCAACGGCATCTGCGCCCCACGCTACTATAATACGACTCGTCTGCTGCAACAACAAAGTCACTCCCCGTCGCAATCGCATGAGGAAGAAGCGATAGGAGCTGGGGAGGAGAATCCGAGGATATCAGGAAGAGGAGGGGTACAAATATTACGACCGGCAGAAAGCATATCAGAGGAGATAGCAAACACGCAGGAGCCTGTGGAAGAGCAAGATGCTTCTTTTGAGCTCTCTGAGGCGGAGCTGGGGGAAGAGCGACTCAAGAACTCGGTGCGCAGAGTGATGCGTAACGTTCCGAGCTCGGTCGCAGTTCTCACGGTCAAAAGTATCGACCCCGATACTCAAAAACACGTTCCCATGGGCGTTGCCGTTTCTTCACTTAGCACCGTCACACTCGATCCGCCTACGATTTCCTTCAACATCAAACAACCGTCCAAGACCTTAGACGCTATCCGGGCAGCCAATGGCCTTTTTCGCGTTCATTACCCCTCCGCTGACAGAGGCGGTGCGAAAGTCGTCGATCTATTTTGTAGAGGGAACCATCCGGATGCCTACAATCTGCGATCAAAGGAACTTAGACTCTATCAGCCTAATCTCGATAAGCCCAGGCATCATTATAACCCTAGTGATATGCCTTCTCTTGCGCCGCAGGTATTGGGGGAACAGGTGTTGGCTGCGATGGAGTGCAAGGTCACCCATGAATTTCCCATCGCAGATCATGTTATCCTTGTCGCCAGAATCACCAGCATAGAGCAAAGGGCTTCCAAGGATCCAAGCATCATGTATATCAATGGTGGATACCGTAACCCTGCGGGCGAAAAGCTCTACACTCCTACAAGATCCACACAATCCGCAGCCGGTGAAGGGGTTTTCTCGGTATGGGATTATTCTTTGTTTCCCGGAGAAGAAGAAAGACAGGACTACATGAGGAAAATTAAGACCCTCATCAAAGACAACCCTGCCTTTTACGAAAAGCCATCTGCCGAGACCTTTAGGAACATCGAATCGAGTTTACCGTACGCTACAGGGAATTTCGGAATTGATCTAGAGATTCTTGTCGCGGAGTGCCGAAAAGAAATGGGTCTCCCTGCGCGCTTGCGTGCCGAAGCAGAAGGACGACAAGTCTTGAGTGACTTCTACGGGCCATTGACGCCGGCAATGAGGATACAGATTGTCGATCGAGCGAAAAGGCTCGTTGCGTTGGATGCGCGCTTTCTGTCTCAACATTACCGCACTCTCCTATACAGCTTGGGCGTCAACCCTAGTAGCAGAGATCTCCTACCAAGCGACATCATGGAGCCTCTACGAGCAGCAAACTTAGCACCACCTTTCGACCCCCGCCGAGGACATGTCAATGGCGGTATCGAGGATATCATAAAAGTGGAACAGCTTGAGTTCCACCTACGAGGTTATCTTCGGAACAAGAAATACGAGGCTGCGTTGAAAATGCCCCTAGACGCGGCCATGGAAGCCATCAGTGAACGCAAATTAGCGGCTGTATATTTCAAAAAAGCACGAGCGCGCTTACTCACCCAGACCCATCCTCAACTATTCGATACTTCAGTCATCGACATCGCTGGCGAGGTGACACAAGTAGAAGCTCGTGTAGTTCTATGCCGCTTTATTAAAGCCCTACAGGTCGACTCTGAAGTGGGCCTTCGAAAGCACATCTTCCAAGACTGGCATGAGCTTTTGCGCCGAGTCGGCGTAAATCCTACCATCACGGGAGTGGATGTGGGCTTTCTTATGGGCAAGATCCAACATCTGTACTATTCGAACAAATCGTTCAGTGGGTTTTCTGGCGCCGTTGAAGAGATGCTGCGACCTTGGTTTGTTCAGCAAGTTAGCTGGGAAGACCTTGAGGAGCGCGTCAGAAGCTTTGTTCAGGAAACCCCACTGCGCGCTACAGGATGGTCAGGCAGAGACAGACTTGCCGCTATGGGCCTGCGCTGGGATGCCACAGTTGCGCTACCGAGCAACAATCCTTCTAAGCAGGCGGGTGAGAAACCGCTGAACCGAGGCGTTATTCTGGACACGCTCGTAGCAAAGGAGCTGAAGAGTTACTACGGCAGTGGCACTGAGGAAGAGAACCATGCCATCGCCAAGTACTTGAAGGAGACGTACAGCTTCGACATCACACACAGACCGATACAGTACGAACCCGCAGCGCCTACATATCAATCCTCGAGTGATGAGATGCAACAAGCTTTGAACGCAGCTCCGGTTACT
This sequence comes from Alternaria viburni, assembly GCF_023758015.1. NCBI lineage: Eukaryota > Fungi > Ascomycota > Dothideomycetes > Pleosporales > Pleosporaceae > Alternaria > Alternaria viburni. The sequence continues at coordinate 1,428,471 of NW_026055774.1, forward strand.
GCTCGAGAAGAGGCACAATCTGAGCAGATCTTCTATACACCAGACAGCATAAGCTCTTCTCGCAGGGCAGGCGGGTCGCCAAAAGTTCGGCAGATAAAAGCAGATCGGTCGTTGAAGATTACACGGCCTACTTCAGAACCTCGTACCAAGCACGAAGGTAAAGGCAAGCAGCGCAAGGGTGGCCAAGGGTCGGCTGAGGGACGTTGGGGCACTTACTCTTTTATCGAAGGAAGGAATGAGTAACGTGTCATTGTATGTTCGGTATGTATACTAGAATTATCGTACGTAATTCAGAGGAGACGAGGAAGTCATATGCTTCAGGCCGAATTTCATCCTATTGCTTGTGTAGTACAAGGTCGTGATGTTGATGTTGATCTTGAGGGCGTGAATTTCAGAGCACGTGACTTCGGTCACGGATTAACCTTGGTCCGTGCAGCCTGAAGCTCGATCGCAATTTCCTAGTCGGAGCTTCCCCGCGAGTATCTTCGCGCCGCAGCAGCTATACCATATCCAATCGCCGATAGCATAATACCCATACAACTACTCCGAGTTATACTACTGCCCAGGTCGGAAAGCAGCAGTCATGAAGCTCGTCAGGTAGGCTAGCCCTCAACTTCTGCGAGACTTGCAACTAACGGCTTCGCGCAGGTTTCTTATGAAGTGCCAGAATGAGACGGTCACAGTCGAGCTCAAGAATGGTCAGTAAAGCCCATGCTTCCTTCTGTTTTCTACTCTCATCGCGTTGTTGTCTGGCGACAGCAGCTCTGTTGCGAGCGCGTCTTCTTATGGTTGCGCAAGCACGCTTTTACATCGAAACCTTCAGCTACTTCCTGGAAACATGATCTGACAGGAGCGCAGGCACTATCGTAAACGGCACAATCACCTCCGTCTCACCGCTCATGAATGTCGCGCTCAGAGCCGTCAAGTACACGCCCAAGTCTCGCGACACCGTAGCCCTCGACACAATGACCGTCCGCGGTTCCACAATCCGTTACATCATCCTCCCCGATTCATTACCGCTCGACACACTTCTCATCGACGACGCGCCCAAGCCCAAGAACAAGGCAAGGAAAGAGGTCGGCGGTGGTGACCGTGGTGCAAGGGGCGGTGGCCGCGGAGGAGGCCGTGGACGTGGTGGAGGTGGTCGCGGAAGAGGCGGCGGTGGCAGGGGACGCGGACGGGGTTTCTAGGTGCAGAAAAAGACAACAGAGATTGAAGGCCAAGAAGATCACCCGCAGATGCGCATCACGGCGTCGCAAGAGGGCAGGGAATTGCGCTATGAAATTTGGAAGATTGAGATTATGGATTACTGCACACGACACCAAAGTTTGACGCGCAGTAGGATCATTGTTGGATCAGCTGCACGTACAGGAACAGTCCAACATGTGTGGCGGTCAAACACAAGGGTTGGTGCAAAGGTCGCGCCTCGAGAGAAGAATGATACCACATTGAATCGCAACACTTTACGGTCTTTTGCGAATCTCCGATTTTCTTTGCTATACAAACGTTCCCAGGCTACTTACAAAGCTAGATACGAATCGCCCGCGATAACCGACTACTCCGCATCATACGGTGCAACGGGTGCCGTATCGTTGACCTGAATCCCACCCCTCTTCTTCTCGTTACTGTCATGGAACGGCAATTTCCATCCACCCTCTCCCTCCGGCGTACTCAGCCACAACCTCATCAAGTGCCTCCTTGGCGCCGGTGGCGCATAGTCTTTGTACGCTGTTCTGGCGTGGAATATATGGTTGTTGGACAGGAACTGGATATCGCCCACGTCCAGAATCATGTGCAGCGCATGCTTTTGGCATGTCTCCTCGAGAACGGTAATGGCGCGTTCTTGGGCCTGGGAAAGAGCGGGGATGAGACCTGCGTCCGAGAAGCGGGTCAAGGAACGGACAAAGTAGGGGTCGAATCTGTTGACGGTTCTGTCAGTCTGAAATTCTGAGGACTTTGTGGTTCTTCGGGCGCTTGCTTACTTGCTGTAGACCCTTGGATTCTCTCCCGTCTCGAGGTAGAAAACGGCGGTTTTGATCCATTCCTTCTGTCCCACGCTTGTCTCGCCTTTGCGGTCAAAGTACCAGATAGGTTGGGTGAGCAGTTCGGCAACATCAGGGTGGTATTTCTGAAGATCATTCCACACTTCATGGCTACTGACCTGTACACGCAACGAGTCAGCAAAACCGCATACTTTTGGAGATGTCTTGCGAACTCAGGAAATCGCAACATGACTTACAAGATCAGACTCCCCACCCTCCAACGCCTTAGCCACACATAACAGCCCCACCAGATCCGAATCATCGGCATGGAAGAACTGCCTGGCATTCGTCCGGTAAATCCGCACTTTATCAATCGCCGTGGCATCTTCACCCAGATCCTTCACATGCCCAAGTACATGACCCCGACTATTCTGGCTCACAAAGTAACCCAGATACGTTCCGAGACCCATGTACGCAACAGCAGATTTCTGGTTTTCCCACTGCTCAACAGGCATACCTTTAAAGAGAATGAATCCCTTTCCATCGATCAATTCTTTCCGCAACGGCTCAAGAAACTTTGAGAAGTTGGGAAGTGGGAATATATCTTTAGTGATGCCTGTCAAGGGTGTTCCAGAGGCGATGAAGGCATCTGCTGCTTCGCTCATCTCGCGCACTTCGTCGGCGGAGAAGATGTGCGTCCAGCGTTCGGGGTTGGATGCGTAGTCTGTTTTGCTCCATGCTGTTGGGCCGGTTATTTCTTTGGGGAAGGCAGAGTAGGGTTGTAAGAGGGAGTAGATGGGCTCGTGTTGGCCTGATGTACGTATTCCATCTGGGAAGATGGATTTGGGGGCTTTCTTTGTGGTTATAGTGGTTGGGTCGGAGAGTGTGTGTGGTGCACTAGGCGAGGGAGAAGTGAGTGCTGGCGCCATTTTGGTGAAGGTACTCGAGCCAATTGGACGGCAGGAGCTCGGTCTTGAAAAGGATAAGTGGAATTATGAAGAGCTGGGTATGTGTGTCTCTTCAATTCCTCGAATGGATGTGATCAAGAACGTTACACAAAAGCCGTTGAAAACACGTAAAAGCAAGATTTATTTATTTATATATACTCTCATCCGATCGATCCCTGCCTTCCCAAGCCTCGTCTCCCCCTCATCCCCTCATTCTGATGTTATCGCATCATATCTGAATCCATGTTGTTGTTTGCGATCATTTAGCCCCAAATGGCGTGCTCGCACGGCATCCCAGGACCAAGTTGACGCAAGCCCCGCTCCTACCTCCCATGCCTCAAACGTAATCCTTTCTTGGCTTTTTGCATCCGGATCGCTGCTCATCACTGTTGATCAGAAATCGGCAGTGAGCAAGGGTCGTGATTTCATGAACTGATAAGATTGTTACAAGGGTTGTTTGTTACATGTACGTCGGGATAAACAAGACGCGAAGTGGACGAATGGAGGACCTTTACCCCACTTAGTCGCTCCAGACGCCTCTAAATGCTACAGGGCAGGAAAAGCCCGGGAAATCGATATCAAAACCCATGCGGAGTAAGACCGAGGACGCCGCGCGCCCCGATTCCGCACACATACCCAAGACAAGAACGCCGTACCGATCGATCGCCATCATGCAGCAATTTCACATGCCCTTCAGAAACTCTCCAAACACTCCTCAACAACAGCCTCCAACATGCCCAATGTATAGAATCTTGCAACATTGCCGTACACATTCATCTTCCTCTTGATCTCCTGCTTGTTCTTCGTAGCTACCCACTCGCCTGCGCAAGCACAGTGTTCCATAAACTCATTGCTGCGTAGCCTCTTGCACTTGCCGCACTTCAGATCTTGCGTACACCACTCGAGTACCATCTTCTGCACTTCGCCGACGAGTTGCTCTTCGATGCGTCGCTTGTCATAGGTTGACTCGCAGTTATCGCACTTCCATTTGGGGAGGACGGGGGCGGCATCGCTGTCGGGAAGAATGACCGGAAGCAGAGAAGAGTCGCGGCAAAGGTCCAGGTCGCGTGAAGATGTACAATCATCACAGATAACGCCTCGAACGATGAGGGCGGCACTGGGGTTGGTGAAGCTGGCTTCCGCGCTGAACTCGCGAATGTCGAAGAGGTTCAGCAACTCCTTTCGCAGCGCACGCGCTTCGAGCGAGATGGCACGATCCAGGCTCAATACTTGCATGATGCTCTTGACGAGTTGCAAGACCGGATTTGTGAGCTTGAGATGCGAGCCCGGGAGTTCGGGGAAGACGTAGTCGGATGCGAAGAGTGGATCCAAGACCTCTGCGTGTTGCTTCTTAGCGAAAACGTTCATCTGTTTCGACAGGGGTCTAGTAAACTGCTTCGGTAGGATCTGCGTTTGCTCGTTCGGATCGACAGTCAGTGGTCGAAGCGGAATCTGTGTGACTCTGGGTGTCGAGCCGTCTTCCGTGATTCCAGGACGTTTCCGTGCGTGCATGAGTTCGATGAACTCAACGACCCAATCGTTGAAGGTAGGCTGGAACTTCGGCGGCAGGAACTGTGCAAGCTGCCAACACATGATGTTTTCAACCGGCTGTGTCTCGTCCTCGGTGACTTCATTGCATCCTTTGCCTCCGTAGTTGAACTCATCATACCAGACCAGGTAGTCCCAGTATTCTTTGATCTCAAGCTCCATGAACTGGAAGAGCGGTTTCGACTTGATCGTCTTGATGATGTACTGACTGTACGCATAAGCGTTGCCTACTTCGGCTTTGGTTGTCTGGAGAAGCAGGCGGTTCGGACTAGCAAACACGATGTGCGAGCCAACACGCTTGAAGTCTGTCATGAGTTGCTGTAGCGTCTTCTTCGACATCATCTGGACATAGTAGTGCAGTGCACGGTCGTAGAGGAACGATCCCGGACTGCTGACCCAGCGGACGAGATGTTGAACCATGACATCGGCCATACTAAAGCCGTGCCCGGCTTGAACAGCTTCAACCCACCATGCCTTTACCATCTCTCGGAGGACGGTGATACCGGCGCCTGCAAAAGCGTTGTCTGACACGATGACGTGGGAGCCGTCACCCGTAGAATCATAAGATGGGTTGAAGGAAACAGAGTCTGCACCCTCAAGCTCGTTGACCAGAGACGACGACAGGATGGTGTTGATAGCGAGGTTACGAAGGTTGATGTCGATGCATACTGACGAGTACGTACCGGGGTTGTTTACCGACGGCATGTCCACCGTCTCCAGGGGTCCAAGAATGTCATCCTTCTCGTACCCAGCATGATCTGGCTTCGCCTGACCAGACCACCAGAGTATCACTCGTTCCTTCTGCAAGCGTCGTGCATATGCGATATCGATCAGGAAGCGTGGGTCGTTGCTCTCCAGGTTGCAGAGCGGGACGTCTCCATAGCGAGCAAGCTCCAGCAGATGGGCAACCCAGGACCCAAGATCAAGATAGTGGCCTACTAGTCGCCTGGCAATGAACGCCTGCCAGCCGAGTGGTGGTAGTTGCTTATCAGTCTCATCAGGGTGAAGCGGTAAGATGGGTAGTTCCTTAAGGATAGGAATGTCGTGGGAGAGAAGAGCCTGGTTTGGCGACTGCATGACCACAATCATGGGCCCGCTTTCGTCTGCCTTCATCTTTTTGACAATGTCCCCGACCTCAAGAAGGGCCTTCCGCTTTGTAGTCACCATCGTTGTCTTGAAATGAATGTCATCCTGGTACTCGATCATAGTCTGCCACGGTTCGCCATTGCTGTCTTCCATCCGTCGTTGCAGTGCATCCCGGTAGATGCGGTCGACGTTAGGCATACCCTGAGAATCCTTGGACTTGTTCTGGATGACAATGTGCGCCTCATTCTTTGATGTTGAGAAGATACCGTAGATGTTGCGGTCTCCGCTGCTGACGTGATAGAGGTATAGATAGTTGAACGGTGCCTCAGCCAGGTATGGCTCTTTTGTCGGTACCTTTCGCAGTGCCGACAGATCGAAACCTTGTTCAAGACCCTTTCCGAGCACACCCTTCTGCGACTCGTCGAATGTGCAGGTACTACCCAGCTCAAGTATGGCTCGTATATTGAGTGGCACATGCTTCTCGTATACGCCTTCGACACTGGAATGGTTGAACAATGCTGAAATACTGTTTGCTTCCTGGACGTATGTCTCTTCCGACATCTGGAGCTTGAACAGATGGATCGATGGATGCCCGTTCGGCAGAGAATGGTTGACGACCTTCTCCACAGAGCACCCACTAATCGAGACATCTGGAAGATCTTCACTCCTCAGGTTCAGATACAATTGTCGAGGCACGATGATCTTGAGGGCGTGTATCTTCTTGTCGATCAGGACGAAAGCTCTGACCTCGCCTGGCGTCTCGGTCGGTCGCAGCTGAACAAGCTGCCATGTACTGATGTACAAAGATTGAGCCTGGTTCCTGAAAAAGCTACCGATCGCATCGGACGCATCAACAGCCTTCTCTCCGAACAGTTGTCGTCTGCGCTTCCGTGCTTCTCGCTGAATCTTCCACTTCTGTTTCTGGTACATCAACCATCCGGAATAGTCCTTATCGATGCTTGGCATGACTTTGGGAAGTGCGGCGTATGGGTCGACAATAGGTACTGCAGGCTCGGGCTCCTTGCGCTTCGCCACCATCTTAGTGACTATGCCCTTCTTCATCTGGGATTGATTCTGCGTTAGCTTTGCAGAGCCGAAGTCTTCGAAATCTCCAGACAGCTTGTTGTTCGCAACGTTGGCGTCGCCGTTGGTTAACACCTTTTTGCTGAACATATCCGTCATCTTTGTCTGTTGGAGCTTGTCCTCCTTCTGACGGATCCTGCGGTCAAGCCAGTCAGGATGCGGCACCCTGGGAACGGGGTTTCGGACTTTCTGGTATGCTGCAGGGATGGTAATGAGCTTTTGGATGACAGATGCCAGACGTTCGCGGTAATAATCCCAGTCAAGGATAGAACGAAGGTCCATCTCTCCAGGATCGTCTCGCAACCATTTCCTCAAGAAGTACCTTTTGACAGTTTCCTCTGCCGAAAAGATCGCCAAAGGAACGGCACGTTCAGTGACGGGAGCGTTCCTGGGCGTCTTGGAGATGATGTACTTGCAGTTTAGACCCTTGTCTTTCACCATCTGTTCGCCCAAAAACTCAGCGAGACGTTTGGCAGTTGTGATAGCAGTAGACTTTTGCGCTCCATACTCCTCCAACGTCTTCGTCATACTCTTGTTCTCCACAATGAGATCGATGAGCTCTTCATCTGCCAGTGTCGCTCCACGAGTGTCGAGAATATCGAGCCATCGGTTGGCGACCTTCGCGACGGCTCCATACGTTTCTTCCAGTGTTGTACCTTCCAAGAAGAACTTGAAGATCTGAGCCTGGAAATTCTTGATGAGCTTTAGCTCACCACGACGCTTCACCTCAAAACCCTTCAGTTCCGCCAAGCTACCGTCGTGGTTGAACACAGCATAACGCTTCTTTAAGTTCTTATCCTCTTCCTTCGATGTCGGCAAGATCATGGCCTTGTACGGCCCATCGACTTCGAAGAAGATGGAGTTGTCGCTATGCTTCTCGTACCGGAAGGTTTCTGGGTCTACCAGTGTCTCGTACTGGTGGTTGGTGTACTGCGCGTGGACCAAGTGGTTCAACATCGTGCAAGGATACGAGATCGTCAGCTTCTTGCCGTTGCTGAGTTTGAAAGCAAAGTTTTCCGGAAAGGTCGCTGGTAGAATAGCCCAGATACCGTCGGTGTCAAGCTCCAGGGGTCGTCCAATGCGCTCGACTAGAGAGCGGGCCAATTGGATGATGCGGGCACCAGTCAAGCAAGTGACACCGGCCATCTCGAGGGAGTACCAACGGGATCCTTTTCGCATGACGTATCCGTAAAAGGAGTTGAGAATGACCTTGTGAGCCAACTGCATAGAGTCAAACAGAACAATCATCTTCTTTGCATCCTCAACTTCGGTAGCAGGAGCGCCGGCTGCCTTGAGTGCCTCCGTCTTGCCCTTCCAGACCTTCTGTTTGCCCTTGAAATCGTAACGTCGGTCACGGAAGCCACTGACGGTGTCGACGTAGAATGGATTCTCACGCTGACAGATGATGGCCTCTCGCTCGATTGTCGTAGCATCGTGGACCTTGTGGTAGATCTTCTTGGAGTAGTCGGTCAGACGCTTCCTAATCAGAGTAGCCTGTTCGTCTTCCGACAGTTCTTGGAATGTTCTCTTTGGCGAATTGGGAAATCTTCCAGGGAATTGCTCGTTTTCCAAAGCATTTCGGACCATGTTGTATTCGTCGCGTTTAGCTGGGAGGTACTCACCTCTCCAAGCCCATGGCATTCGGCGATCGCACGTTTTTCCTGGGCGGTTGAAGTCGCAAGCCGCGCAATTTGACTCGTCAATCATGGAATCGGGTTGTAAACGATTAGTTGTCATAATGTTCGGATACATAGATGCAACGTCCAAATGGTAGATGAGGGGTCGCTCGTTACGATTCGGTGTAGTTTTGAGCTGCATGAGCTTCTCAACGATCTCGGCCTTGATCTCATCGTAGTTGACGACGTCCTCCATCTTCTTCTTTTCTTCAACCTCGATGCTGAACTTAAGCGCCGCATCGAGATCGTGGAGCAACTCATCAATAGCCGTAGGGTCGACAGCGAAATTATATGCGATGTCGCTTCGGAACACGCCAGCTTCCAGCGCTTCGACGTGACCACCAACATAAGTCTCGGACTCCAGAAGATGGCCTTCCCAGAAAGCTTCCTTCGGCGCCTGATGCTTGTTCGGTAGGACGATGCCTTTCTGGTATGCCTGCACCATCAAAAGCATCTCGCAAAGGGTACCTGTACCCTTGCGCAGCGCGTCGTCTGGCCCGAGTGGTAGGATCTTGCACAAAGCGAAGATGAACGGGTGCACATACTTCATGTATAAGTAGTAGGTCGCGACAGCGTCGGAGACAGAGTACTCTGCAAGTGTTTGCGGTCGTTCAGCTGCATAAGGTGTCATGAGTTCCGGATCGAGCTCGTCGGGGTCGTATCCAAGCTTAGCCATAGTAACAGCCTTCAGACCACGACTTCCTTGAGGTAGGTAACTGTCTCGACTGACCCAAGAGAAGGCATCCATATGAGCACAATAGTCTGACTGATAGATGTCCTCGTTATTCTTTCTGAACCCAATCTCTTGATACATGTCGATACCCTGTACGCTAGCTCTTGCTTCGACGAACGGCCAATCGAAGAAGTCTCCGTTGTAGGTGACCATGACTGTTGGCTTAGCTTCCTTGATGTGTTCGAAGAAACGTTCCAGCACCCCCTTCTCGTCCGGCTCGTTGAAGATCATGAATGGACCCTGATATTCTGGTTTTGGCGTGTACTCAAAGTCCGAAATATCTTCTGATACGATTTCGCGGTTGGTGATGAGAAATCCCTGACCGTCGATCATGTACGATATCATCATGATCTGATCGATAGCTGCGTCGGGAAATTTCAGCGGGAGCTTCGTTGTTTCGATATCGTAGGCCATGACGACGGGATCCGCTGGTGTAAGGCGGTCCTCTATGCACTTGATGCTTATTACGCCATGCTTGGCCTCGACCGTGTACCAGTTTCCGATCCGAACGTCCTTGTCGATAGCCACTCGTACGTGGTAGGGAACATCGTATTCCCGAATGTCTAAAATGAAATCGCTCGCGTCAACGGTAGTCGTAAATCGTTTCTCGTATTCGTACTCGTCGTTATCAAAAAAGTCAAATGCGCCGTTGCCACTGTGTGCGTGTTAGCCATTGTATACGCAGAGGGGACGAGCTGGACTCACTTTGCAACCTCGGCATATGTATCCATCGCATTGACGTTCTTCTTGTTCTTCTCTACCACTGGTGCGACCGCTTTCCTGACAGCCAAGAGGTCGTTTACGTTGGCAAATGTGAGTTGCAAGAACCTTCTCCGGTATCCTGTCAGATGATTTGGCATGCTCAGATCCTCCTTCTCGACCGTCTTGATCGACTTCACCAAGCCCTCGTACGATTTCTTGCAGTATTCTTCCACGTCTTGTTCCCTGCCCTTCTTGATCGCCAGCAGGAAGTATGGGTCGTATTCGAGCGTCGCTTTGAATGTGTCGCCTTCGTCGCCAATGAAGTAAAAGTCTACGCCGGCTCTACCACCCGGTACGTCCTCGTCTTCTATTGTTGTCGAATGCATGTTGACGAGCCATCCCACTTTCTTCTTGCCTGAGTCGAAGCGTGCGAAGCCCATAGTCTCATCGATGCGGTGGGCGAGGCGCGTGGATTCGAGTTTTTCGTTTTGCGAGGTGCCCTCGCCGCTGCGGAGTGACGAGGCATCGACCGTCTTGGGTTTCCGTGGGCCGTAGGATGTGTTGCCCAGCTTGCCCACCCGGCGGAAGGGCTGACCTGCGCGTCGTGGCGCCATGGTGTGTGGTGGCAGAAGGTAAAAGAGTATTAAATGCTAAGTATGCAGGTCAGGGTATCATTGGGACAGTGAAAGAGCGAAAAGACGGGGTATCGACAATTGGCGGTGGGAGTGTCTTGTCGAGGGTCTCGCAGTCCTAAAGGGTGGATCGGCAAATGCTGGACGCGACGCGCGCGAGCGTGTTGTGCGCTTTCCCCGTTTCGGTAGATTGATTTTGGTGTGGCTGAGCACAGCCACATCCTGTCCCCGATCTCGTGGGATCATACATGCTGCATATTTTCGGGCCTATTCCGCATCCTGAGAAAGTGAATCAACTGCGACTCACCCTAACACAGTCGGAATACCAGCAACCACGAATACGAAAACTCTCCTCGAATCTCCAGTAGAGACAACGCGCGCGAATTTTGCCTCCCCGCCGTCCTCCAGTAACCCACCCATCACACCACCATGGCCGACGACACGCGGAATACCGTCGATTTGAATGCGCTGCCGCCAAAGCCCCGCGCGCCGGCAAACACTATGCCCGGAGGCACAGCGCATACAGCAGGCGGAGAAAAGACATCAGATGGCGGCCCCACATATATCGACGCAGTACGCAGTCTTGGGCCGGAGTACTACTTGAACTTTCACAAGCGCCCTTGCGTACGAGACAGTCAATTGCAAGGACTAGCAGCTGGCTTTGCAGGAGGAAGTTTGGCCGCTATAATAGGGAGTACGTGACAAGAAACTCCTAGATTGGACTGTAGGGCAATGTACTGACAGCACCATAGAGCCGGTCATCACATCCTCCAACTGGGCCGTAGCAACCTGGTGTGGCGTCTCCGTCGTGTCCTATCAAGTATGCCAGTACTACCGATCCAAGGAAAAGGCCGGCATAAAACAAGCACAAGAGCTCATGGAGAAGAAGCGTGCGAGTATTGAGGCAAAGAAGGAGGCTCGGCGGAGGGCGAGGGAAGAGCAAGATCGACTGGAAATGGAGCGGAAGGCAGAAGAGGAGAGGAGAAAGAGCTGGAGTTATTGGTACCAGAAGAACGTCAAGTTCTGGTAGTGTTTTGCGATACAGGGCGCTGGGGAATGGGCAATCTCATGTATAGTTGTGTATAAGAATATGTATGATATGTCCTGATGTGACATGAAATCACATGGTACGATTGATGTGCTACTAGTTGGCGTTGTTGATCTGGACAACATATCGCGCAACAACACCTCCTCCGGGAGCTCGGTTTCTTTATCTACCCATACAGTCCTGCCTCAGCTCCCAACCCTACTCTACTCTTCCTCCAGCTGGTCAGGATTATCTCCACTGTATCTCATCCAGCACAAGCATAGCCACGCGCAAAGTAACAACAGCAGCTGGGGCTGATCACAGTGCTGAACGCACCAAAACCGAAGCCTTCTTCTGGAAGCCAAACGTCTGGGAGATCAAGCGTGTTACCATTAACGAATTATCGCTGCTCGTCGCGAAAGCTTTTGACCTGGACGACAAGGAGACGCCCAAATAACGAAGACCGACGCTCGCTCTCCTGCCTTACCACAATAGAGTGGTCAAGTCGATCCACCACAATCACTATCCTGGTCGAAGGACAGCTCTGGTCGAGATGGACGCAAAGTTCTGTACCCACGCTTCAACCCTCAGTTGAACCAAGTCCACTCGCGTTCTTCGTGCCAGTCACAGGTTCCTCCTCAGTCTGTGTCTCGCCAAATTCTTACGATCACCAACTTTTCCCAACCCGCCTTCTTTCCGCTGGATCCTACCGTCTCCGCCATCCAGCCCGGACCCCAATCTCTTATCCGCTGTTTGACAGCTTCCGGCTTGTTCTGCGCGCACAACAGCACATATGCGACACCTCGATCTGAGCTCAATAGTTCCGGCAGCTGCTCCAACATTCTATCGGTTACCACCATGCCATCCTCGCCTCCGGCGTACGATAACTCTAGAAGATACGAGTCCTGTTCGAATGACGTCGCTGTCTTTCCTTCCGGCACAGTGTTGTACTTGTCGTGGCTCGTCAGATCGGGCAACTCAGCTGGCACATATGGTGGATTGAATATGAAGACATCGACAGAGTGCGGTCGGATAGCACTTGCTAAGTCGCCGTTCACGACATCGATGAAGACCGAGCGTCCATTCTCCCGCTCTGTGATGGCATCGCGGACTGTTTGAGAAGCAGCTTTGCAGGCGAAGCTGTTTATATCAACCCCGAGTGTCAGCACATCGTGGCGACTGAATATGGTGCGTGCATTCGCAGCGACGAAGGCTAACACGACGCCTGATCCTACGCCCACTTCAAGCACCAACGGTGGGGTTGTTGAAGCATCGCCGAATCGTTCTTTCAGGTATGCGGTTTCCGACGCAGAAGAGAGCGTATCGAGTAACAGATATGAGTCTTCGGCTGGTTCGTACACGCGATCAAAACAGACGTGGGATGTGGATGGTGTTGGCAGCATGGTTGCGATTTTGTTTCGAGATCGGAGGTGTCGGTGTGGGCCAATTGGAGTGGAAGGAGCACCCTAGTCTAAAGTAGAGCCGAGGCTGAGGTCATCACTTCTTGAATGCATCACATTTCCTCTGTCGCAACATTTTGAAGCTTCATCCAATTTTTGTGCCAGTATGAGAGCCTACACGCGGTTACTAGCTACAGCAACAGATGCAGGCGCATCTAGGCCCTTTAGGCCAGCACCTGCTGCCTTGTTGCCGCCAATACCGCTTTACCGTCGCCTGCTACGCTCACATAGGAAAAGGCTGGGCGTGGAAGAGCGACTACTTGGTGACATGTACGTCAAGGCCGAGTTCAGAGCGCACAGGGACATCGACAACCCCGTGCAAATAGTGAGTTGCGATCAATTCAGGGTGGTGGCTATGCATCACAGTTTCTGACATGGACAGATCGGATTTTTATCGGAATGGCAAACATATTGTCAAATGCTCGAAGGAGATTCATGGAAGGAAGCCAAGATGGACAAAGCAAAGATTGACAAGATGAGCGGTAGGTTTACCAACATGTGTAAACGTTGCCTACTGACTGGATCATAGATCAACAAATTGGTCAGCTGTACGAGCTCATGCAACAAATCAAGAACCAGGCTCAGGAGGACGCCGATGCCGAAGAAAAGCGTGTGGTTGACTTGCTTGACAAGAAGGATCCCAAAGAATAGTGATCGCGCCACGCGTGAATCACAACCTGGAATCCAACAACGATCAAGGGGCAAACGTGGCAGACTTCACTCCCAACGATGAATGCGTAAACACGAAAAGCCTCCATACTTCACATCGCACTCCAGGATGTACTATATATATCAGCAATATCAGATCAGTCTCCAGTATCCTCTACGCCCACGTCTGTCGCTCCATGATCGCACTCCATCAAAGACTCTTCGCTTCACGATTTGAAGCCCTCTTCAGCCCATCGCAACTACCAACACCCCTTCTTGGCCTAATCGTATCCTGCTGAGTGGTGGACTATCGACACTCGACCTGTGTCGTCTGACTACCCGAGACCTACACCTTGTGCAACTTCTCTGTCCGTCCGACATGTGCGGCTGCACTCTATACGACTCGCCAACATGCGGTCATTCTTGGATCTCCATGAGCCAACCTTGCGGCTTTCTTTCTGATCTCCTCAATTGCCCCAACCGCCAAACCTATCAGACACTAATTGCACCGCCATACACCTGTCCTATTTGTAACGGCGGATTTGCAGATCGAGAGACGATTGAAATGGTTCAAGGACCTTGGGGTTGTAACCAAATGCTTCGAAACCACGTTGGTGGCAACTACGCGATCCCGGGTCAGTGGGGCAGCGCGCCGTTCATGTCTGGTGGGTGGGGAGGCCCAGCGATCACTTCTGGACCCATGTCTGGTGCTATGATTCCCATGAATCAGGGCTTTACCTATGACCACCGCCTCACTGGCCCTTATGGCCCTCAAAGCATGATGTCGCATGCTCCGATGATCACGAACGGACCGATGATGGGCGGCTCAGGGATGGTTATGCATGAACCGATGATGTACGACAACGGATTTGGTGCCTACGACGATGGCTATGCCAGCGACTACAATGGATACTGCGATGGCAGGCGAAAGAGAAGGAGGCACAAGAGCCATTACAAGTACAAGTATACAGACAAGCCCGCGACCAATTGTACAGTTATGTAGATTGTTGGGTTGTTAAAGTGTATGAGATATTGCAGTGGGGCTCTGTGTATATAGGATATTGCAGCTGTTTCATTACCTGGGCATGCATAACGTGGTAGCGGAGTTGAAGCACGTTCCTTAGATACTTCGCTGGACAGCCAGGTGAAGAGGCGATAGTGAAGCAACCACTGCCCTGGTAGCGAATCAGCGGCTCGGTAAATTTTAGGGCAAGAAGACCCTGCGTCAAGAAACGCCTAGCCAACGGCCAAAGGGGCCCAAGAGTGAGGCGGCGAGACTACAAGTTGACTCAAGTCAGTCTAAACTACATATCTAAGCTGAGTGTCGATCGCGTAAAGACGTTCAATCTGTTACAAGAAGGCGTGATCAGCCCCTTTGCCCTTGCTTTGTTCGAAGCGCTACCAGTCCGTCGGCTACGTCATTCGTCACGGGGCCCGGGCTCCTTGTAACCAGACTTCCTAAAACATTACTGTACTTCTCCTGAGCCATCCACCATTCACAGCACATAGCAAGAACCAATCCAGACCACACATCTACAATGGCAACCAACGCGCCCACCTTGATCAACCTGCCGCCTCCGCCGTCTGGCGACGAGACGCCTGGTGATGCTCCGTAAGGCATATGCGCTTGGTGGGGTTCATTGAAATAGTCGGACTGACGCTGTATACACAGAGGTACCCCGAACTCGGTCACCACGACCATGTCTGAGCTCTCGACTGTCGCCATCAAAGACGGACATCGCGGCCACTTCCCCCACCACCGGAACCCTGCTGAAGCTGAGCGTGCCGACCGCATCTCGCGCCTGGCCGGTCTGGAGCGCGTTGCAGTCTCGGGCCGCACTCCCCAAGGACTCAACCCAGGCAGCGCTGCCAATCCTCCCCCAGGCTACTTTGACGCAAACAACCAGCCGCAGCTCTTCCGTGAGCGCAGCACGGTTGGCAGTGCCAGCGCAACCGGATCCGTTGGCGGTCGCACGACGTGGGCAAGTGGCAGCGATGTCTACGAGCCGGACCGCATGAGCGAGGACCAGGACATGGACACATCAAGCATCGGAGGCTTCAGTGACGAAGCCGCCTCTCTTGTTGGCTTCGGCGAGGGTGCGCGCACACCAGCTCGGCAGCATAGTCAACTCGGCAGCCCTGCTGTTGGAAAGGCGAGCGCTCTGCCGGGCTACTTGCGAGAACAGACGCCGACCAGTCCAATGTCCGGCGTCAGCGTGCCTGTCAGTTCTGGTTCGACGCAGACCATGTCCAGCACGGAGCAACAGAAGAAGGAAGCACGCATGATGAACGGCATGACCTACGATGACAACGTCGTCGACACAGCGAGCCATGCGCCCCCCGCCAGTGGTCGTGATGGAGACTCTACTTCTGGAGACGCCATTCGCGAGCGCATGGCGCAGCGTCAAGCTGACAAAGATGCTGGCATGGACTATGAGCAGCAGAAGGACGCTTAGGGAAATGTTTCTTGTTTCACTCGAGTCATGCTTTGAGGCGGGCGTTGGGCAAAACCTGATAAATCACGGAAGGCTATTCCTTGACAATTGTTCAGGATGTTAGTATGGGCGGAAATCAACCAGCCCGAGGGCTGCGAACAAGAGTTTTTTTTATGAATGCAATGCTATTATGATTGACCACCGCTTAGAGTCTTGGACCCCTTGCGCGATTGGCGTGCTTCCCCGGTTTCTCTATACTTCAGTATGACGTCGCGCACGCGATTGAATGGCTTGGAGCGCCCGTCCGCCGCCGTCACTTGCGGACGCGTCTGTAACCCCGCAAGGCTGTGTCAGTCGATGCGCAATCTTGGGCGACACGGTTGATAATAATGGTATGCAGCGAATCACACCCCGCATTTTGGCTGCAGCTTGCGGCCCAAGTGCCCTGGCCAGGCAGGAGACGATCTTCTGGGCTCTGCATCTGCAGGCAAGCCCTCCCCACCTCATTGCACTTCACATGCCGCAAACACCACTCAGCCCAACTTGAAGCTGTAAGACGCGCGACTGCTCGTCTTCTTGCGACAGGACCATTCAGATCATCTAGCCACCACGCGCATACAAGTACCTCCGCACCCGCGCGTTCCGACAAACACTTTGTGTGGAGCCCCGCATACCCCAAAACATAGCCGCCGTCACCATGGCAGACCACGACACCACGGAGGCTATTGACGTCAAGGACACGTCCCTCAACAGCTCCGTATCTTCCATCGGCCGCACACCTCCGACTGCGCTCAAATTGGGCTCCAGCCCCAGCCCGGCATCGTCCCACCGTTCGAGCTTCGCGGAGCACATGCGAGGAACGCCCACATCACCACGCGCGTCACGGCAGCCTTCGCTGACACAGCAAGCGCTACAAGACCTCCTCAACAACCCACCAACCAAGGGCGGTGATCCAAAGTTCCAGGGACGCGATTGGAAGACTGTCAGACTCGGAGAGATTGTCGATCCTGACCTGGTGAGGTTCGTCGAGTACGATACCAGCGTTGAGGATGCGACGAGCGTGGGTTATACACAGCTATCTTCATGCGCATGGGCTGATTTGCATAGATACTAGTCAAACATGGCGCCCCTAATGTCGTCCTCCTGCGCGAAGATGCGAACACACGGCATGCGACCGGGACCTTCGATTACAGCGACCTGAATGCGTACCTCCTCCTCGTAGTCGGCCTCGCGCACCCCGAAGAAGGTGACATCGCCTCGTTCGACGAGCTTGCACAGAAAGGAAGAGAAGGAAAGCCCATACCGCTCAAAGACGTAAAAGAAGTTGGTGGCAGGAAGGAGCCGCTGATTACTCTCGACGAGACAACGGATCTTTCCAAGGCCATAGAAGTCTTCGGAAGCGGTGTACATAGAGTGTTGGTCGCAGAAGAAGGCACATCGAACGTCAAGGGCATACTTACCCAGCTAAGACTGGTGCAATTCTTCTGGGAGAACCGATCGAGCTTCCCAGGCGTAAACCAGCTGTACCCACAGCTGATCAAAGACCTGAATCTTGGATCCAAGACCGTTCTAGCCATCAAGTAAGTAGAGCGCAGATTCGCAGAAATCACACGGCTGACTGGATGTTAGTGGAGATAAGCCTCTTGCGGCGGCTCTGGAGCTCATGAACAACGAAGGCGTGTCGTCGCTGCCAGTCTTGGACGCGCAAAACAACGTCATTGGCAACATATCCCATGTGGATGTTCGGGTAAGTCTCCTCTGGTCAGTTTCATATTACGCGACTAACGGCTGGCTCATAGCTCTTGACCAAATCCACATCGCTCCCACTGCTTCGCTCATCCTGCATTCACTTCATATCTGTCATCTTGTCCGAACGGGGAGTGAATGACGGCAAGGACTCCTTCCCCGTGTTCCACGTCAACCCATTCAGTACCCTCGCACACACTGTGGCCAAGCTAGTCGCAACCCGCTCGCATCGCATGTGGGTCGTGGATGCGCCGTCTCCGGCCTCATCAGGGCCATCGACTCCAGCGATAACACCTGCGATTGTTGTTCCTCCTTCGCCAATCACACCACTACCAGGGATGGCAGGCCCAACACCCGTCAATTCCACTGCGCCGACCCACCTTGCTAGTACTGGAGCGGTTGCCCCAGCTATCTCCGCATCAGCAATCTCTGCTATGCCAGGGGCAAGCTTATCTGGCAGACTAAGTGGCGTCATCAGTCTCACGGATATCCTGAATTTGTTCGCAAGAGCAAGCGGGCTGAATCCCCATGACCCCGACGAGGCGAGACGTGCTAGGCGCAGGTCTAGCTCCAGTAGCATGAGGCAGAGCATGGATAGCTCAAGGAGCGAAAGTGTGTCGGCTATCGCTGGAAGGAGGAGCAGCGTGAGTGAGAGAGAAAAGAATGCTCCCGCAGCTCAGGGATTGGGCATCTCCAGAGGACGAGGTGCGTGATGTTTTGTTGGAGAAAGAATTACGCTCTGGAGAAACTCACTACCGAGATATTTCGGACATAACTATTGGCTCTGTGATATTGATGGGCGTTACCAGCGAGTTGTCATTTCAGGTGGTCATAGAGTAAATATTGCCAGCTTTTCTTATGGCACACATTTCCCTCAATCGGGACCGTCATATGTTTATAGAAGTCGCATGCTTGGGCGCGCGAGAAACGAAATAAAAATAGTGTATCAAGGCAACTCAGCATGTCCCATTGTATCATCCAACTTTCCTGAACAAGAGACCGTCGTGTATGGCGGACGGGGGTAGAGGCCATTGAAGGGTTACGGTATCGACATCAGGCGAAGACTTGGTAGCGTCGGGTTTTGACTCTCCCTGAACACATTCAGGCGCTGGTGTTTCGTCATCCTTCTTCTTCGAAGTGCACTTGTCGTGTTCGGCTCGAGTCTATTCCACGGATTTTAGAATGTTTCCACGAAGTATGTAATCATTTTGAACCACACATACAAGGAAGTCGACCTGATCTCTTCTGCGAATAGCCTTCTCGCAGCGTCTGTGTATGTTTCTGTAGGGAGGCTGTATGACCATGGTTTGCTGTGTTGTGCTATCGTTCCCGTGGAAATTGGATATAGAAACAGTTACGAGGAAGTAAGAAGACTATCGGTATTTGAAAGGAAGTATGATACCAGGTCTTGTATTCGTGCATACTGATTGCCAATCTGGTGAAGTACATGGTGTTTGTGCTGTCGTGCTGCTGTCGGCTGTGCACGTGTTGCTGACTGGTGGGCGTTTGGTATATGAAGGGGTTGAGGAACATGAACGACCTGTATCAGAAGAAGGTCTTGTCACTGCAGAATATAATCATGATGAGGGCATCTTCACATTGTCTCATTGTGCAATGTTCTGCCATCGTGGATGGCGTGATGTGAAGCGTGTCGGTCACTGGTTTGGACCTGTGATGTTGAATCACGAGAGCGATCATGTTCTCTCCATGCATTTTGAAGACCAACTCACGTGGTGGTGGAATATGATGTGAAGCAATGCGGTGTTGCCCGAGATGCCCGAGATGCACGCAAAGATGCTATCGCCCATTGGGGAAGGCGCTGCCAAGGCTCGCTTCTCTCACAGGTCGACCAATATTGCTCCCCACCGAGAATCCGTTTCTCACGAACTTTCGAACCGACAAAATTAACGGCAGTCTCTCTTTACAACCAGAACCGATTGACTACCTCAAGCACTAGCCATGCGTGAGTATCATCCTTCTGGTCGGCTCTTACGAAGATGCGCGAAGTTTTTGAGTGGCTAGGACACCCATTGGAGGGTGTTTCTTGACACTCAGAAAATTCAATCATCTTCCACAGCCAGGCTTACCTAGAAATCGCCATGCGCTTACATCCCCAAAGCTCCCAAGTTCGATCCCTCCGAGGTGAAGGTCATTCACCTCCGTGCGACCGGTGGTGAAGTCGGTGCCTCATCCGCGCTCGCCCCCAAGATCGGTCCCCTCGGTCTCTCGCCTAAGAGTACGCCACGAACCCATCGACCAGCGCACATGGATGGAAATACTAATTCGTTCTGCAGAGGTCGGTGAAGATATCGCCAAGGCCACTGGTGACTGGAAGGGTCTCCGTGTCACCGTCAAGTTGACCATCCAAAACCGTCAAGCCGCCGTTTCCGTCGTTCCCTCCGCTTCCTCCCTCGTCATCAAGGCCCTCAAGGAGCCTCCCCGGGACCGCAAGAAGGAGAAGAACATCAAGCACACCAAGAGCGTTCCCCTTGATGAGATCATCAGCATTGCCCGCACCATGCGCTTCAAGTCCATGGCCAAGTCTCTGCAGGGTACCGTTCTTGAGATTCTCGGAACTGCCTTCAGCACTGGCTGCAAGGTTGACGGCCGTAGCCCCAAGGATGTCTCTGACGACATCAAGGCTGGCGAGATTGAGAGTATGTTATACTTGGCAATTCGCGAAAATCAATCACTAACAGAGCGCAGTTCCTGAGGAGTAAGCGTTTGCACCAAGAAGTGTTCACGATCACGATGGAACGATATATGCCATAGAGGGTGCTACATAGCTGAATGAGGACAACGTCTCCCACCCAGAGTTACCCGTCCCGGGACCGGTGGAGTTTGCACAGCCGCGGCGTTTGGGATGTTTGATACCATACTATAAAAAGTGACCCTGGCATACGGCAATGATACAATGCATCTTGTCGAATCAAAACGGTCCCATGCGTGTTGTGATAATCCTTTGACAGATCTTACACATATGCCATGTTCCTCCCTTTCTGACAGATACCCGGTGTTAATTTCTACACCTAGAGGGACATAGCGCGCACTCTAGTATATAAAGCTGTCAATGCAAGGCCGTAATGTGTCGCAGCCTGGAAGTTCGGAGTTCCGCACTACACTTCCGCGATTCCGCGTCACCAGTCGCTTCCTGACACCTGAACAACCAACACAATCGCTCGAACATGTCGGTCGAACGTCAACGCCAACCGTACAATGCGTCGGCGACGATCAGATGAGCTGCCGCGCTTCGTAGACGAAGCTAAATCTCCCTCGTTCCGCCTGCGACGCCGCCACGCGTACTACTTCCTCGGCTTCTTCCTTCTCTGCTGGATCCTCTATCCATCGCGCAAGACGACACCTCATACTGGAGATACTATCAGGGTCAATTGGTCGAATTATGCGTACAGCGTGTACGCGACCGACAGCACCCAGCTATGCCACGCCGTGATGGTCCTGGACGCGCTCGCTCGATTCGGTAGCAAGGCAGACCGCGTCCTCTTCTACCCGGAGTTTTGGGACACAAAAGTAGACAGCGCTCAGGACCGAGACAGTCAACTACTCAACTTAGCGCGCGACGTATACAAGGCAAAGCTTCATCCTATCAGGCTGCTTGAGGTAGCAGGCCGTACAGAAGGTATGCGTTGCGCAAGTGCCCATTCGCCCGGCACATGAAGCGAGACTCTACAAGCACATGGCTGACTGTTCTCAGGTGACTGGGTATGGGACAAGACCGTCACGAAGCTCATGGCCTTTGGTCTGGAGTACTACGACCGCGTAGTCGCTTTGGAGTCGCAGATCACGCTCCTCGACACTCTCGATGAACTCTTCCTCCTCCCTCAGACGCCGATAGCGATGGCACGGGCATACTGGACGGACAGCAAACCGTGGCCATTGTCGTCGACGCTAATGGTTGTCAAACCTAGCCTCGACGAGCTTGCGAAGTTCAAGAACCGCATGGAAGGGGGTGGTGATAGCATGTTGGTCGAAATGCACAGATATGACATGGAGATTCTCAACGAGCGCTTTGAGGAGAGCGCGCTAGTACTTCCACATCGACCTTACGCCCTTCGTACGGCAGAGTTCAGGCGCCACAATCATTCCGAGTATCTAGGCAGCGCTGATGAGACATGGGACGCTGAGAAGGTCTACAAGGAGGGGAAAATCATCCAGTTCAGCGACCTGCCGCTGCCTCCCCCATCAGTCATGTGGTCAGAACAGGCGTTAGAGGAGATGCAGCCCGATTGTGGGGGCAGCCCCGAGGGAACCTGCGCTGAGAGACGGATATGGAAGGGCTTATATGAGGATTTCAGAAAGAGGCGGAAGGACGTTTGCAAGTTGCTCAGTGTGGCAGCACCGGACTGGACTAAGATCAAAAGCGAGCTTCATCACGAGGTTGTGACTGGGTCTGGTAGTGTTGCGCCGGTAGGTGAGGCTGCGGCTGCGGCTGCGTCTGCGTCTGCGTCTGGTTCTGGTTCTACTCCTGCTCCTGGTGCACCTTCACATGAGAAATAGCCAGCCATCAACATCCGCAAACCCGTGTACCTGCATGTTGTCTTACATTTGGCTCTCGCGTACGGCCCGATTGTAGTGTTCGCCAGCCCATGCCGAGGAAAATCTGAAACTGGTGAGCAAACGATGCACAGTTATGCAATGGTATGGCGGATAGGTATGGTAGCGTCATCTTGGAGGAGACGGTAGCAGTGCCGCCAGCCGTGGCTGTCGCATCAGGGCGCAAGCTGAAGCTTATTTGATTGCTGGAAATAAAAGCGTCATGATTGGTACACTGGAACAACCCATGACCACAGGCTTAGACAAGTGACCAACATTGTCTCCACGCACCAACAACGCAAATTGAGTGATAAGACATGTCGACAGCCGATTGCTGTGCCTCATGCATCAGCCCGCACAGGCTCGCAGCTCGGAAGGAAGAAGGACGGCGCCACGCGTTCGCGGATCCACCAAAACCTCCGAAGCGCCACCCTTCCAACTCGCCGCTGCATTCCTCACGACTACCATGACCACCACTGCACTCGTATATGAGACTGTTACACCAGACTTCCCACATGCACACTCACCCCGGAATGTCAAGCCAAATTTGTCGCAACAGAAAGAGCAGGTCATGGTAACACGAGGCAAGCATGTTGGGGTACCAGCCGTTTGTTTTAGCGCGGATTCCGAGGGCTCCATTCGCGGTCGGGTGGTGGGGAACCCACTTTTACTCTAGCCTCCTGCTCGGGGGCCGTCACGCCAACCCCAGCACTCGGTGCAGGTTGTCAGCGTGCAGGGTTTCCATGGCTATATTCCAAGGCGTGGACACAGAACGTAGTATCGAACCTGGGGGCGCACACTTCGTATATGCTCCCAAGGATGAGCAAAGCAGGTGGGGTACGTTGCAACACGGCAGCAGCCACAAGAGAAATGCGGTACGGATGCGAGCGCGGGGGCGGCGCGGTCTGGTGAGAGCGGGAATGGGTTGCAGCAGAGGCTGTCGAGAGCTCGCATATGCAGCAAGGCTGAGCAACTAACTGGCCCTGATATATCAGCTAAGGGGCACTTCCCGGTTAGTGCACCGCCCAGTCGCTGATCTGTGAGCTTGGGATGCGAATAGCCTAACCAGGATGGCAAAGCTGAATTACTCAATGCGAAATTGATAGATATCCTCCTTCCCTCCCTCACGTTGTGAATTTACTTCGGAGTACACCGTCAACGCTGTTCGTCGTCACTACTCATGGTTGTTGGCCATTTATAACAACAACATAAGAACCCACTCACTTCCCGCAGTCGTTGCTCCCACTCTCATTACAAAGTAGCATCCTGACAGCTGAACAACCATGCGCGATTTCATCTTGGCCTCCGTGGTCACAGCCTCAGCCTTGTTCGCCAGACAAGCTGAAGCTGTCGCCGCAAACCCTCTCCCGAAACCCACAAACATTACCTGGGGCGACTCTGGCTGCTTCTCTTTCGGATCTGTCGCTCTCGATGCGCCGGACCATGAGGTGCTCTCCGCTGCGTTCGACCGCGTTACTAAGACCATCGCGGAGCTGAAGTGGATTCCGCAAGCCACCGAAGCATCGGTCACATCGTTTCAGCCTTTTCCAACCCCAACCGCTGCCTCAAGAAAGCGCAAGAGGCAGTACAGTGCACCACCAGGAAATTGCACAGGCACTATCACCAAGGTCAAAATTGACGTCACCAATGCCCACGCTGAGCTTCAACATGGTGTTGATGAATCCTACACGCTCGATGTCGTAGCTGGCTCGGATACTGTCGATATCACCGCTGGAACTGTCTACGGCGCCCTCCACGCTCTCACAACGCTCCAGCAAATTGTGATCAACGATGGCTCAGGTAAGATGATCATCGAACAACCCGTCGCTGTCAAGGATGCGCCACTCTATCCGGTGCGCGGTATCATGATCGATACAGGCCGCAACTTCATTACCAAGGCCAAAATCTTTGAGCAAATCGACGGAATGGCTCTTTCGAAGCTCAATGTTCTGCACTGGCATCTCATCGACTCGCAGTCCTGGGCCGTGGAGATCAATGCGTATCCTGAGATGACCGAGGACGCCTATTCAGCCAATGAAGTCTTCACCCAAGATATGCTGAAGGAAGTCATCGCCTATGCATCCGCACGCGGCGTACGCATCATTCCGGAAATTGATATGCCAGGACACGCCAGCTCTGGCTGGGCGCAAATCGACGAGTCTCTACTGACCTGGTAAGTTCTGACTGTACGAAGTGCATGTGAGACATATACTGACTTCGTATCCCTAAATCTGCAGTCAACACAGTTGGTGGTCGAACGACAACTACGCACTCCACACAGGCGTAGAGCCCAACCCAGGTCAACTTGATATCCTCAACAACAAGACCTACGAGGTGACAGCCAAAGTGTACAAGGAAATGACGCAGGTCTTCCCAGACAACTGGTTCCACATTGGTGGTGACGAGCTCTTTGCAAACTGCAACAACTTCTCCACTGCAGCCCTCGCATTCTTCAACAGCGGAAAATCAATGGGCGACCTCTACCAAGTCTGGGTTGATCGCGCAATCCCCAACTTCCGCGCACAAGCCAACAAGACTTTCGTCATGTGGGAAGACGTCAAGCTTTCCGCTGACGTGGCCGCTACAGGTGTCGTACCCAAAGACGTCGTCCTACAAGCTTGGAACAACGGTCTCGACCACATCAGCAATCTTACCGGACAGGGCTACCGCGTCATTGTTTCCAGCTCCGATTTCATGTACCTGGACTGTGGATACGGAGGCTGGGTAGGCAACGACCAGAGGTACAACGTCATGGTCAACCCCAATGCGACAGACGGTTCAGCGAACTTCAACTGGGGCGGCGGCGGCGGCTCCTGGTGCGCACCATACAAAACATGGCAGCGCATCTACGACTACGACTTCACGCTCAACCTGACCGACACCCAAAAGGCGCTTGTACAAGGCGCCATCGCGCCTCTCTGGTCCGAGCAAGTCGACTCAGTCGTCATTTCTCAGAAGATGTGGCCGCGCGCTGCTGCGCTTGCCGAACTTGTCTGGAGTGGAAACAGGGATGACAATGGCAACAAGAGGACCACAGAACTGACGCAGCGTATTCTCAACTTCAGGGAGTACCTTGTTGCGACCGGTGTACAGGCTAGTCCGCTGATGCCCAAGTACTGTCTTCAGCATCCACATGAGTGTGACCTGAATCTCGATCAGACCGTATTGCACGAAAATCCCGCTGTCTGAGAGGTGGGGCGTCCTTCTTTTTAGCATCAGGATGGTGTTCAAATTTTCGTTCTTCGTTCTATGGGTAGGGATTTCAGAAGATGGGTAGAAAGTTTTTGGTGAAGAGGAAGATGAAGGGTCGAGACACGTTTGCGTCTTCGTACATACCCACTTTGACTTCGAATACACGTCGTTATTCTACGTACCCGTGTCCGCATGTGCAACTGCTTCGCGTTATGAAATGCGAGATGTGGTCTATGAGACCTTTATATATGTCATTAAAGGGTGCTGGGGAAATTTGACGTAATAGAAGTTTGCTATTAAGTGGTTATTGCCAACCAGGTCATGAAATACCTTAACTCCGTTGCGCATTCATCTCGTGGACACAGGATGTCTACTGCCCCTGCAGCACCATCACTTCTTCTGCAAAGGCGTTCATAATCTTCAGGTGCCAATTTGACTTGCCCGACTTAGTTTCTTTCCATTTGCCTCCGCCATTACATCCTTACGGCGACTTGAGATCCTTGGCTGCAAGCACCTCATTCGCAGCTGCCATCTCGGGACTGGTAATCTCCTTCTTGCCTAGCGTGTGCGGGTCGGAGGATTCGTCTGAACTGCCAAACGGCTTCTTCACTGCGTCTTTGAGTTTGTCGGTCGTGGTCTTGTGGAGCGAGTTATCATTGTCGTCAGTGGATGTAGAGGTGGACGTCGATGTCTCTGGAGCAATTGGCTCTGTAGGAACGTGTTAGCTTGTGTGTTGAGTGTCTACACGAGTGGGCCTAGTAGGCCATATAATCGAACAGGATGATGGAGTAGAGAGACACGAACCTTGGAATTGAAGGTCGATGTTGTCATGCGAGGGTGCGGTGCTGTCGACAGAAGGGGAGGTGGTGCTGGTAGCCCCTGGAAGCCCATCCGTAGGAGGCTCTACAAGTTGTTAGCATACATAGGTATACGCGCTTGTTCATCGCCAAACTAATAGCAACGAGACCGTTGAAGAATAGCGCAAGACTGGATAAACACACCCTGGAATTGTGCCGACTGGTTGCTAGTAGCCATGGTTGATGTGATTGGTTAGGTAGAATTTGATCGACAAACTATGAAATTCGAGTGATGTTTTGGCGCATCGGACTTGCATCCGCGGGGAGGCTGGCATCGTGATATACAACAAGCTCGCGCTACGTCACCGGCTGACAGTGCGTGCCGTGGCTGTCGCGTGCCCAGATGATTGGGAGTGGCCGAGGCGCAGCCGCCCCACTTATCCCGCCTTCTAGCGCTCCAGACCCTGACTGAACCCTGAACATCAGCACGGTTTGGGCCAAGTGCTAGTCAGAGGCGGGCTATCGAGATCTAGAAAGGGACCTCGGGATCTGGATTTCTTTATGCGGAAAGAGGAGGATGTCTGGAAGGATTATTTGATAGCCTTGGCTAGGGCTAGACGGCGTTCTAGATGATCCGGATCGTATGGAGCCCGTTCTCGTAGCGGAGACAAGGCAGACGAGCTTTTGTTTCTTCGTCCAACTCCACCAGCAACTGGTCTCTGCCTTGATGCGAGCTAGCCTCGACAAACCCTATCCTCTCAAACAACTTTCTTTCCTCATTAACAAGCCTTACCATTAAGCAAGAGACCGGATCCCTTTCTTTCGGTTTACCAGGCACGTCTCGCTGTAATTGATATGGCATGAAGAAGAGATTGCCGCTCGCGCTGTCATCGCTGAATGCAGTCTCGGTGACCAGGGGAGTGTCAAAGTGTAGCGAAGGAAAATCTCGCCAAGTCTCCTGACCGTTCACCTCGTTTGAACAAACCAATGCTCCGTCGACTACCACGGCCATATTTACGGGTGGACAATCGAATTGTTCACCTGCCCTATACACATGGACCTTTGGGCACAGTTTCATGGGCTTTAGTGAGCCACGCAAGTCCAACCATCCACTCGTCACTGCACCGGTTATATCTTCCGTCGCGTACTGGAGAGAAACATCCTTGACTTGCACTAAACACTCTTCTTCTGAGCAATCCCTAAACCCTATACGTCCATCAAGAGAAGCCCAGCTCCATGTAGGTGCTCTGTATACCTGAGGTCGGGAGGTACGTGGATCAGTCAGGGTTATCCAAAATAGATGCGTTCCGAGACTCTTGCGCCACATGCCAGCGACGTAAGTGTCCCCAGTGTGAGGCATTATATGTTTGGCGATACCGGAAAGCGCTATTAGCTTATCGCTTGGTACTGACAAATCCATATTTGTATAGTGACCAAGGACCTGCCGATACCAGAAACTTAGATAGAAGTCCGCGGCGTTTGAGGCCTTTATTTGCCAGAGCTTCTTCATGTCATGACCTTGGCTTACACGTGATGAAATCCCCTCTGGGGACGTTTCACAAGCGCCAAGTTCCCGACACTCCCAGAATAGCTGATAGCGACAAAAGTGAAGGACCCGTGGCGCGAGAAGCCTCTCCTGGAAAACCCATCCCCTGCTATTAAGCTTTGCATCCAGTACGTGACGTTTCCACAAAATATCTTCGTGCAAGACATAATCCGCGGGTTGGGTATCCGGGTCCGCACGGCTAGTTTCAGCCTTAAAGCTGACGGTCCCGCAGAACTGAGGCTGACGGAACCGAAAAAGGCTTTCAGTGCTGTCGCTGGCATCCGCTGCAGACAGATTACAATAGGAATTGAAATAGACTTTGTCCATCAGGCTAGCTTCACGGTACCAGTCCTGGTGTTCAGTTTCACCCTGGATAATGCAAAGGCTGTCCACCCATAGATACCGAATTCCAAGTCTTTTGGCTGCTTCTACTGCTTCTCGGAATGTTCTTGGTAGATCATCGATTTGGTATACTGGACAATGGCTTTTCGCCATTGCAGTGGTCAGCTGTATCAGCTTTGCGCTTCCCCAGCAATGACTGAGGGTGGCGTAGGGGCCCGACGGCGGCGTTTCTGCTGTATGTATGAGCCATACACAGCTGATCTCACTGTTGCAGTGTCCTAGATCTAACAGTCGCGTCGGATACCAGGAGTTCCTGTCGTTACTTGCGTTGCAGTCTCTGTGGTTTTGACTACAATCTTGCAGCCATTTGGCAGCCACCTGGAAGGACGCATCTGAGCCTGTATTGTCAGTGGTGACACGGCCCAGTGGTGGTAATTCCGGGCTGCGTATGTAATCTGTGGTAACTTAGTTTCTGCCGGATTGTAAACGGCTAATCAACGTACCGATCTTTCTTTGTAGCGAAAAAGGGCTATGTTTTGGATACAACCTTGGAAAGTTTGGCAAGTCGTACCTTACACAGAAGCTAACTCCGTTGGTTCGGTATTGCGGAGTCATAACTATCTTAGTGACCCACGAAGACTCGGCGCCGGTATCGTCCACTAAGACTCCATCATGAGTTCGTGGTTGCGTGGCATGAAAGTATTCCTGTTCAGCCTTCGATAACCGACTCCAGACCAACACACATATATAGCATCCATTGGCTACCGACCTGAAAAGTGAGTCTCGTGTACGATGATGAAGTTCCTGATAACGAAGACATTAGTGTTGCTTCTTTTCAAGACTCATAATGTATATTGCTTGTCAGACTTACGCTGAAGCTTCTCAGGCCCACGCTGAAATCATATTCGACCTCTGGGTCATGCTTTGACTCGGCGTTCTTTGAAAACCACCATAGTATGCGATACTGCGATAACGACTTTCTACAGAGCTCACAGAACATTGCGAGTTCACTGGGGGTCTGAAAACGATGCTTGTAGCGCTTCTGTAGTTGCCTATATCTCGTAGAAGAGGAAACTGCAGGTTTGCGGCGTGGTCACCCCACCTTCCATTGCTCCATCTTCGTAAGTCTGCCTTGTCGAGCACACATATGAGAAGAAAGACGCGTAAACACGACTTCGTTTCCAACGAAGAGCTTGGATGTGAGCATAATACGAGTTTGTTTAGTGGCATGAAGGTTTCGATTGATTCAATGGTTGATTTCCGAGGTCGTGTTGCAATGCTCGAGACGCCATACCCAGACCAGCATTAGCAGCGGAACCCCCAACCGAGCTTGCTTGAAAGATACGTAACCCCGCTGCGGCATTGCCCCACCATCAAATCGTTCGCAGCTGATGCATTCAGCCACCTGGCACATCCTCTAAACTCACAAACGTATGGTTATATTTTTTGTAATTTTCAATTTCGTCAACCACATCCGCCCGTTTAGCACAGTGGTACTGCGTCGCACTCGTAACGCAGCATATGTTCGATATGCGAAGATCCACGGTTCGATTCCGTGAACGGGCAACCCTCATTGTTTTTGAGGTTTGCAATGCCTGGTACATCGTGATGCATCCTCCGATTTGTTTTTGCGTACCCCTAGAGTAGTCAGCAATCGATTTTTTTTTTAGACAAAACAGGTTCGCGTAGGCTCCATGGTGCTCGGCAATACCGTCGAAACAACTGGACTCAAGAATGGTGTGCTACGCAGAGGGAAAGGATGAAAGCGGCAGTCGGAAGCATGGAGGTGTGGCGGTGAGGCGAGCGCGGCTGCGGCCACGCTCAGGGGCGCTGGCTAGTCGAAGGTGGAAGAGGCATGCGTATTTAGGTACAGCTTTTGGGAAAAGAAGAGAAAATGTGTAGTCAAAGTTTGCTACCAAAGTCATTCTGCTTTCTCATGCAGTGTCACGACTCTTCGTGCACCTATCCGACGGGCCTCGTCCTCATGATTATGTGCTAACTGCACCGAACGCATCAGTACACTCGGCATGAACAAACGCATCTCAATGTCGTGGTATTTTATCAAGACTATAGTACAGCAATACAGCTCCTATGCTGCTGCCTTTTGCGGCTTCCCGCCAATCAGCGCCAAAATGTTGTCGAACAGACCCTGCGGTGGCGGAGGGACTGAGCCGTCATGCAGCACATTCTGCAGATCCTGCATATTGAAAACATGCTCGTCGCGCTCAATGTCTTGAGTAAGATCTTCAGAAACCAAGAGGTTCGCCAAAGGTCTACCGGCCTCTTCTTCTTCGTCTACTGGGTAGGCGATGGACCGCCTGCCGACGTGTTCCTCTGGCGGGGGAGTCGGCAGCTGTAACGATCCAGCGCTAGGAGTGATTGTCCTGAGGTACGATCTAGAGTCAAGAACAACGTAGCCCCCGCTTGTTCGGGACGCGAGTCCGAGCGTGATGCTGAAACATGTATCTTTCCAAATTGCCTTCTGGTGCTCTGGACTGTGGATGGAGATCCTCGACGAAGTCCTCTTCTCGAATTGAGGAAGTGAGACGGCGAATGTACCATCGACTTCGTTGCAAGCTAGTCGAACGAGCGGTACGCGCTCCAGCCGTCCGATGCCAGGGGTTTCTATCGGGGCACTGTACGCGAGTGCGTCCGAAACCATGTCCCAGACAGTGAT
This sequence comes from Alternaria viburni, assembly GCF_023758015.1. Lineage (NCBI taxonomy): Eukaryota > Fungi > Ascomycota > Dothideomycetes > Pleosporales > Pleosporaceae > Alternaria > Alternaria viburni. The sequence continues at coordinate 1,459,281 of NW_026055774.1, forward strand.
CGCATCAGCAACCACTACCAGATGTTGTCCAACAAATCCAAGGCCAGAAAGAGCTGTGACATCGATCTCTGTAAGTGATCGTCGAATGGTTGCAGAGTGAGTGTCGATCAGGTGCGTGACACCAGCATCTTCATCCAAATCCCAAGAGATTGAGACAGCAAGGACGGAGCCATCGGATGAGAAGGCTAGTCGGGAAGTGCGCGGTGGTAAAGATTGTTGCGAGCCTTCGGTAATGTCGAGCTTGTCATTGATCTCAACTGCCCGATCGAGTGACCAGGTGACTAGACCTTCCTGTTGAGCCCCACGAACGATGACTCCGTCGCGTGATCGTGTCTTGGGCCTCCAGATCCGTACGACATGGTCTTCACCAACAGTCGCGAAGCCCGGAGCAGCAGGATCAGCGGCAAGATGGAAAACTCGTCCGTTGCCGCATACGTCCTCGAAGAAGTGTGGAGCGTCGATGCGAGTTTCCAGCTTCCATTGCGCACTGGTCTTGTCGCGTCGCCAGATCTTGAGGTAGACTTCACGACGATTTAGACGTTCTTGCTCGTTGAATTCTGGAATGCCTTCATTCAGATAGCGAGCATCTGATTGTGGCGGAACCCACTGCGAAAGGAGTAAAAGTCAGTGTGTGTGTCAAATGCGTCTTGTGCAGTTAGAACTTACCTCATCGATTGTGGCAAGCCATTCTCCATCGTGGCTGACTTGAATGTGCATGACTGTGGGTTCTTTGATCTGACCTCCATCTGGCGCGACATTTGGTTCAGTCGCGTTGTTGCGAGTGAGTGCCTGGCGCCCTTTAGCACGTTCGTTCGCGATATCATAAGTCTGTAAGTATGGCTCAGGCTTAAGACCTTCCTTCCGACGAGGTTGTGATGAAGGTACGGAAAAGAAGACTTCGGCTGGATTGGCTGGATTTACAGCCATGGGTACCGCATCAAAGAGGCCATGATAATTGCCAGACTTGGTGTCCTTAGGCTGTTGTTCGAAGTCGATTCGACGCGATTGGATGCCGATGATGTTCGTGCGGGCCTCGAGCTCGGTGGTAGAAAGAACGATGACGGAGTTGTTGGCCAGTGTCAATGCATAGGCTGAACCAGTAGGAGATACTACAACATTCTCAATAGCTGCAGAAAGATGAGGTAGGTGTTGAGGTTGTCCTGTGGCAAGCTGCCATATCGTAAGGACAGTCTCGTCGCCACCTGAGATGATGTAGTTGCCGTCCAAAGACCACTTGACAGACCCTACCGCGTCCCTGTGCCAATGGAGTCTCTTGGGCCTGAAGCTCGCGGCGTTGTCCGCTCCTTCCTTGTTGCTCTTCTCAATCGCAGCAAATGAGGCCAGAATGTCTTCAAAGAGAAGAATCACGCCAGTCTCCTCACCAACAGCAATGTCCAGTACATCTCTTTGGTTACCGTTGTCTTGTTGCTCGCGGTGGTAAACGCTGAACGTGGTGATCTGCTTCGAGAACTTGAACTCGCGCCAAACATACTCAAAGTCCTCAAGAGCCGTCTTGCTGGCCTTTGCGCGCTTTCCAACGACGATAGAGTCAGTTGTAGCAGCTACAACATATTTGCCTTGTAAAAGCACCTGGAGACCGCGGATCGCAGAGCTTGCACCCAGCACTTGCTTGACTTCCTTCAGTTCCCGGGATTCTTGGCGCCGAGTACGAAGGACGCGCACACTGATGGTATGGCGGCCTTCATCAACATCATGACAGTATACGAGGTCATCGTCGGCCTTGGCCTTGGAATCAGACCCAGGTGGGGAAATGACCGTCATGTGCTGGACTGTAGCACCAATGTTCCAACGGCCAGCCGTCTTGCCAGCCACCCAGTTCCACAGTATTATATGCCCGTTCGAGTACGCGGCGTACACGAGGTGAGGGTTCGCGGGTGATAGGGCATACGTTGTGAGGTTTCCTGTGTCGTCTTGGGAGAGCGTGTTGACAAGCAACGAGGTTTCGGTGGCATATACGCGTAGCGAATTGGAGTCGGCTATTATCAGATACTTTTCGTCGGGAGAGAAGACAGGATCGGCTGGTATGAACCATCCACCTTGAACTCGTGAGGAAATCCATCTCTCTGTCTTCTTGTTCTTTCTCTTCTTTACTATGGCTTCTGTCGCGGTGCCTGTCACTTCAGCCTCCGTAATTCCATCGCGGTCTTGTCTGTTCTTTTCCTTTCGCTCCTTCTTGTCCTTCTTTTTCAGCGCAGACTTGGATAGTCCTGACTTGGCGAGCTTGCCATTGACTTCAGCCGGCTTCGTTGGGGTGTCGGTCGTCGCATCTTGGATCGCGCCGTTCGTTATCGGGGTTGCAGCCGATTGCTTCTTTGGCGTAGGCGTGCTCGTGGATTTGGGTACTGCATTGGTCGCGCCGTTTACAGGTTCGCCGTTGCGACCGTCAAGTTGCGCGGCGGCATCGCTCTTTCTCTGCTTCTTGGCCTTCTTCTGCGCCGCAGCTTCCTCGGCCTTCCTCTTCAGTTGTGGAGTCGCATCCGCCATACTGGCTGATTCTTGGTGGTGTTGGCGTGAGAAACCACGAATGTGGGCGACTGTCGTAGAGTGTCTGGAGTCGACATGTCGAAGGCTTCGAACTTTTTTGATGGACCTTGGCCCAAGCTTTTCACCGCCCGCGTCGCTAGCGCGCCCGCAACTTTCTTTGGCGTCCACCACGTCCAACACCACGAGAACCTCACCTTAACTTTACGCGCTCTCATAGCTACTGGGCTGTCGTCGCATAATCTCCCACATCACACCGAAACTCCGGAAACCCCAAGATGATTGTTCCTATCCGTTGCTTTTCTTGTGGAAAGGTAATAGGCATACTCTCCAGCTCATGCGCGCACCCACTCACAATGTTCAGGTCACCGGCGACCTATGGGAGAAGTACATGACCATCCTTAGCGAAGGAAAGGAAGAAGCGTAAGAAGCCTTTTCGGGATTGTATTCGCGCGCGCGCGTGCCCTCTAACCAAAGCCGACCACCTTTTGCTACTCCAAGTCTTATATAGCAGCAAGACCCTCACTAATACGTCTTCCATCTAGTGAGGCCCTCGACGAGATCGGTCTTCAACGCTACTGCTGCCGCCGCATGATTCTCACCCACGTCGATCTGATCGAAAAGCTCCTCAAGTACGTGCCCGCTGCCGATGCCGACAAGGTGTTGCGTCGCCAGAAGGAAGAGGAGAAGAGGCGATTGCGGTGATTACGTCCCGGACAGGGGCTGACACTTATCACAGGTACAACGCCAGCGAACGAGAACAAGCCCGCGCCGCTCGCGGCGGACGATAGTCAAAGGACGATACGAACAGAGAATCTGGAGTTTGGGAAGGCATACTTTATCATGGCAAGGCGTTATTCGGGCGAAAGCATATTGGGTTGCACTAGATCTCATTTCAACCACAATCTGGAGGTTTGTGAGATCAGGCAGTGCTTGAGTATAGTATAGTGAGAGCCGCGGGCCCGTCTTGGAATTTGGTCGACGCGTAGGGCATATGTACAAAACGCGCAGTCTCAACATCTACCACTCGGACCGATAACAGAGCCTCACTTCTGATCATTCCTCACACTCCTTACCCTCACTGCCCCAGTGCTCCTCCACCCACTCGGTCATAATATCTGTAAAGCTCTTCTCGTTGTCAAACGCCTCAGTATCCTCCAGCCCTCTTTTTGCCCCCAGGTACTCGAGCGCCAGCAATATCCATTTCTCAATAAACTGATTATACATGAGATCAATGGTCTCTGGCTCCACGTCTGTCTCTGATTGGTCGAAACCGACAGCTGACTGAATACAGTTCGGAACATTGTAGAAAGCGATGGGCTCGTGGATCGTATCATCGCCGTCTGCCCCAGCATCGTCCTTGGTGGTGTAACCTGGGAACGGTTGTGGCCCATCGATGCCATGGAGAGGTGCCTGGCCTTCGGGGAGTTTAGCGAAGGCGAAGTCAGATGTAAGCAGATGTGGTCGAGACCGCGCTGCCGAAACCTCTGGTGGCTGCAGGAATGCATTGCTCTCCATCATGGCCAACATAATGGGACCCTCATTGTTTAGTAATTTGAGCACCTGACTAGCGGCCTTGTAAGGTACATCCTTGATGTATCGGATCCCACTGGTGAACGGAGAGACCAGGAACTTTGTGTCCTTGGTGAAAGCTCCCTTGAAGATGTCAAAGCGGATAGCGCCAGTGTTGGTAATCACAAATGCCTTCTTTCCACCCTGGATGCGATCAGACTTTTCAATAGTCTGCGGCAGCAGTTGCTCCTCGATCCAGGTAAAGATACTCTCGTTGTGCGGGTATGGGCGACGGCTGATCCAAAGATCTTGTGGAGCACAGCCGTATACTTTGCCCAGCCCAAGAGACGCTCTGGCATCACCAATCGCCTTGGAGACCTTCTTACCGTGATCGGTCGCGAACTCTTTGGCGTCTTTTCCGCTGTGGTGACGCAGCGAATAAAGATTGTTGTCAATGTATCGACGGGAGAAGGTGAGCTTTGGACTCTGAGCTAGAGGCGTTGCGTCTTTGGTACCGCGAGTACTGAGGCCGTCAATAGACATGAAGCCGAGCGTCTCCATATATCGCCCACTTTCAAGAGCGACAGCTTTGTTATCAAAGATCTTGTAGTCGCGGATGTGGCTATGACCTCCGAAGAACTGGATGGGCGTATCCCAATGCATCGACCGTATAGTAGAGAACAAAAGCGCATATTCCTCGGAACGGATGTCAACATGGCCAAAGACGATGATCAAGTCGATGTCCTGGCTTTTAAGGGCTTCTGTGAACCACTCCTCGTGCACTGTGTCCTCAACCCTCTGAACGACAGTGTTGTTTGCGTTGCCCGTGAAATCGAATAGGAATCCGAAGGCCAGGATGCGTATACCTTGGTTTTTAGTAGTGAATATTTTGAAGCGGGGTGCGAGTGGCTCCCGCTCCCCAGTCTCGGGGTTGTAGATGTCTAGATTGGAGGCCAAGTAGTTTCCTTTGAAGTCGGGAACCGTGTGGAAGTATTCGCCCTCAGCAGTGTTTGCTTTGTACAACTCATGGTTGCCTGAGCATATCAGATCGATGTTCTGTTCTTTGGCGATCTCGTAGGTAAACCTAGATGTTGGTGTGGGAAGTCAGTACTCATCTCACCTGCATTTTGAAGGGAGTACTAACTTTCCACGAGGCTTTGAGGAGTCGTAGATGGCGTTTCCTTCTGCAGGGGGAAACATGAGATTAGTATACATATCATACGCATCTTTACACCCAACTCACCAACACGGTCTCCAGTATCGATGAGCAGCAAGTCTGAGCCATCCGCATCTGCTTTCTCACGCATGTGCTTTGCAAAAGAGACATAGTCGCCCCAATCAGAAGAGAAAGACGCCTCTTGGAGATGGCCGCCCCACCACCCATGCACATCGGTAGTATGCAGGAAGTTGAGCTGTGCCCACGGTAGGTCGCGCAGAGGAGCCGCTTTAGGACGCGGCGCTTCAGGTTGCACACAGGATGCCGCTTTGACAAGGGCAAAAACAACAAGGGATTTGTGAAACATGGTGAAAGACATGGCGCTGTACTACCCGTCCCCGTCGCAAATGAGGTTGTCTCAAGCAACCATCAAGGTACTGGCGATGCTGGAACGTAGTCCGATGACAACCTTGGGAAAGACAAAGGTCGAGATGGAACGCGCAGGAGCAGGAAGCGAAACGAAAGCAGCAAAGTGGTTGCAGCGGTGATGAACAGGTGATGTTGGATGTTGCGGTCAGTAGGTCGATAGCCAGCCACTCGGGCCCGCTTTTAGCCTAGTAGTAGCACCAAAAGGTAAGGCATGATGCATCCGCCGCCCGCGACGACGCCAGCAAGCTGCAAAAAAGTGCAAAAAGATAATGTCAGCGGTGGGATTCGAACCCACGCAGGTTGCCCTATGAGAAACCTCTTGAGAGTGCGTCTTCCGGAGAAGACAAGCTTTCGCTTGAGTCACACGCCATAACCACTATCGGATGTTAGATGGGAAGATGTCAGGAGCTGGGAGAAATGCTTACCTCGGCCACGCTGACTGATTCGATGACAAATTTTTAGTCTAAACATTATATATTACAGAACGTTCTTTGTGCTCTAGCTGCATGCTGTGGGGTGGTCTCCATCCCCTTGTCTTGAAGTGTGTAAGCTCAGCAACCATTTTCGTGTAGCATGAACCAGACCCATTCTCAACATCCACACTGTGTAGGTTACATAAGAACAACGTATGTGTGAGCGGTACAGCTTCTCGGTCAGCCGTGGTCCACAAGACGGCCACGAGTTAAGGTCGCTGACACCGAGGATCGACATATTGACTTGCTGAAAATAGGAGACAAAGCAGCAAAAGGCTTGCAGTGGTGACGAGACAGGTGATATTAAATGTTACGAACGAGTGTCGGACGGTCAGTCGATGGTAGGCAGGCTGCCTAGGTAGCCAATCAGGCAGTGACGTACGCGGTGAATGGTTGACGGGCCGTGGCTGCAGCGAGCTGGTCCATGTGAAGTCTAGCGCCAGCCTTGCTAAATGCAGTTCAACATTTTTCTATGTACACGACAACACCAGCCACCTCACAACAACTTCCAATCCAAACACTTTTACGCGCATCAACCTTTGTTCGTGTCGCCAACTCTCGTTTGTGTCGCGCGCAATGGCTAGAGCCTCCCGTTCTGCGAGCGCAAAGCCCGCTGAGAAGAAAGACGCCAAAGATGTCAAGGTGAACGGCACCCGTACGTCACGTCCACCCACAGTAACCATGCTATCGCTGACAAACCTCGCAGTCCCACGGAGAGGCGCGAAGAAAGCCGAAGACGCGCCTGTCGCCAACGGCATAGCTGAGGAAGCCGAGGAAACTGAGGACGTCGAGATGGCCGACGAAGACACCAAAGAAGTCGAGGCAGCTCCACCAAAGCGTAAGCTCAACGCGTCCGAAACAAGGTCAACCGCTAAGAAGACAGCAGCTGCTGGACGCAGTCGCGCAAAGAAGACAGAGACTCCTGCACCTGAACCCGCGGCCGCGCCTAAGAAGACGACCAAGCGCAAGAAGGACGATGAAAGCGAACCGGAGGTCGAAGACGCGCCTGCGCCCGCCGTGAAGAAGCCCAAGGTAGCGAAGGCTGCCCCCAAGGCTGCCCCGAAAGCAGCCGCGAAAGCCGCCCCGAAAGCCGCGTCAAAGACCGCAACGCCAGAGCCCGAAGCCGCGAAGGTCGATCCGGCTCTGATCCCGAACCCCAAGGGCCCGCGCCGCAACAAGGGCAAGAAGACTGAGATCAACGAGATCCGCTACACGGAACCTCTGAAGGTTTTTGTCTTTGGTGAAGGCTCTTCTGGCGAGCTCGGCTTCGGCGCTACAAGCAAGGCCATCGACGTGAAGCGGCCGCGCTACAACGAGCCTCTGTCCAACTTGAACGTTGTCAAGATTGCTACTGGCGGCATGCACGTTGTCGCACTGACAAAAGACAACAAAATCCTGACATGGGGTGTCAACGACAACAATGCCCTTGGACGCGACACGTCCAACGCACCCGTCAAGATGCGTGATCTAGACGCGGACGATTCCGACTCCGACTCTGAGGATGAGACCGGCGGCTTGAACGACGCTGAGGCTACACCAACACCCGTACCATCCGAGTTCTTCCCTGAAGACACCACCTTCGTCGACGTCGCTGCCGGCGATAGCTGCTCCTTCGCACTCACTACTGAGGGTGCGGTCTATGGATGGGGTACATTCCGAAAGAACGAAGGTATCATGGGCTTCGAACGCGACAATCATACAGCGCCTCGACCCGTCTACATCGACAGCATAAAGAAGGTCATTCAGCTCGTGTGTGGTACCAACCACGTCTACGCCCTGGACAAGGACCACCACGTATATGCTTGGGGCAACGGCCAGCAAAACCAGCTTGGACGCCGTGTCACTGAGCGCAATCTCATCCAAGGTTTGCAGCCCAACAAGATTGGTTTCCACGACTCTTCCATCAAGAAGCACAGCCAACGCATAACACACATCGCATCCGGCGACTACCACGGTCTTGCCATCGCAGAAGATGGGCACGTCTGGGGCTGGGGTGCGAACAACTACTGCGAGACTGGCTACACCAAGAATGCTGGTGCAGATGACGCAAGCGTTCTCCAACCCAAGATCATACACAGTTTGGAAGGCAAGGGCGTCCAGTCATTAGCAGGAGGCTCGCATCACAACTTGGCCATCACCAAGGACGGACAGGTGCTAGTCTGGGGTCGCTGCGACGGCTCACAGACTGGTCTTCTTCCGTCCCAGCTTGATGCAGAGACAGATGAGAGCAAGGTTCTTAAGAACAACGGCAAGGCCAAGATCGTCGTGCAGCCGACACCACTTCCCGACCTCAAGAACATTGTCGCTGGTGCATGCGGTCCTGATCACTCCATCGTCGTTGACAAGGACGGCAAGGCTTACTCATGGGGTTTCTCGGTCAACTTCCAAACGGGTCAGGGTACCGACGACGACATTGAGGTCCCTACCTTGATCGATAACACCGCTGTACGTGAGACGAAGCTTACATGGGCTGGTTGCGGTGGTCAATACAGTATCCTGGCAAGCAAGAAGGAGTAGGCTGTCCAGCCTGCATCTCAGCTCGACGCTGGGAACATTGATGGTGGCAACTCTTCATCAGGATGCTCTCCATTTTTTCACATTTAGTTGTTGTGTTTCACCTTTGGGACATTCAGACCAGCATTCACGGCGTTCTAGTCTTTCACGGGTCGTTTTGGTGTGGCGAATATCTGATTCTGCACACGGGGTTATCCAACGTATTCATTGCGCGGCTGAGGGTTAGGCCTTGGAAAACGACATGGCTATAGTAGAAGGCGTAGATTGGGAGGGAGGCTCAGCCGTGCTTGTGAATAACTTGTAATAGTACGATGCCATGCTATCTTTAAAGATGACTTCCTGTACATATACGCGGTGATTTTCGTATCTCAGAAACTTTGCGCAGACGTGTTGTGCCATGAGATGAAAGACGTAGGGAAGGCTCATGATAGACCGGTGAAAGACAGACCCTTACATAAGCAACCGATGACGCTCGACCCTTCTTAGCCAAAAAACATCATCACCAATGTCCAAAGCGCATCGATAATAACCCCGCAACAGCCCACTCCCACGATCGCAAGCTTCTTCGTACGTCCTCTGCATACAAATACCCAAACCCTTCGAGATTGACGGATTGCGCAGCATCTCACCCGCCTCAGCAACGATGCCACCCAAGCAGATGACAGGCAAGGGCCGTACCCTCAACGAGCCCAGCTTCGCGTCCAGCACCATCTCAGCTTTTACGAGCAAGGATAACAGGAGTATTGTTACTGCCGCGGGAATGTTCGCTGTAAGCCACCCTGGGTTGTCGAAAATATCAGACGAAGGATAGAGCACGATACAGAAGGAAAACAGAGGCAAGGGCAAAGCTAATGACCGCGTGTAGATTGGCGTAACGTTCTTGCACAGCAGCTGGGCCGAGATCCTACTTCCCGCGTAAACCCGAATCGGTCTCATACGAGTAGACAATGCGCCCGCGTCAGAGAACGAGTTAGGCGGAAATGCGAGTAGCCATCGCAGGGCCACGAACGATCCTCGACGCCATGTACAAAGAAGCAAACTCTGGTTTGAGGAAGAGCATTGAAAAGGAAGGCGTTCAGGCACGAAAGCACACCTATCGGTAGTGTGAAACCAATATCCCCAAAGTCTTCTCTGAAAACGGTCTGATAACGATCTTGTAACATTATGTATAACAATGACGAGAACACGCCCACAAACGCTGTGCTTCCTGTTTGTCATTGCAGTGTCTTCAATTAGGCTTTTGACAGTTCGTCTCACCACCTCATATCTTTCGCGATCAGTCATCTCAGTACGTCACTGCTCTCTCCACACAAAGATCCGAAACACCATGCGCGTCACCCGCACCGACACGTATGAAGGTTCTGTAACCCACACAACTGGAACATACCAAGCACTGTCTTGCTGTCACAGAAATGCTTAGCAAAATAGACTTTTCGGATTGAACCGCATCGTGTTCGTCTTTTCTTCTTTCTTCCTTTTCACGTCTCCAGAGACGCAGTCTCAGCTTGGCTCGAGTTTCACGTCCCCTTGTTGAGCTTTCCCTCAACTTCCTTTACGAGTACTAACGTTATTGGCGAGAATACGCGCGTCGGCTGCTGAGTTTGACAGAACGGTGTGTGACGTCCTTTCTTTTGCACGATGGCGAGATCGGAGACGCGGATTTGCCATTTGCCGTCCGGGTTTCCCGCGGGTTTGTCACGAGCCGTTTCGGGCGCGTAATCGGACGTATCGGAAGCACACGCGTGGCGTACGCACATACGGCGTGGTGAACAATTTGGTGGACGGTATCGTTTGGCTATCGTGAAGTGTGCCTTGGCGCTCATGAGCTGTCTGTTGTCATTGCACGCGCCAGTCATTTCGCCGAGACAGGCTTTGGGTTTATTGGCAAGTTGCAACAACGATGGTGATTCGTACTCGGTAGATTACTTTCATACGGCACGGTGGCGTCAAGGACTAGTTAGTCTGCGGCGCAGCGAAAGTAACTTGAATGGTAGTTTGAAAACCTGGTTGTTGGTACTTCCACGCGCTGGTGGCGCATGCAGAAGGCCTAAACTGCGTGGTAGCTATCTACTGCACGTACTCCGGGTACCAATGCACGTATTTACACGATATCACATTGCGGCGGAAACAATTGTTGGTGGTAGTTCTTCATTCGTAAGGTTCGATTACGCCTTTCATACATGCAAAGCCGACTCTAATAGCGGATCAACAGTCCGGCTGTGAAAAAAGAGTGTACAGGTGTTTATGCATGCCAGCAAAAACCAGCAATTATGCTCGCTACAAATACAGCAAGATCGAGCGCTGTCAAAGCAAGTACGCCGAAGCAATCAACATGCGTTCGCGAGGATGAAAGGAAATGTAATGTGGATCGTAAAAGTGCGTGATGCTGGGGTATCTCTAGTCTATACTTCTCTAACCCAAACCTGATAAAGTAGTTAGTACGTAGTCTTCAAGCTGAAAGTGCACGATGAACTTACCTCCATCTTGGCCATATCGCTGCCTTCCTTCCTTGCAACACTCTTCGCCGTCTGGATGGCCATGTCAAGATCGTCCTGGTCGGCCATGGTGATCATGTCGCCATCGTCTTTGAACTCCACCTTGAACTTATTTCGCACACCGAACTTCTCCCGAATCTGTTGCCAGAATTCAGTGATTAATTGATCAGAACTGATAAAGACGTAACGTGTGTCGCTAGAGTGAACCTTCACTCTGACTTTGCTGCCTGCACCGCGGGTGCTACCACCAGATCTGGCGGAGCGGGCGGGGGATCGTCTCCTGGATTTTGTGCGAGACATCATCTCGAATTCGGCGTCATCAAGATCACTACCATCGTAGTCGTCTTCGTCTTCTTCTTCAATGTAAGCCGGTCGCCTGCTCTGTTTTGAGCGAGCGTATGCCCCGCGGCTTCCACGGGAAGGCGGGTAGGGGTCATTGTCGTAGTAGTCGTCAATGATATCATCGTCAGACCCACGGCGACGTGGCCTATAGTCACGGTCTCGCTGGTCTCGCTGATCCCGCTGATCCCGTTGCCCTCGGTCTCGCATTGACTCTGAACGACTTGGTGGTGGACGTTCAGAGGCGGAGCGCTGTGTTGGCTGGCGACGAGGCGGCTCGTTGTTGCTTTGCTGATCAAAGGCAGCTCGTCCAAGGTTCAGAGGCTGAGGCTTAGGGCCACCGCCTCGTACGGATTGCGCGCGGCTCATGGGAGCATCGGCGGCAGGTCTCCGCTCTCCACCAGATCTCCTGTCACCAGACCTTCTGTCTGCCTCCGGTGGCGGTGTGGGTGGGAACATGTTACGGTTCATTGGTGGTTCTGACTGCTGGCGTGCTCTGCTCTGAAGTTCTGGCTTGACAAGGTTGGTCGCCGCGTACGAGATCTTATCCTCAGTTCTGTCATCTTTTGCGGCTTGGCCTCCCTTCTTGATTTCGGCGCCAGCGAAGCCAGTAAAGGCATTGGCCCGGTCTGAAGCAGCGACCAGGCGGGCTTTTCCAAGATAGTCCTTTGTCTTCAGGTTCTTGACCTTAGCTTCGTTGGGACGGTAGACAATGCCGACGGGAATGGAGAAGACAGTGTAGCCTTCTGCTTCCTCCCGAATAGCCTCGTCGATCACATCATGGTCGGGCACCACTTTCTCCTTGGCTGCGAAAGACAGATCCTGTAGACCGGCGTCTCTTTGCTGGAGGTAGATGTAGCAAAGACCGCGATTGAACAGTACCTCGCAAGAGTATAGCTTGAACTTGAGACCCAATTGTTCGTAATCGATGTTGTTGTTTCCGCGTAGGTAGAGGAGTGTGTCGTTGAAGTTGGCGAGGGCTTCCTCGAAGTCGCCCATAAGGAAGTTTGACACACCCTGCTGGAAGTATGCCACTGCGAGGTACTGGTCCAGACGCACAGCGCGCTGGTAGCAGTCGACCTGTGTAGCCATCAGCACGTACTCCTACTACTGGAGCCATTGTTCAACTTACCGCCTTCTCATGCTCGCCAAGTGTGGCATGGATTACGCCGCAGTTGAACAGAATCTTGGACGTATCGGAGATTGTGTCAAAGACCTTCAATGCGACGTCGAACTCATTGTTGTCGTAGCTGGCGAGGGCTGCCACCCAGGTTTCGATTTCCTACCCCACCTATCAGCAATTGAACTCGGAAGGAGCGGCGACGCGCGGGAGGAAGGAGCGCACCTGCTTCAGAGACATGACGAGTGATCTTCACTTGTTACCCGGCAGTATGGTGTCGTCAAGCCTCAAGGTAGTGCCTCTTCTAGCACTCCACCGTTGGACGAGGGGTCGTGTTCCTTCTCACGCGCAAACTTCCGGATGCGTTCGTCTCAATTCCACCAGATTACAGAGTAGCCGCCGGGGCCTGTGGGTATGCGCGACGAGGTGAATTAGTGTCCAGTAGGTGTGTGTCGCTATTAAGTCGTCGAGGTACACCGAGATGCGGTGGGTTGCGCGGGGGAGTTAACGATCGTACAGGTGTGGGAATTAAGGCACAGTAGGGAAACCGGGAGAGAGAGGAGGAGGTTTCGAGGGCAATGCTCGGAAGAGACAGGGACACGGTGGGAATTTGGCGGGCGGTTGCAGGAGGGCTACCGGTGGGGAGACCAATTCTGAGGTCCAGCGCGTTTGAGAGACAAGCCTTGGCCGACACGGTACCCGGCACCGTGATTGGATCCCTGCACCGTGAAGCCCGAGAGCCACAGCGCTACGCGCCTGTCCAAGACGCCTCAACCCGGCCGACTCGAGCATGACACCACCGTCCTGCGATGCTCCGAGAGCCTAGCGATTCTCCCAAGCGCCTCTGCAGTCCCCATAGCCTCGCGTCGTGAGGCTCACTGCCAGCAACCCACCGCGGCGCACATCGGACTGCTGGCCCCCTGCGATCATCGAGTGATGGCGTTTGAGGTCTGTAACGTGCAAATCCGCCGACTGAGACAGCCACGTGACGCAGCCTCTCCGCAGCCACTCATCCCGTCGCCTGGCGTTTTCAGGCATGAACGCATGACGATTCCAGGCCTCGCAAAGTCCGTGTTCGCGCAGTCTTAGTTTCGGCCTAGATTTCAAGGTGCAAGCCCTATCTCTCGTCACCAAACCAACACGGCATTTCGACGGCACTTTATTACTTGGTCTATCTTGGTGTCTCTTGAACTCATAGCATACCGCGATCGCGCTGTTCTTCCCTCTCCTGCCAGACCGTCTTGCCAGAACATGAACACACCGTCTTGTCGTCTGCACAACCGTTAGCACATACGCACGCGAAGAGTACCACACGCCATGCGCAGAACACGTGGGGTACCAAGAGCACTCACTGTCCCAAACACCAGCGCTACGTGCGATGACACCCACTAGCGTATCCGGATCGTTCTTGTCAAACTGTGCAAGGTCAGAGTAGATCTCAGATCAACTAGCGGTTTCGCATACCTTGCCGTCTTGCTCTCGCGCAACCACGATGCTACGTCCGATCATCTCCCAGATGTGGATGGGCTTGTCCAGGAACACAGATCCGACTCCACCCTTTCCTACCTGGACGGTTCCAAAGATGCCCCGACACGGCTTGTCTTCCTTTTTGGCCTTGAGATACTCCCAGATGGCGCCGGTAGATTCTGGTCCGTCGGATATGTCGCCAGATTCGCGAACTGTGGCCTGGTACGTTCCAGGCGACAATCCCCTTATGCTCAGATCGATGATAGTCATACTCGGAGCTACTTCAACCATGCGCACTAATCCTCGAACTTTGTTCTCTACATTAGGTGCGTGCGATTCTAAGATGCATACTGCGGCGCCTGTTCGGACGTTAGAATCGACGCACATGCCGACTCTTCAAGATGGAGCATACTGTCTGATCTTCCAGATCCTCTTAGAATTGCATCACGGCCAGTTGCTTGAATAGCCTCAACAATGGCCGATGGCGCTGCTGTGCCCTCGACCGATACCAGTTGATCTTTAAGGTTGGCAGTGATTTTGTTGACACCTACATGCTGTTAGAAGCCGGATGACGTGCATCGGGATCAGTCGTACCACTCAATTGCTGGAGGGAGCCTTCGATGTCGTTGATGCACGACTGGCAGGTCATAGGCACCGCGAAGATGGTTTCAAACGACGGAACAGTCATTTTGAAAATCGTGAAATCGAGTGTAATGTTGTTTGAAACCCTGTGCTATTGGTAGAATGGTCAAGTTGCGAGCATGCCACTTCGCCTTTGGGACGCTTTGAAATCGAGGCCCCACCTAACCATGTTGTGGCGCAGGGCGGGCGGCCGTCCCCGGGCCATATTTTATCGCCAATCCACGTTGGATCCCAGGCTTGGCATCGACTTCCATCCACGCCGACAAGCCAACGCCGCTCGTAGCTTCGCCAGTATCTCTCGAGCGAGGACCCCGGACTCCAGGTCAATACCGACGCCCGACTATACTTGGCCTATTAGGTTATTGACTTCACAGCCGCCATGTCGCAAGTCATAGGAAAGGTGTGTATTCTGTCGGACCTCCGCATCTCAGAACTCCATGATCGCAGCCAAATTCACCATCGCGAGACGTGCTATTTCTAGGGCTAATATTTTATCTAGACGCGTCTGGCCTACGCCCGCTCATGGCACCATCTCGACATCGGCTCCGACCCACGCGCGCTCGGCCGCGTCGCCTCCGCTATAGCCCTGACCCTCATGGGAAAACACAAGCCCATCTTCGACCCTTCGACTGATTGCGGCGACTACGTTGTAGCCACAAACTGCTCACAATTGCACACCACCGGCAAGAAGCGCTTCCAGAAACTTTACCGCACACACACGACTCGTCCGGGCTCCCTCAAAGAACTCTCCATGGACAGGATGATAGCGAAGTGGGGAGGCGGAGAGGTCTTGAGGAAGGCGGTCAGCGGCATGTTGCCCAAGAACAGGTTACGGAAGGACAGGCTGGCAAGGTTGAAGACGTTCGAGGGGAGAGCGCATCCTTACAAGGAGAATATCCTCAAGGTGGGGAACGGCGGTGGACAGAGTATAGTGGAGCACGATGAGGTCAAAAAGACGTTTGCAGAGGTCAAGGCACATAATGCGGAGGCACCAGTATCATGACGAGGGGTGGTCAAAGGAGGCAAGAGAAGAGATACCATAGCATTAGGGTGCGTGTATAAGACATGTAAATCTACATAATTGTGCTTAAGCCAGGCTTTATGTTCTACAGCCATATGGACTTTGTTAATGGGTTTGACGTGGGTTCGATAATTTCAGGCGATCTCTGATTTGTCACGTCATATGCCGCGAAAGTGAATAAAACGGTTGCATTCGCTCTACTCGTAAGATAATATACTACTCTCGCTCGTCCCCAACGAACAAAAAGAAATGGTGGTATAATGTTCTACTCTCCTTTGACAATCTCTCCAAAACTCGCTCGATGACCCAAAGAAATGTACAAGAAACCAATGTGCGACGACATGATGCTACTGCATCTACAACTTCGACTTGGTACCCTTGCGAGTAACAGTGCAGAAAATCAGACCGTTGGGGTCAGATTGAGGAGCAAAGACAGTGGCGTCTTTGCCTGTGTTCTTGATGCCCTTGTGCCACGAAAGATCTAGTGCCATGTTAGCGAATGAATGCAGGAGGAGACAATTGGTCCCACGTACCGACTTCAAAGTAGTGCTTGTTGGGCAGCGCATAGTCCACAGCATCCACCTGAGGAACAGCGGCCAAGATCAGGTCGCACATCTTGTACATAGTTGCTTGTACACTGGCGCTATCATCCTCGGCGAAGACCTTCATAGTGATATCCCTTGCCGCGGTCCAGGCACTGTTGAAGTCTACGGCCTTGGCCTCATCCAAGTTCTTGAATAGCTTCCATTGCCAGCCAGCTTCAACCTCTGTACTCAGAATGCGGTCCCATGTTTCGGGCAGACGCGTGTATTCGTCACGGTGGAAGCCATGGAATGCTGACCCTGTGCTCTTCAGAACAAGGAGCTTCTCAATCTTGGAGCGAATAGAGACACCCTCGTTCTCGCGTGTCACGGATTCGACCACGCGAGTCTCTTCGCCGTCGCGGAAGAACGAGTGTGGGTGTGCTTTTCCGTCGATAGTCATGCGCGTCCATCGGTGCTGGATAATCTTAACGTGCGCGGCGTGAATGTGAGGGTAGGTCTTAACGAAGTGGTCGCCAATGATGGCAGCGAATTGCTCGGGCGGGTCGATAGGGTTTTGTTTTGCGAGTATGTAGGTTGTTTGCTTTTGCGTGTCGGTCGCGACTATGACAGAGTTGTCTGCTTTGGTGTAGCTGGAGGTCGTTAATACAGGGTATACTAGAGTCTCGGTGGAGAAGCGTACGAAGTCTCAATGTCTCCCTCAAGTAGGACACAGACTGTTTGTTCAACGACGGTGTGGACACCGGTGTTGGGGTCCTTGTCGACCTTGTAGAGACGGACGTTGTCCTTGCCGTAGCGGGCGTGAGTAAGCTGAGACATTGCGAGCGAAGCTGTGCAGATTAGGATAATAGCCTGGAGTGCTTCAGATAAGGGCGCGAGGTGTATGTGATTAGGCGAGGGTCAGTTGGAAGCTGAAGGTGAGTGGATAGAGTTATCAAGAAGGGCGATCAAGCTAGATATACTTATGAAACGGCACCTTATCTGATGGACGGCACACGGAGGATACCGAACTGTACAGGAGCGGTTTGCGATTGAGGCACGAGCAAGCTATGGAGCGTCGGCAAAGAGGCGGCCAGAACGCGTTTCCATTCGTTGAGATGGCCTTCGGCGAGCTCCGATCGAGGGAAGAGGCCCTGGATAGCGGCGCAAGGCGCGCACGTGACGGCGTCAGAACCGCTCTCCGCCCGGAGATGCACCAGGCGCCATGGGACTACGGGGCCTGAATTGTCGGCACATGGATTTCTGCGGCATGTCAGGCCATGATGGTGAGGTGCAGGGCGGTGGATCTGATGGTCGCGAGCTCAGCGTTGCAAGGGTAGGTGGGTAGGGAAATGTGCACGTCCCCACGCTCAGCGGCTGCTGCCCGCAACACGTCGAGATGGCGATGCTGCGCGCCATGCACCATTCACTCACACTGTCATTACACCAGCTCCACACTCCCTAGCCTCTGCCCCAGCCGCTCCTTCCCCGAACCTCCGCCACATTTCCGTTTTTGGCTAGGCACCGCAGCGACAGCGACTTCACCTGGGCCCGCGAATGCTCATGAGGCAAGAGGAGGGCACCGCCGAAAGACAGATATGCGATGCGGTTGGCGGGAACACGGTTAAGGCGCGCTCATGACGCCATCAGCTCGCTCCGTAAACACACAGGCCGATGCCGCCGACCAGACGTCTCTCCTTGCACCTACGACGAGTAGAGATGGGCGCTCTGCGTCGTCGGTCGGCATGGCCAGCTCGCGGGGAGGCCAGGCCTCGTATGCCTCGTATGCAACCGCCAACACAGGCCCTGGCAGCTTCAACACCGCTTTGGTACGGCCCTCGACGGCGCAAGACGGTCGGATACGTCCCGATTTCGACATGCACGCAATTACCGTGGGGGACAATGACAACACAACCACTGAGCAGAGGCAGGCAGAGCTGCAGGATCAGATTGAGAAGGAAACTAAAATCAAGATTGGCTCGGAGAACCTGCTGGAGGCATTGAACGCTAAGAACGCAAAAGACAGCAAGAACCAGAGGCTACAGGTCGAGGAACAGCTCAATATATCGAACAGGAAATTGGCGCAGTTGCAGTCGGGACTGGCTGCGGAGAAACAGAGAGCAAAGGAAGTCAAGTCACCACCAGCGGACCCACAGAGCAGACTTTCATATCTCTTCCGACGGAATCTCTCACGTTCACCGTCGCGGCATATCGTTGAGAAAGAAGTGGGAGAGGAGGAGGAAACTGAATCGCCGACCTTCGTTCTGGCAGAGATATTGCAGGCCCTGGAAGTTCAGGGCTTGCAACCGGAATACTATGTAGAGAGAGCCAACTCTCTGGTCCTTCTCTTCAAGCGACACCCTACGCTGAAGTACGACCTAGCCTGGTCCATTTTCGGACTACGAATGCAAACCATGCTCCTGAGCGACAGCCGCGAAGTTGTTGCAGCAGCATATCGAGTCATGCGCTATTCCTTCACTGATCGCAAATCTCTCCGGATCATACGGGCTCTTCATACAGACCATCTTGTCATCTTGTCATTAGTAAAAGAGTCCAAAGCCAGTGTGGAACGTGAACAAGCACTAAAGTTTGTCCGAGCGTTCCTCGACGTTAAGGGAGGCGTTGAGGAAATCGCCCGCGCCGTAGTTCGTATCATCGTTGCAGTGGCCGAGCACGCAGAAGACCGACTGAGGAATATAGCGACCCTGACTTTGGCCGAGATTCTTGTCCGGAAGCCATCTCTTCTCGTTGCAGCCGGAGGTATGGGCGCTTTGGCTGATGCTCTTGGGGAAGGAAGCTATCACGCGGCCGAAAGTGTTGGCACTTCGTTCCTCTATCTACTGGATACTCCCAGGCGACGCCGCTTTTTGCGCTCCGGGCGCGAGCTGGAAGCTCCCTTCGCCATGTTCACGGACGCAAATACCACTCATGGACATTTGCACGAAGAGAAACTGAAGGTCAATGCCAAGGTCATAGCATCCTTACTCCGAAGTTGGCCTGGACTACTTACCCTTTCCATGAACAATTTTCTGCCCCTTCGATCCTTACTTTGGTCCTTACAGATTCCTACTCCTCATGTTCGGAACATCATCTTGGAACTTTTATTCGATCTTCTCAGGATCAAGCCTCCCTCCTGGTCATCCTCTTTCCTTGCTGGTCGGCGTTTGACTACCTATGGCCGCGTCACGAATCTAAAAAACCAGCAGATCAAAGAGACTTCAACCTCCAGTAGCACCGAGGACGACACCACCAAGTGGAGCTTACTAGACCATTATGTCTCTGTAGTTCTGGCTGCATTTCTACATGCAGGTTTGATGCCAGCATTGCTACAGGCTGAAGAGGAGTCTCTGACATTGCCGTTGAAGCGCAAGACAACCCTTCTAATTGGGGAAGTTTTGAAAATGGCCAATGAATTGCTACCCCCCTCGTGGAGCGCGCAGATCCAAGTACTCCCACAACTTTTGCACTCAGCGGCGCGGTTCGACTCAGAAGACCGCTTTGTCGCTATTGGTACCATATATCAAGTGGACAGCATCAACAGGACTCTTTATCGGTCCGGACCTACGTCTCTGTATACCACTAAGAGCACTGCGCTCTCCGATAGCACATCGACAAACAGACAATCTGACCATGCGGCCAAGCTACAAGCCGCCATGCAGGTGGACGAGGCCCACTTTCGCAATCTCATGGTCGAGACCCAAGTATTGAACACGGTCACGTTCACGAAATGGAAGTGGGATTTGATTCTGAACATCATCGAAGGCCCTCTACTCAATCCCAAACGCCTGGACGAGGCTATCAAAGTAACCAAGTTCATCCATCGTGTCTTGGGGTTCTATCGCCCATTCAAGTACCGTTTCTCTGAGATCAAAAATACCAAACCGAACCAGCGATACGTGCGAGCCGGATGCGCCCTGATGCAAAGTCTCCTGCAAAACCCAGAAGGCGTCAAGTATCTGGCAGAGAGCAAATTTATCCGACAGCTTGCCGAGTGTTTGTCGCATTTCGACCGGATGAGCGGGCTAACATCTGAGTCGCCTATCTTTCAGACGGATCGGATGAACGAAACGCTCACTGGCGGCTACTTTGCGCTTCTGGGTGCTTTGACTAAAGACTCTCGAGGAATCCACATTCTAGAAAGATGGAGAGTGATCAATATGTTCTACCACATCATCGAGCTCAATGACCGCGACGACCTGATCCGAACTCTGTTGAGCAATATGGACTACACTTTGGACGGTCATCTACGCATCATCATCTCCAAAGCCATGACATCATGCTCCAAAGAGATTCGTATTTTTGCAACCAGATTGTTGCGCAAGTATGCGACAAAGCCTATGGGAGTGAGCAGCTCTACCAGTGTAGCGGAATGGGCTATCAGGCTCCTTGTGACGCAGCTGTACGACCCGGATGTGGAAGTGTGTGAAGTGGCAATCAAGATATTGGAAGAGGCTTGCAACCAGAAAGAGTCGTTGGAATTTGTCGTGAAATGCCGCCCGGCATTGGATCATCTGGGCGAGATTGGTGCTCCACTTTTGCTCCGGTTCCTCTCAACTTCGGTAGGCTACCACTATCTGGATGGGTTGGATTACATCACGAGAGAGATGGACGACTGGTTCCTGGGAAGAAACGATACTTACGTGGCTTTGATCGAAGCCTCCATGGCTCGCGCACTCGCGGACATACCCGAAAAGCCGTCGACTCAATTGACGTACGACGACACGCCTGAACCAACGGACTACGGCCTCGTGCCACCGCACTTCTATCGGGAACTGACCAGAACCAAGGAAGGATGCAAGCTACTGAAGCAGAAAGGTCATTTTGACGAGTTCGCCGCGACCATTCGAGACTTTGCGTCGGAGAATGACGACCCTGAGATAATTCTCAAGGTCAAGGGCTGCTTATGGGCGGTTGGCAACGTGGGCTCGATGGAATTGGGGGCGCCATTCCTTGAGAGCTCAGATGTGGTCAAGTGGGTCGTGCAGATTGCCGAGCAGTCAGAAGTCATGTCACTTAGAGGCACAGCCTTCTACGTACTGGGCCTGATCTCCCGAAGTCTCCATGGCCAGGAAATCCTGCTAGAATATGGATGGGACGGCGTCGTCAATGACTCTGGCGAGGCACTAGGGTTTTGCCTGCCGTTAAACTTCAACAAGCTCTTTGCGGTCAGTACTTGATTTCTTTTTCGCCTCGGACAATGATCTAATGCATTATAGATGAGACCCTGGGTTGCCCAGGCGGAAGACATGAGCTGGAACCCCAATGCAGAGATTAAGGTTGCGGTCACCGACAGGGATCCAATAAACGCGCGCATCTTAAAGCTCGCGACTGACTTGGGCAATACCGTGCTTGCCAAAAAGGCAGCAAACGACTTGCAGGCGTAAGTAGTCCCTTGTTCGAGGGCTGAAAGTTACGAGCTAATGTATGCGGCTTAGAATCAAAGCTAGAAAGGCACCCGGTTTCAGCAAGCCTGCGATCTTCCACAAAGTGATGCAGATTCTGGAAGCACATCACTTCCGTCTCCCAGCGTGCCGGTTCATGCTAGACTTGTTCGACAAACGGGTTCTCGAGCAAATTGTGCTGGAGGAAGAAGACGACGACGAGGAAGATGAGTCGAGCATTGAATCAGACATCAACTCAGAGGCGGAACAGCCAGGGACAAACGGTGGGCCCAGGGCACCGTGAACTGGTGTTCGCGAGTACGAATCCGAGATTTCGGAAACGGGCGTTGAGGAGCGTTATGTACAGGGATGTCAATGTACAATAGTCATGTTCTGTGTTGGTGGAGCCGAGCCAAAGCGTGCGTGGAGAGGTTTCTTTTGCATATGGAGTTTCCCTGGTACGTTTTGGGAGGCTTGCCGAAGATTGTCCACTAGTCTAGCGCTTCATTCGGTTGTGCCCAGGTGTCTGGCGAAGCTGGTGGAACCGCAGCCAGGGACAAGAGCGTCGAGCGATATTGAATTGAACAACAAAAAGGTCCAGACTTGATGGGCGGCCTGGATATCCACGGTCTGTGTAGCCGCGACTAACAGACGTTGTAGCTTGCAGTGTGGGTGAGACACGAGGCACAAGCATTGTTTGCCCTCAATGGTGAAATGCAAGTCGTCACCACAATCGGACCCTCATGGTGTCCTTTGCCAGATTTACAGGGTCTTCTGTGGCGGCTAGTCTTTTCCGAGCGAGACACATGGGAAAATGACAGCGAGCGGACCCGCCGTTGATTGGCTGCGTAGACGTGATCCATGACGACGACGACTTTCGCTTCTTACATGTATTACCGCCGAGCAACGATAGAAAGACACGAGTTCTTGCAGATAGACGCACCTGCTGTTGCGCTGGGCTCGCGCGGCTACGCTGCTGGTAACGAAGATGGGCCTGGCAAAGACATGCCGCTCGAAAGGCATTGATTTGGCTGGAATTACATGATCACCGCCTTTACCGTGTCCACTCCGGATACGCGGCGCAATCAATGGGCCGCGGCAGTCATCCCAGTGCTCGGGATACCGGTTCGAGGCGCGTCTGGTGTGGGAACAAGCAAGGCTTTGCGTTGTCTCTGGCTGCGTGGACATTTGTCTGCGTATGGACCGTGCCGTTCTCTCATGGGGCCAGGATAGGCTTAGCCTCGATCCGAGCATCCCAGCGTTGAACACAGACATCGGGTGGCAGCCTTCCATGACTGATACGGGGCGCAGAGCAACATCGCCGATCTTTAACTATCCGTCCAGCATGGATGACCACTTCAAGTTGTTCTCTCTTGAACATGGCCCTCGTCCGCTCTGCGCTCTACTGCTAGACTGCACCACCTCCTCCCACTCGCGAGCTCTCGTGTTGCCACCCCGCGTGCTCCTATAAACCTCGACACTGTCTGCCCCCGATAATATCAGCACCCTCGGCAGCCTCTGTCGTCATCCGTCCCTGCATCAGCACGCGCGTTGCTGATCCGCCTCGACCCAGCGTCCGAAAGCATCGACCCTTCCGTGAAAGACGTTTCAACCCTCTCTTGCCTATTTCGAAGGTTTGACTATCTTTGAAGTACGCAGCCTCGCTATCGACTACATAACCGCCCTCCCTCCCTGCACACCTGCAGTGCGCATCCGCTTGACCACCTCGGAACCAACCAAAACCGCGACCTGACCCACCGACGGGCCTGCGACTGTACATGGCTGCCGCAGTCATTGCACAACATAGCGAATCTACATGAATCACCAACGGACAAAAGGGTGCTCTATCGTCGAAAGCGTTGAGCATTCCTTTGAGCCTCAATTATCTGCACAGGCCTTCATGTGCGACAATGAGCGCTCGGCAGAGGCTTCGGAGGCGGTCGCCCTCGACGCCCACCGCGACGCCCGACAGATGGTCCGCCTGGTCCAGTGCCCGCGATGCTCGAAACCTCTGAGTGTCCCCGTCACACTGCCCTGCGGCCACACCGTCTGTCGCGGCTGCCTGCCTGCCCCGCAACCTCGCACCAACATATCCTACCCGAACACGCCGGATCGCCTCATGGGCATCGCGTGTCCGCTAATGGGCTGCGGGGCCGAACACGCTTCTGCTGAGTGCTCTGTCGACGTGACGTTGACCAAGTTGATGGACTTGATAAAAGCCGAGATAGTCGCGCATAGACCATCTGCGGAAAATACTCCGATGCTTCTGATCGAGATACCCCAGCATGAAGATTCACCCATGGACGAGAAAGAGAAGGAAAAGCCTAGTCACCATGGGCACCAGGAGGAACTGCATGGCGGACGTCTCGTGTCTACGTTCACCATGGCTGAGATCGGCAAACTTCGGTACACTTCCGAAGTCCACTACCAGTCGTTATCGGCAAGCGGGGACAACTACGACCATCTTGACATCACGCTGCTGGAACGCTTGCGCGACGTAACCCACAAGGAGTTAGACTGTCTTGTCTGTTACAACTTGATGCTCGACCCGACTACGACTTCGTGCGGTCATACATTCTGCCGCCGCTGCCTCGGTCGTGTCATGGACCACAGTAGCATTTGCCCCTTCTGTCGCAGAGGACTGCATGTGCCTGCGTCCTTGCAGAATCAATCTAGCAACGTCATACTCAACTCCTTGTTGAATGGGCTTTGTCCAGATATGGTCAGTGCTCGTGCCGATGCTCTCAAAGCGGAAGAACAGGCCGGGGACAACGTCTTGAACGTTCCGCTCTTCATTTGCACTCTGTCATTACCTGCAATGCCGACTTTTCTTCATGTGTTTGAGCCCCGCTATCGGCTCATGATGCGACGTGTCATTGAAGGCAGCAGACAATTCGGCATGGTCATGTACAATCGCACTCACGCCCCACAAGGCGATCTTGGTCCGACCCCGTTTCTGGAATACGGAACGCTACTCGAGATCGTCAACTACGAGCTACTCCGTGATGGGCGTAGCTTTATCGAGACACGTGGTATCGGTCGTTTCAAGGTGAGGGCTCATGGCTTGCTTGATGGGTACAACGTCAGCCGCATCGAGCGCGTTGAAGATGTCTCTCTTGCCGAAGAAGCCATATTAGAGCAGCGCGAAACCACCATGGCACGGGACTATGCGGAAGCATTTTTCCGCGACCACCCGCAGAACCAGCTCCCTGCGGAAGTCGCGATTGAGACCCTTTCTACGCAACAACTACTCGACAGTTGCACAGCGTTTGTGCGGGAAATGAGAGAGGCTAGCGCGCCTTGGCTTCGTGAGCGCATCATCCAAGTCTACGGTGAACCACCTGAGGACCCCGCGATATTTCCATACTGGTTTGCCTCTGTCGTCCCAATCGTGGAAGAAGAGAAATATGTTTTATTGCAAACAGAAAGGGTTCGCGAGCGTCTGAAGATTGTTTACTCGTGGATTGGCAGGATCCGCGGGCAAAGATGGTAAGCATCTACCTTTTCCTATCTAATCATCTCCCCAATCCCTCGGCTCTCGGCACCAGGAACCCGGCACATGCATTAAGTCTTGGGTGACACAATCACAAACGGTGATCGTCCCGCCGTCGTGCAGCATGGCTTCCGCGGAGAGACGTGGATCATTGCTTGTGCGCTGATCACTATGACGATAGAGATACCGTACGAGTGTCCAGTGACACATTCCCGTCCATGCCATTGGCTTTGGATACTTTCGACGCAAAGATATATCCGGTGCAGTAGCTGACAACGTATCGATAGGTCTTCGGGCAGCGCATGCAGTATCCTATGACTCTTGATTGCTATAATTACCATGGGCATCTCGATCCTGTCTACGCCTCCACCTCAGCCTACCACCAACTCCCACTAGGAGGACGAGACGCTTACATCACATTAAGCTCACGACTTTCCAATACCACCAGATACCCTTCGCTCATGGCCAGAATTTGATACCAGTCCTCACGTCTACATGCCTTTCGGCATCACGAGGCACTATTTCCTTTACGTGTATTGCACTATTTTACGTCACGAAGATCTCGTTTGCTATGATATGTTCTTTCGCTTCTTCAACGATTACCCCCTTTCAGGAAGGACCCGGAGCTTGCCGCGGTCCATGTTCAAATGGCTTTTTTAGACCCAGGTGCCAGCCTGGCCTTTGTGGGAAAACTTTTTTTCAGGACGGTTTTCGAAAAAAAGGCATGCTGTAACGAAGGGTGAGGAGTAAACTTTGCATTTGGCAGGCGTTGTTTCTATCGTGTCGATTTTAGCGGGGCTGCTTTTGCTAGAGATGAGGGGAAGATTGCTTTGTAGATACTAGAGTATTTGCGAATGAGAGAAATGACTGAATAGTATCCCTCTGACCAGGACTAAGCACTTATTCTCCATATATCTAAAGCCACAAAAAGTATTAGAGAAAATTCGCAATACTATCCCCGCTCTGTTGCGATCTTCTCAAGAGACCGCATTACCTATAGGATCTATCTGATAACATGTTAAAGCACTAGCTGTACACATACTAGCGATCGATATATTACCAATAACATGGCCTCCCAGAACCACCTTACTTTCAGACCGCTTGGACATTGGATTGTTGTGGCTCATCCATGGCTTCCCTTATCGAGCTCAGTGAGAGCGCGGCCAAGCGAGCGTCATCGTCAAGTTGAGAAAGCGATCCTGCGTGCAATGTTTACTAGGTACTAATAACAATTTAGTTAAAGTTTATATTCCTGTGTAGGTTTAAGAGATCTCAAGTCAGTGGTCCGGACCTTTGCTCAGAGACATTGCGTAGTGTAATAGTATACTGTAGCTTAATTATGGGTCGAGCTTACAGTTCTTAGCTGTGACAGTCGCCGCGGGGTTTCGAACTTTTACCATTAAGTAAGATGCTTCTAGCCGAACTACTTCTGCCCCCACCTCTAAACCCGGTTCTACTTCCAACCTTTGATGTCGCGCTTTATCAAGTAAGCGCCCTCTATGATTTTCACTCCAAGCACTATTGGATTTGTCTGCCTTAGCTCTGCCTATATACGTGCAACCTTTCGCTTCATTGATGTTTCAATCACGCATACTATTCGCGTTACCCAAATCGATAATGCTGTAAGCGTACACGAAAGGCTCATTTTTCTGAAGTCCTACCCCAAACATACCACACACTGCAGGTATACACAGTGCGTGAAGCACAGCATACCTACCTAGGTAGGTACTATACATTCTCACTCTTTGGTATATCTAGGGCAGAATTGAGGAAGTCAAGAGATTGCTTGCACATCAGCAACGGTCGCAAGGTTCTTGGGGGGGCTGCGCATATCGTGCGAAATGGAGAAAGTCACATCGCAGCGCACGAGAGCTTACAGTCATCGATCACACTGTAGGTATACCATCACATCCTTTCTCTTACGTCTTTGAGCTGTCTGTCATATCTAACCCTTCAAATTCTTATCAGCTTCTTATAGCCTCCAAGTCCGTTATCTATTTGGGTAGAAACACACGAGCGGACTCTCTAGGGTTCCATACCTTCAGGAAGGAATTTCTCGATGTCCTTGCAATGTACTGCGTCAGCGAAAGCGGTTACGCGAGTCCTTACTTTCGCTAGACAAGACATCGATGACATTTCCTCGAACTTGCTACACGTGATCCTTATCTGCTGCCAAACCTTAAGCTGCTACCGATTGTATACTTCTCGCAGAATGTAAGTGCTCTAGGATCCTGGTATGAAGCAAGCATATTACCAGGCCTGCGGAAATCATCGAGTGTAGGTTGAGTGCTACGCTGTCCTGGAAACGAATGAATTGGAACACTGCTAAAGCCATACATAGTATACATGATCGGGAATCGCGATAGCTTCAACACTTCCCAAACTCCACTGCCACACTTAGCTCCTGACCTGAAACATGTCGAAATTGGACAGCTATTTCGTGTCGTAAAAAATTTCCGGGCCAGCTAGAAGCTTCTCCTTAGCTGGCTATACGGGCTGCCCATTTTTCTTTATGGTCGAATCGGGCTTTGCTTTAGCGAAAGTTGCTTTTCTGAGCGAGTAGTCGTTAGGACCCTCTGTATAACCATGACAAGCAACGTGGGTTCCGGATTCAACATGTTTCTCGCTTTTGTAGCAAAAGGTATAGTGATAGGTGTTATCTTTGGTTTCGCTTGTTTGATGATAGGAGGTGTTATATGAATGGTGTCTAAAGCCACTAGATCGAAGTAAGCAAAATAAGCATGACAATAGAAGTGTATGGTGCGAAGTGAATATACGCACCGGAGCAAAATTTGCTTGGGGTATATATTTTGTTTTGTGGCAGTTTGGTAGGCGAGGGTTGTTATTTGTTGGATTAGTTTTTTACTGGTAGGTTTGTTCCCCTCCAGGAAGAAGAACTTGACTGTGTTGATGGCAGACATTTTTGGGCTTTAGACGCTCGGAAAGCTGTTATAGTCAATGGAAGGGAGACGGTGATGATGTGTATGTAGGATGTTCTGTTCGGGAATCGAGGGATATGCCTGTACAATACACTCGCATACACTGAATATATATGTGTACGTGACTCACGGAGACATATGCATTTACACACTTATGTATGGCTTATAGAGGTATGAATGCATATAAACACTCGTACATGGCTTAGAGATATATATGTACACGTACATACCTACATATGGCTTATATCCGTACATGGCTTATGCAGATACACGTGTATCTGCTGGACTTATGAATTGGTCACCGGAGACGGCAGTGATAGCTCGTTCGGTGTGTGATTCACAATGTGACAGCAGACCTTTGACGCGCGGTTCCCACAAGGTCGTTGCGAAGCAAATTGTGTACGTACGACATTCACCGAACTGTGATAGCGAACGATAGGTATGTACATGGATCTAGCCTACTGAGATTTTGTAGACATGGGCATCAGTCGCTAACCGATGTCACTAAGATGGCTCATTATAGGCCGATCAGGCCGAGAAATCGACTTGAATTAGGGATTAGCTACCTCTCAAGGAGTAGAAGTGGTTGCTAGTAGGCGCGATTGCTAGTAGGCGCGATACACATTAAGTTGAAAAGCCTATATACATAGTTCCAAACCCGATCGTGGAATACGTATCGTTGACATCTAGAATATTGGCCCCCTTTACCCATCCAATGCAACAATTCTCATAAGAAGAGTCGGAAACAACAGTGGGTTGTTTGGCTAGGATGTGTCTAAGTAATGTGTAAGCTCTCAGCAGACTCGTAGGTCGGCTTCGCCCAATTTTGCACCCAGTGAGACTCAAGGACCTGTTGCGCTGAAGGTCGATCGTGTGGTCGAAATGATAACATTGACCTCATGAGCTTGGCGAAAGACTCCTTCTCCTCCTCGTCCATCACGACCACCTTTCTTTTGTTTCTTGGTTCTTGTATTAACTGCTCCAGAAGATCTTCCAATGATTGATAATTCAATCCTCTAAGGCTTCGCAGTTGATCGTCAAAATACTGGCTGCGATTCGCCCATCTCAGCCACAAGTCTTGAGGTAACTGTCCCAAAGCAGCGACTTGATATTCTAAGACTTGGTCGTTACTCGGGAACCATTCATAGAACGGGGCACGTTGACCCATGATGCTGAGCACTGCGCATCCGAGACTCCATATCTCTGCAGGGAATGAAAATTGCGACACTGGGTCCAACAGCATCTCTGGAGGCCTTAGCATCAAGGGTGTGTGGGACGATTTTTGCACGTGAGATCCTGGCTGGAAGGATTCGCCAAAGTCGTTCAGGAAAATCCGGGAGTCGGCGAGCGAGAGCTTGTCACTGCGGCCCCCAAGCCAGATTGGTACGACACCATTGTCAGGCACCCAATGATCCAGAGGTCGTCCATCTACCCGTTCAACCGCTTCGAGCGTGGGTTCTCCATATCTTTCGTATATTTGATCTGGTGTAAGATTATCGATGGTATTGGGAAGGCGCAGAAGGATATTTGCTTCATGCAGATCTAGATTCACCGTCAGCAAATTGATAAGCTACCCATATTATCTATTCCATCACATACCTCCATGAACTATCCCACGAGAGTGCATGAATGCGACTGCCTGAACAATCTGAGCAGCTATCGCTCGAGCTACTGGGAGCTGATAATAACGGTAAGGGGACGCCTCTCGCGCTTCGGCAATGCTTGTCATTGCAGGTGTCGTGACAAGACAGCGGTGCTTTCTCTTCGTACCACGTATCTCTGGACCTTCCACTTCAAATTCACCCAGAAGCTCTGGAAACAGGGTAGCACCGATGTGTTCTTCGCTACCGCGTCTTCCCTCGTCCCACAAAGCCTTCAAGATGGTACTCTCGGACGGACGGTCTAGCCCTGATACACAGAACTTGATAGCAACATACTTTGCCAGAATCTCATCACGTGCTAGCCATATAGTTGAATAAGACCCATGGCCTAGTTTATGCACGATGTGATAGCGGGCTGAGCAGAAACGCTCGCCAATTCGCACCGGATAGTAATCTCCGACAGTGTAACGCTCGAAGGGTTCGATATCTTCCATTGGCTTGTACCTCGGGAAGGAAGACTCTGGGTTAGGCTCGTGATCCGACATTGGTTCTGTATAATCGCCGGACGATGTGTACCTTCGAGAAGTAGTGTGTAAAGCAGTGAATATATTGCATGCAAAGCGACGAGGCAAGCAAAATCGTGTATGAAAAGCTGATCGAGAGAACAAGCTTATCAACATTGCGAAGGCTTTTATCACTGACTGTAGCCGTAGAGTTAGTCATAAGAGTAGGCGCTTCCATGGATGTAGGGTCTTTACAAACGCGATCGACATCAGGAGCTCATGACCAGGCCAACCGGGGCCTGGCTCGGGTGCACTAGCGTCAGGACCCACCGCCAACCGCAGACTCCCGAGGTCGCGACAAATGTGGCCGACAGCCCTTCCATACCTTCGGTTTTAATACACTTCCCTCTTTGCGTTCAGGAATACTACTCTAATGGCTTTGGATATGTTTCGGCCATTCCAAGGTTGGTTTGCAGTAGGTAACTGTGGTTTAACGCCGCCTGGATTTCCATTGCCTTCACCCCCAGGCGCAGGTCTAGGGATACGCACAAGTACTCTGTGTTAGCATGCTGTATATATGCACAGGAACTCGGAATTCATCCTCATGCTCTCTATTTAGAGGCGGTACGCAACCCCATTGTTCTCCCTGTATCCTGAGCTCTAAGTTGCGGCACAGTCACTTGTGTTCTCGCACAGCCTCATTGTCCCGCATGTACCACAATGTCACCAGCGTTGACTCCCGCAGAGTAACAACCTGCCCTCTATTATGACTGTTTAAAGCAGTCATACTGAAAGCGACACTGACAGTCATGCGATCGCTTTGCCAGCCCGTTGCATTGCTTTCCGTTTCCCCTCTAGGTGTCGCTAGTCTGGGATTATCCTAGTACAATGAGGTCAAATCTGATGGCTTTCGCGAGAAGGCCCGCATTCAACTCAGACTGTCCATACGACCGATTTCCATTGCGCCTAAGTCTCTTGGTTAAGACTCCCACAGTGCATACTGTCTACATATCAATCGCACATCGATCTTGTACTCGCTATGTTGACCTTCCATGACAGCATTCAAATATCACGACATGATAGTGACAACCCAGTATGCTAGGTGCCAGTCGCTTTGAACATCAACCCGCCCAATTGATGTGTGGTCCTCCGTACTCCAGATTGAGAGCTTCACCGTGGAATCTTTTGTATGATATTTTTGAGTGTACTGGAATGAGTTTGCGGCCTGTTTTAAGCAAGCGTAAGATCTCATCCATCGTTAGCATTAGTTATCTATTGACTATAAGAATTTCTCAGTATCTTCAGTTACTATCGTACCGCGGCCTGGTTGATCATCTCCCGGGGCCCTCCATTACGTTCCTAACACGATGTGGGTATCACACCTTCCCCGGCAGCTCAGCAGGCACCATATTCACAGCATGTCCTTCAGATATCTCAACTGGACCATGGCTGCTGTCCCATTGATACCCCTTCTGTATATATCGCGAATTGTGTGTGCTCAATTCAGCGTTGTGTGTGAGGTCATCGTGAGGATCGTAGATGTATCCTGGGGGCTGTACCGTCGGTTCTGTAGCACCACGCTTCCTCCGAATGAGCACGACACCAAGGATAGTCAAACAGATCACTGTGAGCCCTCCTACCACTCCTCCTACTATCGGCCCAATGCTTGTTGACTTTTGTTCGGAAGCCGGGGCTGTCGGATTCGATGTTGATGACGGTAAAGGTAAGTCGGATAAGATACTGGCGCTCGAAGTGAGGGGCGTGGTACTCTGGATAGCGGAGTTCGATGGTGGCGATGTTGAAGCAACAGGGGAGATGCTGCTGCTCGTGCTGGAAGCGGATGTTGTCGTTGCTTCCACCGCGTTCGGGACGGCGAGAAGACTGTCTGTCCTCGCTTTATTTCCGCAGGCAATGTATTCGAATGATTGATCTGGGCCATTAATCAAGAGCACCGTAGAACAAAACTGCTTGGCTTCGCTAGAACACTGTGTTAGAGGGCCTCCTTGCACTATCTCTGAAGCCATGGAGCAACTGACCAAGAAAAGGTGGTGATATCTGATCGATCAGATAGCCTTCCACAACCAGCCGTACAAGAGTGCTCATCTACGCACATGCCAGCTAAACCGCAGTCTTTGGCCGATATCACACTCGTTGGACAAAATCCCCAGAGGCCGTTCGCGGTGTCGACACGGCATCCATAGCCGGGGTCAGCAGTTCGAGGACTCTGGGCATCGCCGTCAACGTAGCCACAAGTAGTGATAGGTGCGAAGGCTTGTCGTTCAAACATCCGTTCGTGAGCGTGAGATGCTAGCTCTGTCGCGTTTGGTCCTAAGGGCCCGATTCGGCTGCGAATTATGGCAGGGCTTGGAGAAACCAGCTCCATAGAGGTCAAGACGACAAGGATGATCAACCTGAACATCTCTCAAAGTGAAATGTTGAAACGAATGACGACGCGTAGAGCAATAGACGAAAGAAGAGATACGGGTACCTGCGACACAAAGAAACACGCAGTTTATGGCATCCCCCAACCGTGCCGCAAATCCACAGTCGCTGGGCGCGCGAAATGAGCCATTGTCTGTACTACCTCTATGCAGCCACTGTTTCATGGGGCGAAGATGTCGGGATATTTTTAGGGTGCAGGCGGCTTCCGAGAGTAGAGAGTGGCGCTATCTGAGTAAGACGGGTATTTAGACGCACTGAGAGGTGCAATCGGCAATTGGCGTGGAAGCTTGTCTTGGCAGCCAGTGCGTGACGCCGTTCCAGCGCGTTCGTTATTGTGATAAACGCTTGGGCCCGCCTGCCGAGGTGCGTCATTGGTTGCCGTGCCCCGCGGCCTTTGCTAAGCGCCTACTCATCTCCCACGCGGGACGGTACGAAACCGCAACTATGCACCGTGCACTCTGCAGGATGCGGCGCAGTCTCGCAGCGCCAACTTCATCCACTTCCAGTCACTCAGGAATCGCCCCTCGAACCGACTTCAGCGGCTCAACTGTTGCTCGATCTCGCCCCGGTCCTTTTCCTCCTCGCCACTCTCGACTTCTACAATGGCAGCATTTTCACGGAGCTTGCGATCGCTCCTGCAGGCAATCGCGTTGCTCAGTGTCATCTTCTTACTTATAGCTGGATTTGGGTTCCTTAACCTATCGCATATCAAACCCATCGTCACTGGAATACTTAAGCCGTCTCCTGCAGCTACTCCTGTGGCTGATCCTCCAACAACCCCGCAACCTCCCGAGCGCGTCGATAACAGCGACGGTAGTCCTGAGCCATCAGCAAACGACAATATCACTGCCATTATCCATTCAATCCTGTCACCATCGGATTCAAAATCGGGCTTAGAATGTCCTCCATTCAATAAAGATCGTTATGCCTACTTGGGAGGAGGCTCTTCTGGATCCCTCCAAAGCGGGCGACTCCCACGATATTTCTTTGCATTGGACTTACATCAATGTGTCCATCTCCTTCCGCAATTGATTGGTTCCATCGTAGAAACCATGTACTTTCTCGGGCCACAGAACTGCGTCCTTTCCATAGTCGAAGGAAGATCCGACGATGGCACCTTTGAAGTACTTAACCAGCTCAGCGCTAGCATGGCGCTCCTTGGAATTAGATACCACTTCAAATCGAGCGACATCAACCCTTTGGCCAAAGGAGGAGACCGTATCGAAGGCCTTGCAAAGCTCCGCAACCTAGCCGTGAGAGACCTTATCGCACATCCGGAGCATTACGACGAGGACACCACGGTGATTTTTTCCAACGACATAAGTTTGTGTATGGAAGACATCCTGGAAATAATACATCAGCGGAAGTTCCAGGGAGCCGATCAGACATGTGCCATGGACTGGACATACGTTGGTGACAACCCGACTTTCTATGACGTTTGGGTAAGTTCTGACTGTACGAAGTGCATGTGAGATATATACTGACTTCGTATCTCTACCTCTGCAGATCGCTCGCGGCAAGTTTTGACTGTACGAAGTGCATGTGAGACATATACTGACTGAGTATACCCATTTCTAGGAATGACTGGGGACCTATTCTTCAATATCCCGGAAGACGGATCATGGGATAATGCCTGGAACCTCTTCCATAATGACCCTAAGGCACACGCGCGCTGGTCGAGCTCAAAACCATTCCAGGTGTTCGCATGCTGGAACGGCATAACAGCCTTCACCGCGAAACCGCTCATGGAGAAGAAGATCAAGTTTCGGGCGCATAAGGAGGGCGAGTGTTTCCAAGGCGAGCCGAAGTTGTTCGCCAAGGACATGTGGTTCAACGGCTATGGCAAGATTGCTGTAGTACCAAGCGTTAATGTCGAGTACAGGTAAGTTACGACTGTACGAACTGCATATGAGGCATTTACTGACTTCGTGGCGCAGCAATGAGGCAACTCAGAAGATAAAAAACCTAAAAGGTAAGTTTGACTGTACGAAGTGCATATGAGACATATGCTAACATCGTCCCTCTATCTCTACAGGCTATACATCTAAGCATGTTGCCAATGAAGGAGATACAAAGATCGAGTGGGAAACATCACCTCCAGCAAAGGTGAAGTGTATGCCGGACTATCGACATCAAACGTTTGTTGCTTGGGACGAGGGGCTGAGGCAGTAATGTAATCAGAAATGAAATATTAATACCCGCAAAGACTGTGATGGTGATATCTTTCATGCTCCATGCATACTACTCTGACTATGTTGTACGCTACACCCTTCTTGTAATCACCACACGTATGTCGTTGGTCGGCTTTCTAACTCCGGTTCCTGGAACCTTGCCCGGAAGCTTCCATGCCCCGTCCGCTGGGCCAACGTCCCACATTGCAATGATAGCAACAGCTAATGTCACGATCTCCTTCTCAGCAAATATCCTTCCTTTACAGATTGCAGAGCCAGATCCCCATGGCTTCAGTCGTCCATATCGAGCAGTAAGCTTCCCGGATGACGGGTCCAGCTCCAGAAATCGTCCAGGGTCAAACTTATCGGGATCGCTGTAGATGGAAGCATCGCGGTTCACCAGAGAATAAGGTACAGACACAAATGTACCTGGCTTGAGTTCATGTCTCAATTCTCCGTCCGTAACGTGAACTGAGCTTGAACCGACAGACCTAATGGACCTAAGATGTGGGTTTACGAGGTCAGTAAATGTCTCACATGAAGTTCGAATGGGGAAACAAACGTTGGTTCGTTTACAAGACGGTAGGTCTCGTAAATACACGCCTTCAGCAACGGACAATCCCTTGACAAGCCTCGCATATCCAGCGATATCAATTCTCTGGGGATGGTCGAGGACATCGTAACATATGGGGTCAGTTCCTCGCGGAGTTGCTCCAAGATCTCGGGCGTGGAATATACGTAGGTTAACAGCCAAAAGAGGAGTGGTTGCGTGTTCGCATTCTGACCCCAAAGGAGTCCAAGGTCTCCAGCACCACGCTCAGGGAAGGACCAACCTTCCCTCCTGTAGACATTGTTCCTTCCCAATGCTGTTTCACCGACGTCGCGCATATCAGCGTCGAAATCGACAGGATCTCCCTGCTGGTGCTGGTCGATTCGGCGATACAAAGCCTCGAGTTCAGTGATGAGACGGGTCCGCGCAGCGAGACCCTCTTTCAACACTTTCAAAGGAGCCCACAGTGGCAGCCCAATCATTAAAAGGGGAAAGAGATCGTTATCAAACTTCCACAGATCCTCTAGTGCCTGTGGATATCGATCGAGGAAATCGCGACCGTATAGCTGTGGGATAGCGATGCAGGCACCAAAGTCTCGAACCAAGCTTTGGAAATTTGCCTCCACTTTCTCAACACCACTGGATTCAGGGTTGATCACCCGAATTTGTGCCGAATGCTCCCACAACTCCATGTCGCGAGGATTAGACTGGAAGGTCACGAAGGACTTCACTTTTTCGGGTATGCAGGCTTTCTCCAAAGCAGCAGTGGCAGCGTTCTCGTTCATGAAGACTTTCTCGATGGGTGTTCGTAGATCCCTGTTTGAAGCGTCCAGCTTTTCTTTGAATTGCAGTGAGTCTACGCCACCGAATACACGGACGAGAAGGGTGTACTGAGACGGCAAAGGATCTAAGATGGATTTTGCCATCAACCGTGTGATGTGCGGCGAATCGATGAGTATTTGGTGTTTTGATGAGAGCCCAACAAGAGATCCACTGTTTCGCCGCAGCAACATTCTACAAACGCGGACATGAGTATTATCTCTATATGAATAAAGCTTCATGGTACTCACAGAATACGGCGACCCAATCCGTTCTCGGAGAAAAGATGCGAAGTTAACCCAATCTCAAGTGTTGCCCAGACGGGAAACAGCTGGTATGGTTTCGGTTTCGATGCCACTCGATCGATAAAGATGACGATGAGGATGATAATGGCCACAGCAATGACACCAGTGTTCGCTGCCGCTTTCCAGCCCGCTAGCTGGGAGGCATCGGCATGCGATGAGTGCATTGTGTTTCCCATAGCCGGACGACTGACGAGCGTTTCCTATATGGTCGCTTTTATAGCGTTGGATGTGCGTGGCCTGGTGTTGCGATCGTATGGTATTGAAGGAGAAGCTGTGACTAGGTTTTGGTGTCGGGTGTGCAGGCTTGATAAACCGGCCTCGGACACGTTTCAGCCGTATCAGCCGTATTACTCCAGGGCTGTACCTATTGCTGATGGCCTTGGCGTCTCGTAAGGTTCAAATATTCACGGCGCGGCAACAGGAGGCTCCGAGTGCCGGCGGTTGTAGCGGCGCGTGGTGGTGCTGCTGCTCTGCTCGACGTTGATGTTGTCTCCCGTTGGTTACGCCTCTGACTGTACAACTGGTTCCTGCATACGTGGAAAGCTAGCTCTACGTGCCTGTCGCACCTTGAATGTGGTCGAGACGGTATGATTTGACGAGAGAAATGGCACGAGATCGAATAGCCTGTCAGCAGCCACCGGGTCCGCGTCGCAAGCGGGCAACGTAAGGAAATTAGGCAACCACGACAGGACGCGAAAATTCAGAGGGTGTAAGTATTCGCAACACGTTCGACTGCCATATCTGCCCAGAGACCTTCCACGACAAAGTGAGCCTAAAGGAACACAATAAAGCGGTACACGCATTGCCCGCCGTAGAGGAGAAACTTAGGTCTACTCCCAACCACGAGTGCAATTACTGCGGCAGGAACTTTCGGACCCGGAAGAGGATGAACATTCATATCGAGTTCCGATGCCCGACTGCGCCCAACAAGAATGCTAAGATACGGCGGGAGATCCAAGAGATTGAAGAGGCCCTCCCAACCATCGATCGCATTGACAAGCCCATGTACCAGAACCTCTTAACGACGCTGTACCAGCAGCTATCGGATGAGAACCTAACCGACCAGCACCAAGGGCCGCCTGACTCGGATGAGGACATGTCAGACTCGGATGAGGATATGTCAGACTCGGATGAGGATATGTCAGACTCGGATGAGGACCCAACCGACCAGCACCAAGGAACGTCTCACTCTGACCTAGAACCGCCTCGCATAGATCCACTACACCAAGAGCTCTCGCCAGACCAAGTAATCGCATTGATGTCCGCCTCATTCCCTGGTCTCTCTCCAGCATCGCCAGACATTGCAGAGCTATTGAGATCGATCAAAAAGCACATGCAAACTGCGCCACCTCTGCACATCCCTGAGATCCTGGAGTCGCCGTCCACATGGCCCTCTACAAATGCCATCGTCGACGCCCTCTGGGCAGAGGCGTCACATGATGAATGCAGAGTAGCATTGTCGTCGGTCCCTACCACGGGGTTAGACATGCGGCCGGACTACCTTGTCAAGCCCTTCGGGTCGCCGGAAGACCCGCTGATGGTCATGAACTCCTACCCGACAAGCGACCCGACAAGTTCACTTCACATGTCGTACAGCACTATCAATGATATGTCCAACCAGTCCATCGCTGTGCTATTGATTAAACTCGGATACAATGTCGCTAATGTTCGCACAACCGGCGTGTTTATGGTGGACCTCTTCTCCCGACGCCTCGACAGGAAGCGGATGATTGGTCTCTCTGAAAGGTCCTAGACAGCGTACCCAACCAGCTTCGCCTATACTGGCAGACTTTTGCGTTTATCTGTCTCGACAAGTCTACCGCTCGAGTCCTCTTGGTAGTAGGAGGGACAGCGTTCCGGGACTACTGCCAGTACCTGAAAGAGCGAGGCAGGACAGCAAAGGTCCTATATTTGTCCGGCATCCAACGCTACAAAGCAGAAATCCCGGGAGCAATGCTAGAGTACTACGACAACAGCCCAACTACAGTTCGTCGCATTGCCATCATCACGTTCCACCCCGAGCGCTTCAAACGAGAAAAGAGTCATACAAAGTCAAGCCGAGACGACGACATGGCGATCCGCGAACGCCTAATTGA
The DNA here is from genome assembly GCF_023758015.1 of Alternaria viburni. Taxonomy (NCBI): domain Eukaryota; kingdom Fungi; phylum Ascomycota; class Dothideomycetes; order Pleosporales; family Pleosporaceae; genus Alternaria; species Alternaria viburni. The sequence continues at coordinate 1,497,772 of NW_026055774.1, forward strand.
CTATGCGCTAACAATTCTATACGGGCAGCCCAACGTGCAAGGCTTCCTCTCCACATCCGCATACCACTTCAACCTCCGCTCAGGAGCGCTTATACGAAAGGACATCATCGCCAAAGGAGGGAGCGCCCTGTCCTCATATCTCAAGCTACCCCTAGTGCTTTATGATCCGCTGGACACATTCCGTATCTCCATGAAGACGCTTCAGAGGCCATTGTCGAAAGACGCCATTGCGAGGATAAGTGTGCTTATCATGGATGCCGATGAGGCACTCAATTGGCTCGACCGCCCAGAACTCCAAGCCATCTATGGGCCCTACGTCGCAACCTACAAGGCGTCTGTAATACAGACAGAGGATATGAGAGTAAGGCGGGGTCTGAAGCAGGTAGAGAGAGTAGAAGGCAGGCACAAGAGTGAAGATCGGCGTAAGAGTCTAAGAAAGGCCTTGGACGACGAATTTGGACCGCCAGCTAAGCGGCACCAGAGCGTTTTCGAGCAAGACCAACGGCGACGACTGTACACTCAGACATTCTGAGATTAGCAACATTTTTGGGGGAAATAGAAAGACCAACACACGGGGATGTACAGGACCGCAAGCACCAATTCGACCGAGAAGGTGTGCTTCGTATTGGGGTATCATAGTAGAATGTGAAATGGCAAGACTGCGGCTCACGCAGCTTCTTTGCCCTCATCTGCGACGGTCGACTTGTCCTCCACTTCAGTCTCTCCGTCCTTGAACAGCTCCTGGCCCAGCTCTTCCAGAAACTTCTCCGCCTGCCCTTTGCTCCTCTTCTCCTGTATGGCCCTCTTCTTTTCTCTGACCATGGCTTTTCTCTTCTCCACGGCCTCTTTGCGCTCCTGCCTTACGCGCTCAGTATCTTCCCTGTCCTTCTCAATCCGTCTCATCTGTTCTTGCCGTTCCTCCTCGTCCTTGGAAAAGTTGAAGAAGCCCATGCCGCGCTGCCTGACCTCGGCTCTGCCGTCAAAGTGTACCTCGGGTGGCGGCGTAAGTTCTTTGTCGCGCTTGGCGGCTAGGTCAGCCATTTGCTGGGCGATGGTCTCGTCGGGGTTGAAGGCGTGTGTTTGTACGGTGTCGCCGAAGATGATGTTGGTGGGCATGCTGGGCCGCGCGGTGAAGCGGTCGGGTTCGTCGGCGGCGAGGGTGCGCTTTCGACGCTCTTCGCGGGCAGCTTCTGCACGTGTGCCCTTTCGCGTTCGCCCAAACTCGTCCGTATATTCTACAAGTTCCTCCTCTTCGTCCTCTTCCGACTCGGATGAGCTGGCGTGTTCCGCCTCGCCCTTTTCCTGTTGCTCAGCCCATTTGCGGTCAAAGTCGACGCCGTATTTGTCGTCGAGATCTTCTACATCGCCGCGCTTCAAGGCATCATACAAGCGCGCCTTCTCTTCCATGCGCCGCTTCGTGCGCTTCCATGCGACTTCATCTTCGCCCTTCTCCTCGGTTGTGCGCCCGCGGTGCTTCTGTGTAAAGTCGGTGTCTTCCAGGTCCTTCAGTGCGCGCTTCTTGACGTTCTTGTTGTGTGTCTTGAAGATGTCTTCCTTCTGTGGTCGTGCGCGGCCCGCGGTGGGCTTGTTCGGTTCCGTCGAAGAGTTCTTGATGAGGTTGGAGAGAGTCGAGGAGAAGGCGAGACTGCTCGAGCTGGAGATTTCTTTCGCCTTTGCGCGTCCCTTGGGCCGCACGCCGTAGAGATGGGCGTCTTTGGAGGACATGGTGGGGTTGGTGATGAAAGTCAATTTGGGTGGTGGCAGTCGCGTGCTGAGCGCGTAGGCGCGGCGGCGATGTTCGGAGCTCTGAGCTTGTTGCGTCACTAACCTCAGGAGCTACCCCACCTGGCTAACATTTGATTCACCAACCCCACATCGCAGTACCTTTGAGAGCCGCACCGTGCTTTCCGCGAGCCGCAATCTTTCTCTGTTCAAGTCTGGATATCCTCCCATTGTGTCCTGAGAGCTGACACAAACGTCACGTCCTCAGCATCAAGATTCGCACAATCAATTGACTACAACAAACAAACATGCCTCTACCTCGTCAAGTATTCATCGCCGTTATCGGTACGCGCAATAATCTTCCCAAATACATACTTGATGCTAACGACTGCAGGTGCTGGCGGCGTCGGCAAAGCCTTCCTCTCCCAACTATCTGCCCTCTCCAAACGTCTCTCTCAATCGCCCTCGTCGCCGTACTACCTCTCCCTCATCTGGCTCAGCACCTCAAAGAAGGCTGTCTACCACGCCGACTACAAATCCCTCTCCAACTGGGAATCCGAGCTCCAAAACACTTCCAACCCCACATTGCCGCTCCCACAGCTCTGCGAGTACCTACAGAAAGCGCCTGGCAAGGTGGTTTTGGTCGACAACACCAGCAACCAGGACGTTGCAGATAGCTACCCTGCTTTCTTGAAGAAGGGAATCAGCATTGTTACGCCAAACAAGAAAGCTTTCTCAGGAAGCTATGGCCTGTGGACACAGATCTTTGATGCCGCGAGCAACGGAAATGGTGCTGGTGGCTACGTCTTCCACGAGTCGTCCGTCGGCGCGGGACTGCCTGTTATCTCCACACTGAAGGATCTGGTCGAGACCGGAGACGAAGTCACAAAGATTGAGGGCGTTTTCAGCGGAACCATGAGTTTCCTCTTCAACTCTTTCCAGCCTCTCGGCGGTGGAGGTGGAAAGTTCTCAGCTGAGGTAACATCAGCCAAAGAGAAGGGTTACACTGAGCCCGACGCTCGCGACGATTTGAACGGACTAGACGTCGCTCGAAAGCTTACCATCCTCGCCCGTCTCGCTGGCCTAAAGGTCGAATCGCCAACATCATTCCCCGTTCAGTCTCTTATCCCCAAGGAGCTCGAGTCCTGCTCATCCGGCGACGAGTTCCTCGAGAAACTCCCACAATACGACGACCAAATGGAGAAGCTTAAGGCAGAGGCAGAGAAGGAAGGCAAGGTCATCCGATTTGTAGGAAGCGTCGACGTACCAAACAACAAGGTCAAGGTCGGATTGGAGAAGTTCGACACAAGCCACCCTATTGCGGCACTCAAGGGAAGCGACAACATCATCGCATTCTACACAAAGCGATATGGCGACAACCCGCTCATCATCCAGGGTGCCGGTGCTGGCGGCGAGGTCACTGCCATGGGTGTAACAGCGGACCTGGTCAAGGTACTTCGGTTACTACACTGAGTAGTCTTCACATAAACTAAAAAACGAATACAATGATCCGTTACTACCACAAAGCTTGTCTATCCAGAGCGGCTACAGTAACATCGTACACTAGCAATCGTCTTGCCGGTTGTACGTTAAAATCACAGTCTTTGGTTTCATATGCTTTTGCGTTGCACCGAGCGTCATGATCGTCGCTCCCCGTTGATGCCGAACTTTATTTCTCTGCCGATCAAAACCCAACCGATAAAATCCCTTGATGCGAACCCCTCACTCGGCGAGAGTGATGTGCAGTGATGGAACCTTCCAGCTGGCAGGTTGATCTCTGCGCTTCAATTGCTTGGTCTGCCAAATTGCTTGTTTCGCGACACTGGTGCGAAGCTTATGTGTTGATATTGAAGGCTTGTCAATGTGTGACGTTGGCGTAGAGGCTGTGCACATTGTCCCTGCGTGTCGTGCGTCGAATATAGGTACTGTTGTCTCTCCTTACTCGTGAGGCAAAGCTGTCGAAATTGATCAGGTGCGATGCGACATTTCTTTGGCTCTGTCGTTACGGCTCTGCTGATCTCCACGCCTGATACTTTCCACTCACTATAGTGCTTGATCAAAATTGTAGTCATATGATCGCAAGTGTACCACAATGTCGAGACATATGACTTGGTCTGTGAAGTAAGGTACAAACTTGAGTAGCAGCAGATCTTCAAGCGCGATGATGATATTTATCACCCAAACCATCGATGCCCTGCAGCACGAGAAGATCAAGCACGCTGATCTCAGGCTTGGTGTGCTTGTTCCTCTTGGGGCAGGTTTATTTCCCCTTCACATCACTTAGGGTTCATGGACTTCTCCGGCAGCTGAAGATCTGCAGACGTTACTCATGGCGCAAACCAGATTTCGAGTAAGCAACAAACTTTGTGACATTGTCCATGCACTTGTCACGAGAGCTTGGACACGACATTCGGCGAGAAAGGGATCCTTCACCGACGGCAAACTGAGATTTTGGCCACGACAACGAAAAGCTCGCTTTTTCTCCATCTTGGTGGGGAGAAAATGGCTAGCTTGGCGGACAGAGCGGAATATACGGTGTAATAGTATATGCCTGCATGGCTTGGCGGGGTGGAAAGGGTGTCATGGTGCACTTAGTGTACATGCCTGCATGCGCTGGTGGGTATCGATATCGCGTAGCTCCAAGCAGCGGTGACGCGTCTGTACGTGCCAGAGCGCAAGGTCTAGATTGCTTTGCGAAGCACCTGCATGGGAGCGGAAGTGTGGCACGCAGGTGTGGCACAGATTCGTAACCATGCATGGGTGTGGCAGGCAATCTGGTAACATCCGTCAGTAAGGGTGCTTGAAACACTTGCAACACTCGAGAGATGGGTAAATGCGCGATGCACGTAATTGTTTGCAAACATATGTGAATTTTGTAACAAACTAGCTTCTAGAACACTCTTGAGTCATTCGTAAGTCATAGCAACAGCAAGCGAGAAAGAAAGCGACGAAGCGCCTGCCGCTTATGACGCACAAACGTTTTGCTGCCCAACGCCAGACAACCCCGGTAATTCCAAACCAAAATGGAAGCAAACGCAGGTTGCCCTTGCCCTCTTCGTGTTCGCCTGAAGTACTCCCTGTCGTTTTTACGTGAGAACGCCGCGGCCGAAATGAGTGCGCAAGAGTACCCGTCGCCGGGGCACGTTCGCGTGCGCAGAATGCAAGAGCAGAGTGGGTATCCGAAGTAAGAGAGAGATGAGAGAAACAGGCCAAAACGCGCTAGGCGAGGTTGAGGAAAACAGATACATGAAGTGAAGAGTGGAGTTTCGGCAGTCGTCGTGAGGAGCTGAGAAGTTCGGCTCCAGAGACCAGACAGGTGTGGCTGATGGCCTGCACGGTCCGCGGAGTGCATGATCATGGCATGTGATTGCCGTTCGGGCCGAGGAAAACGTGGCTAAGTGGATCAATGGGGAAGCGACTCCTCACTTCAGCCACAGCCTAGACTCGGACGCGATGCGGACTACCAAGAGCTGAGGTGGGTTGTGTAGGTACTGACGTGGCTAAGGAAAGCGCAATATTGACGGTCCGTTCATCTGAAGATGGTGGAGATGCGCTTGGTGCGTTGCCGGACACGCGAGAGCATGTTGGCTTTGTAGGGCTCAGCCGACATGGAGATGGACGAGTGTCGCATGCTTGCGCGGTCGTTGCTTGATGTGTCGCTTGGGCTGGTCGCGCTGCTGCTCTCGGCGTCGTCTTCTCGTACAGCGGGGTAGGGCTGGTCAGCCGAGGGGAAGAAGTAGGCGTCGAGTCGGGAGTTCATTGCGCGGTTCTTCTCAGAGGCGGCTGTGACCAAGCTGCTCTTGCTGCCTACGCTGGTCGCACTGTCGGTTCGGGTGATGTTGTCGAGGCGGATGTCCCGGCGGGCTGCGTTCAGAGACGTCGAGTGTGCGCGTGCGAGGCCTGAGAGGGATCCGACAGGTGGTGCTGGTCCGTCGCCGATGAGCTTGTACTCAAACTCGGAGACGTGGCCGTGGCAGTAGGGACAGTGGTCGCACTTGACTTCCCAGCCGGAGATTCCCAACTTCTTGCCGCATGTGGAGAGGTTGCTGGAGGGGCTGCATGGGCGCACCAAGTGGTACCAGCGGTGCTGGCACGGAAGGACCGTGACGCAGAGTTCGGCGACGCACATTGTAGTGTTTTCAAGTGATGTCGAGGTAGATTCGTTTTCGGGGTGTGGTTCCGGGAAACGTTGCGGGTGATGGCGACGTCGTGGTGGGAGACGTGGTGTCGGTCTTGGAGGTGACGGGCGGGATGCAGTCACGAGGTCAAAACGGGTGGCAATCTGGGGTAGACGCTAGTGGCCACTAGTGAATAGGTGGTAGTGAAGCGGTAGTGGTAGAGTGCTGGCGTAGATGGAGTCTGCGGTGATGTCCAGAGAAGCGGCGGGTCCGATTATAAGGGCAGGAGGGCCGTGGAGTGGAGATTGACAGTGTAGGATGCCGTGCGCCAAGGTTTGATGGCTGATTGGGACGCGCGTGGTCGATCACCCCTTACCTACTTGTTTAGGGAATGGCGGGCGGGGAACGACAAGTGCGGCGGAGTTTAGAGCGGGCAAGCGCGATGGGGGACGACAGGTGCGGCGAAAAGCAACGGTGTTATGTAGACTCAGCCCAGGCCGGAACTTGGTGGAATGACGATGGGGTCGGTGCCGGCGGCTTGGTAAGGTTGCTTACTGCAGCGAGGAGACGGACGAGCAAGGCAGCCGGGCGATGAGTCAGGACAGCTGCGGCAGGGTGGTGATCAGGTCAGGCTGATCTAGCTGGTAGCTGGCACTGGTGTTTCTGAGTAAACCTTGGAATGGTACGACGACGTGGACTGCTAGGGAGACGCCATAGTATTTAACACAACGGACCACTCTGCTGGGCGGCGGAGGCGGCAGGGGTCGAGGGTTCCAGCTTCTAGCGCGCAGAGGATTGACCAGGTGTGCCCAAGCCTAGCAACGCCCGTGATGCCAAACAAGGCGACTCCTTCATGTCCGTCGCGGCACCGGGACACAAACGCGGGCTCTGGCACTAACGGCGGACCAAGAGAGTTTGCAAGCAGATCCGTGCCAGCCTGCTGGATCCGTGTGCTATCGACTCTCACCGCTCTCAGATAACGAGGTGCGCCGTCCGCCATGAGAGCCCTTCCAAAGCCTTCACCACGCAGCGTGTCGGAACCCATTGGCGCTGGACCCCTGTGCCACCCTGTGCGACAATGACAATCATAGAAATCTGCCCTGACACGACGGCGCTCAGACGCTCTGCTAATCAGCGCCGCGACAAGGGGGTTGCTATTTTGCCAAAAGCCATCTCCTGCCCTCCATGCCCAAACTTTCGCTGCACTGTGCTACACTATGGAGACTTCCAAGGCTATCGGACCGGTAGCGAGCGGAACATATTGAATCCCAGGTCAGCGCTGGCGGGTGAGCATGCGCATCGCCCGTACAGGCATGGCCGGAATGCGCTTCAGATGAAGTCATGCCTCGTGGTCTCTCATGTACTCCACTTTCCGCTGCCATTTTTCACCCGTCATCACCAGATCGCAATCAAAATGGTAAAAGTCAACACTGTGCTTTGCGAAGCAAAAGTCCCCTCGCTCCGCTTGAGCAGGTGCCGTTTTCTCCCGCCCTGCAGCCCGAAATCAGCTGTTTATGCGAAGAAGCAACCAAAAAGTACACGGCACTTATCTCGGACTCTTACCACGGTGTGTAACACAGACGTCAACAGTGGCCCCATGCTGGGATGCCGCTCGCGTGCATCGTGATTGACTAGAAAGGCGGCTACACATGCACCTCTCCGGTAAGACATGCTCTATCACAGGCTGCACAGCAGTACCCTGGCCGTGGGTGCATAGTAGCAAGCCTCCGATAGTGCCATCAATCAGACAAGTCCCGTATGCAGCAGGATACCCGTTACGCAGCGCAGCGCGCTAGCACATCAGCCCTGTCGGTTGATCTTCATCCCTTCATCTATCCTCCCGCCCACGGGCCTGCGAAAACTTCTGCTACCCGAATCAATTCAGGCACTCATATTACATGCCGCCCAAAGGGGTGGGAATTCACAGGAACGCCAGATCAGAGCTAAATTGTCAGTGTGTCAGAACCCATGACAGGAGCGCCCTAATCGAATCGGCCCACCAGCACAGCCTCAACGCCTTTATGCATCAGCTCGCCTCGCGATTCGCTCCGCTCCTCTCACGCGTCTCTCACGCCCCTTGGCACCAACTAGTCCTCTTGGCCCCGGCTTGGCTCAGGTTCGATCTTCGTCCACACACGACCCCGCTTCATGACCAACTCCAACATCCGCCTAGTATCACGCGGTCTGGTATTATCGTAGGCCCATACAAAAGCTACCAAGATTGCGCCACACGTTCTGCTTAGCCAAATAGTGCTTCCGCAACTGCGAGGCATTTCTTGACCTATCGCAAATGCTTGACAAGCGTCTGCCCAGGCTATCGTGTAACTCTCACAGGCCCAGCAAGACAACAATGGTTCCAACCCCGTGGTTATGACACCTTTCCAAGCTTTCAGCACGACTCCATGGTGCCGGCGATCCTGTTGGCGGTTCCAGCGCATGGCACTGGTGCCAGCACAGATACACAAGCCACGCGACACAGATAGTATGGCTTGAGTCTGATCGTGATGGAGTCCGATGCGCCTCTGCTCGGCGCTGTCGCAGTGCCAGTTTGACTTTGAATGACGATTCCTAGGGTTGACAACGTCCCATGCATTCTAAGCATGACTGAGACCGGCAGTGTTCCCTTCTCCTCTGACCCGCTCTACGGAGCGATCCGGAAGCGCGTCAGGTTAGCAATCATTGTAAGTAACAAAAGGAACACCATGAGATTCAAGTCTATTTCCGCATGTATTCACAATTCTTTGAAGTGGTCAATGACAAGCTCAATGACTGAATATTCCCCATACCCACAAAATGCGGCAGATCCACTAATGCTAGGCACACCCCTCCTGCGTGCTCTGCTCGCCTTACTGAACCCTGTGTCCTGGAAAAATCATCAATTGTGAGTACAGGGTACTTTCGCTCCGGCAAGTCTCGCGAACCCTTTCACACTGAGTACCTACTCACACTTCCTAGCGGCCTCCAGTGTGACGTATCTCCAATGACGCACATAGAGAGCGCTAGCACACCAGACTACGATGCCACTACATTGATGAAGTCTCGTCACGTAACTGGGAAGCCGTGCTCTCTATTCTTACGGTTTCTTCTTTCACTATAAACAAGGGCATTCGGCAATAACGTGGCTGTCAAGCCACAATCACATGCCGGTTCAGATCCGTAAAGAGTAAGCTCATTGCTTGGCTGTGCTTTAGCGCCACTCTCCAGCTGTGGTGTGGTTGCTTCGTCCGGTGTCTGTGGAGAAGCAGTGAGGGGCTTAGTCCAAGAGTGGAGTTTTGCTTGCGCAGTGGGCCACAGTTCTATATGATCATCATTCCCGATCCTTCCGGTATTGTTGCACACCGATCGATGACGGTCGAAACTGGAAATGCTTCTTTCTCGAGCATACGCTGCATCAACTAAAGCGTTTGGGTACTCTACAGACCGAGCCAGACTCCAACAATCGTGCCAACCATTGATGCGAACACAGCCCTGCCACTCCATCCAATGGCTCTCTCGGCACTAGACTCGTCATCCTGAGCATCATCCCCATCCTGAGAGTCTTCTCCATCCTGTGGACCGAATTTCTCGTCAAGCACCGCTTTCGCACTTCTCGGAGCCCGACTTCCGTCCTGCACCTTCCCAGGTTTCAAACATACGACTTTTGCATGAACGCTGCGACCGGTCATACGGTTGGTGACGGGAGTGGTGGGATAGAAGTGTAGGATGTCCACAATAGGAAAGTTCAGTGCCACGTCGTAGTCGGTGTGAATAGGGAACCTATTACCCCAACCACTGCTCAGATTGCGGTCGTCGCAGGTAGGTACGGTAAAATCCTCAGTGTAGGTTTCGTTGTCATACTTGGCCCATTCCCGTATGCGGACGTGGTCAGAGGCGTTGAATGGTGCAGTGTCTATAAACGCCATTAGTTAGATCTCTGCCCTCTTTGTTGCCACGAATTCAGGACTTACCAACTGTCACAGCTTCGGCCAACATGCCTTCACATTCGGAAGGTATTTTGTGGGTGATAGTGTTGCAATCCTGAGATCCCCACACCATCCCTGTACTTGAGTACCAAGCCTGGAGAGCTTGCACACATTCTTCTCCCAGCATCCTCTTACAATCCCCATTGTCATCTTGCGCTCTCTCCAAAACTTGTCTGCTAAACGTCAGATTCGAGCTGGTAGAGTCCTGTAACGGGACAACGTTGTGGCAGAAACCCATCCGATTGCCCAAACGTTCTGTATCCGATTCACCAACGTCGAACCATAGAACGGATTGAGTGTCGTTCTCGCTGAATCCACCTCCAGGCCAGATGTAAGGCCCGATATAAGATGAGATCTGCCAATTGATCCCGTTGTCTTCTGAGAACAACGGCACTAATTCGCTTCCGAGCCAGGACATGCTTAGAGCAGTTGTGTTGTGGGTGACGGAGGCATTGTATGCGAGGCCATCGGAGAGATCATCGCATGTCAAGGACGCAGGGTCGGAGTCAGAAGACGATTGTGCGTACGTTGTCATGCCTAGCACAGAAGCTAGGACTAGGTGTTTAATAGGAGAAAGCATGCTGGATGAACGTCGTTGAGAACTCTTTGGTGTTTTTTTCTTCGGACTGTAGAACCACAGCAGTCGGGGTGACCGCCTCTTTCTTTATACCGCTCCAGTCATCATCACCCTGCTACATTCAGCCAACTCACAGTATAGAACCATGACATCAGATCCGATTTGCCGTGGTGGCGGTTAGGCATCCTACATACCGACGACAGAGTCCTTGGCAAATGAAACCACGACACTAGACATACACATTGATCCGCGAACTCGGCATCGCTTGTAAATTGTAATACACGAGTCAGCCATACAGAGCATGAGATGCCTTCTTCCGATGCCAATATAGGCAGGATACTGCATTAGTGTTCCTGCTTAAAATACACTACAAGAGAACGCCTGAGCCGAGATCCGAAAACATGCGGCACCCGGGCGTGTGAGGGACAACCACCACGAAAGACGGGGAAAGACCTGGAGGTGCTATGGCGTGTGACCTTCCCTAGCCTCCCTAACGGAGTGTTAAGGTGCGAATTGAATATTAGTCATATATCTATCATATGGTGTGGTATCAGAGCATATACCTCAGCAAGCCTGCTCCGTCTGTAATCATGCATGCGATCCTATATAATGTACAATGAACTAGCCGATATGTTCAGCGAATGCGATTATACTCGCACTCAGGATGGTATAGACAAGCGTTTCTCCGACCGCTTCAACAAAAAAAAAAGTCTATTTCTTCGATGCTTTGCCCTGATATTCGATGTCGTACTGAAAAAACGAATCCCATATGCTTCCCTTCCTCGCGAGCGGCGACTTTCGAGAGTCACTAAGAGGACTTCTCAGATCGCCTTGACTTCCTAGTCTGCTTTTGACGGGAGATGTATCCGATCGTGTATTCGATGGGCCTGATATGGAGGTCTTGCGGAGGGATTGGAGCTGGGCGATGGATAACTGCGTAGTGTTAGCGATGTAAGCAAAGGTCATGGTTCGGGGAGCTTAGATTTACAGAAAGCGAAAACCTAAGGTCCCCATAGTAGGTCGCGCACATTGCCTCCATTCCCATCGTCCGCAGACTTGTCTACGCCATTCGTTGATGACTCCCTGAGATGGCTAGGACCATGTGTGCCAGCTGGACTCGCGCCCCGTGTTGCTGTCGCAGAATTTGGATTCGAGTCAGGCCGTTCAGCTGGCGACAGCGCTTCAGCCGAATTATGACGGCCGACTAGGGGCGCACTCTTCTTGCTTGTTCCGCTGCTGCGGCGACTGTCGAGTGACTTCCCAAGTTGAGTTGCCGGGTCCATGGAAGACTTCTTCTTCGCTTTCTGCATCTCGCCCAATCCGGTTTCTAGGCTGCTCTTCACTGTGACTGCACCTTTGATACCTGGGGTGCCCGGAGCCATCGCCTTCTCTTCAGTCGCCTCCAGTAAGTACCATCTTAGTCCATCAGATAGATCGAAAGGATTGTCGTCTTCGAATGAAATGGCATTGCTAGAGGCGACAGATCGACCATCTAATGATGCTCGAGTTGCACCATCCATCGTCTTGGAAAGGTCGACGACGCGCTCCTCCACCTTTGAAATGCGCGCCACAAGCCACTCTTTCCCACCCAATCTATGGGTGTCTTGCTCACGAAGGAAGAAATGTGGTGCACCAACGTTGAAGGCAGCCCAAGGGCGATGCGCATTGTTGCGGGTCGGCAAGAAGAGTGCAAGGTCGCCTTCCTTGAAGGAGCGATAGGCGATCTTGTCGTGCGAGTCAGCCTGGAAGCGATGGGCCTTGTCGCGATATGCTCGGGCTTCTTTCTGCCACTTTCGTGCAGTGTGCTCCATGTCACGCATCCGCTTCGCAACAGCGTCGCTAAAGGTTTCGGTGTTGAAGAGCTCGAGCTTCTGAATAAGTTCCTGATACCGCTGATCTTCTTCATCTGGGCTTGTAGATTCGGTCCATTGAAGGAAGTGAAGATCTCCGACGTCTTCCAAGAAACGCTTGAGTGGAGTGGGCGAGGGCGTTGTTGTACTTCGACTAAGTCCTGCACTAGTGTCTGTCATAATGGTGCTATTCCCAAGTCTAGACGCTCGCTGGAGGATCATTTCACCGTTCTCATGAGTGATGACGAATCCAAGTGTCTCGACTAGACGGATCAGACGCTCATGCTGCATGTATAGCCGTTCACTAAGGTCCTTCGCCCGATGCATACGTTGGTGGGTACGGGACGAGTCCGCTTCCTCAAGCTTGCGGAGTTTCTTCTCTACGCGCATAAGCTCGACATCGAGGCTGTTGGCGTGCGAGCTCTTTTCTGCGAGCTCGGTTTGAAGACGACCAACCTTGGCCTCTTCCTCCTCAACGCGCTTCCTGAGAGCTTCGGAGCCGGTCTCGCCTTCAGCGAACTTGGCGCGGAGGCTATGTAGATGCTCTCGTTCCTCCTCAAGTTCTGCAGTGATAGAAGTGACACGGGCCTTCTCCACGTCAAGCTCTTCGCGGACAGCTGCAACTTCCTTCTCGTGTTCGGCAAGCTTGGTGTTGAAGTCTTGTTCTTGCTCTTCGATCCTAGCATGGGCATTTTCGTTGTCTGACTTTGCCATCGCCACAGCCTGTTCTAGCTCTTTTTGGTGGTTGAGTGATCGCGCTGCAAGATCTTCAAGTTGTGCGACAAGCATAGCGTGATCGTCCGGTACGTTGGTACCTGGCGACAGGTGGTTGAAGGTTGCTGTCAGCGAGTCAAACTCCTGCGTCTTGACTGCTGAGCGCTCACGGAGCTCCGCTTGAAGAGCTTCGATGCGCTTATCTGCTTGTTTACTCTGTTCGGCAGCATCTTTGCGGGTTGTTTCGAGTTGCGAAACCAGCTCCTGGACTCTAGCATCTACACCTGTTCGCTCATTATCCCGACTGCCTAGGACGCGGTCAAGTTCATCTTCGGCTTCTTCGATCTTGGCCTTGCACGCGCGGATCTCGTCTTCGAGCGATTTGCGTTCGTCGGCAAATTCTTTTTGTTGCGCTCGCATGTTTTCCATGATGTTGTTCTTGGTTGACATGGCCTCCTCAAACTGGCGTTGCTGATCTGCATCATCGTCTCTCCGTGCTTGCGCATCGCTCTCAAGTTTGGCACAAGCCTCTTTCTCCGCCGCGAGCTGTTGTTCAAGGCGAAGAATACGACGCTTGTCTTCTTGTCCTGTATTCGCCGAGTAGCGCCTGGAAGAGATCGAAGAGCGACGGGATAGCTCTTCTTGGGGTCTCGGTGAAGCGACTTCTGCTGTTGGCGTCGCGGGGTCGGTTGGGTCAGGTATACCGAATGAGGGAGGCGCGCCACCTATTGAGAGTCTGTTGGCCGTACTCTGGCGATGTACCAGATCCTCCAATCGCCGCACCCGGCTCCTGTAGCCTTTCAGCTCCTCCTCGAGCTTTGCATTGCCCTCTTTGAGTACACGTAACTCATCATCGCCTCGCATCATGAGCTGAGAGCCTCTGCCGAAAGCTGGCTCATGAACACTACCCATCTTGAAGTTCTTCGCGCGTTTGATCTGCTGCTTTGTAGGTCGGTCAAGATCCTTAATAGCTTGGGCAAATAATTCGGCTTCCGATTGCTGTCCATCCAGTCTCTGCAAGTCCTGGAGGTAATCTTGGAGCTCTTCTCGAGTGACCATCGGCCAGACGGTCTTTTCAGGTTGCACATTCAGCTCGAATCCTAATGAGCCACCTTGCAAGGCTTCGAGGTTTACAACATCTGATATTGGCTTCAGCCATCGCTTGCGCCGACGCTCTTCCTCTTCCTGAAAAGTTGCCATTTCCTCAGCAAGCGAGGATGTATCCTTCTCCATCCTTTCTGTCCACTCCCGTCTTCGGACGGCTTCGACTAGCAGTGTACCATATACATAAGGCAGCCGACCGACGAGGGAAATGAGCTCAAAGGCAGCGACACCATCGTCTGGGATGCTGATCTGCTCAAGTTGCGCACCGACGCTCGCAATGACCGATTCGATATTTGCGATACCCTGCATGCTCTCGACCGAGTTCCTGATGGCAGCGTTCTTCTGCTCCACCGCCCGTCGCACGAGATCGCTCATCTCCACGCTGTATTCTTGTATGGCCGGTAGAAAGTTTCGCGTATGAAGCAAGGCCATTTTGGACACCTGCGCGACCGACTTCGGGCTTGCTTCTAGCCCCATGACGTGTTCAAAGTCCGACTCGACCTTCTTAACGACGGCATCGATCTCGTTGTACAGGCGCGTGGGCTCTTCTGAATCATCAGCCATGGAACGGCTCTGGCTTTGGCCGACGGCGCTCAGGAGTTGGTTGTAATCTGTCTCGATATTCTCTAGCTGCATGCGCATCTTATCCATGTGTTTGCCAAAAGCCTCCCGAACGCGCTTGCTTGTTGATGTAGCCTTTTTGATCGCTTCGACATCGAGGAACTCTTGGAGGGTCTTGCGGACAAGAGTACTACTGGGAATGCTCTGGGGAGATCTCATCTCCTTGGCCAAGAAGCGCGCGAAGTTCAAGGTAGCAGGCACCGTTCCCAGCTGCTCAAAGTCGGCGTCAAGCCGCCGGATGTTGTCCCCGGCTTCCTTCTCGACCCCATCGTACCATTCCCTCGCTGCCTTGTACTTCTGGTCCAAGCCCTTGATGTGCGCATCGTGATTCCCGACGGCGACCTGGGTTGCTCTCTCGATGGTGGCTTGTTCGGCAAAGTGCTTCGAGGCGATCTGGGACATGGAGAGCGACCTTTCGAGCAGGCCAAAAGCCCAGTCGCGGCGGGCCTGGAAGAGGGCCTGCCATGCTCCGAGGTCGGTGTTCTTCGCAAGGTGGTTCGGCGCATCGTCGGGTTGGAAGGCATCGGGCAGTGGTGTGGAGGATATGGCAGCCTGCGGGTTGTTGGAGAGTTCGCGACTGAAGACGAATATCTCTTTCTGTGGCACAAGTATTAGTGTGTGTCCTACATATCCCACAGTAGACGCGTACCTCAGTTAAGAGCGCCTGGAGCTTGACGTGTTTGCCCTGTGTTGTGAGTAAGACCTGTTGCTCGGGCGCTATCTCCGTTGCCTTCGAGATCCAGTGCTTGAGCGCATCGACTGTAGTAAAGGCGACGGGATCAGCGTCGAGGCGCTGGCCCGTATGAGCTACAGCGATCTGTAGCGACATTCGGCCTTGCCCTCCGCTTGGTGGAGTTGTGTCGAAACCGTGCGAGAGCGGATTTGAGGCTTGGAAAGTTGAGGCGTGAGCACATGCGTACCAGATACCGCCAAGGAGGGTTACTGCAGGGATCGGCGCATGGGCCCCGCGAGGCTGCATCATAGCAGTCACCTAGAGGAACCATCGCGTGCCGTCAGGTGAACACAGTCTCGGTCGCAAACTTGAATCTACATCAACACCGTCTGCTAGCATTATGGCCGCCAAAGGCGATGTTGACATGGCAGACGCGACGACAAAAACACAAGATCCAAGCGACTACGCGGACTTGCTACAAACGAACCATAGCGACGCGTTCGCGTTTTCAGATACCGAGGAGCTAGCCCTACAGCTCTACGATCAGCTCAAGGAACTTGAGCTGCAGCAAAACCTGCTACAAGCACAACAACCAGGCACGTCTCGCACATGGTATGGCACAGCATCTTCGTATATTAATCGCCTTCTGTAGTACACGCGCATGACTTTGCATCACTTCCAGATGACCTGCTGGAGGAGCGCCTGACTATTGCGCAGCGCGAGGCTATGGAAGCGAGGGCAGAGTACGAGATAAGGAACAAAATCACACACAATGTTCTAGTAATGGATCCCGTTCTGAAAGCCGTTCATGGCGGCGAACAGACTCCATTCGCCGAGAAGTGAGTTCCTGGGCAGATCGCTCTGAATCATGGTCTGATGTTGTGTAGGCGCATACTGCCGCTGGTGACCGAGAACGATGCTGTTTCCATGATCCATGGCTCACTGACGTCGAAGCTTGCTTCTACGAATAAATCTCTGAGTGTGGCCGAACAGAACAACATTGTTGCAAATCAAAAGAACCGAGAGCTGGCGCAAACCATGCTTGCTCTGGCCGAAGAAATGAAGGCGCAGTCGGTGCAGGACATTGAAGATCCGCAATTACGTCAACGTGTCGATGCGGTCGATAAGGAGCTCAAAGACTCGCGACGGAGGGTGAGGACGTTGAAAGGTATATTATCAGCCATGATCGTGGGTAGCGGGATCAACTGGGCTGCGGACGAGGGTCTGACGGAGCTCGTCCTGGAGGATGAGGACGATTGAGTACCATCCACCTTTTCGTCTGCTGCTGCGACTATGGATGAATGCGAGGTGTATCTGAGAGCAGCCGTATGTACACATTTAATGACTTGTTGAGGTGGTTGCATGCTGCTGCACGATCTTGCGCTTCGTGATGTTTGTTGATGATAAACGTCATGGCTGATGCGAGAGCGGTGATGCCCAACGTCGTGCGTCCTATTTACATAGATGCAGATGGAACTTCTTCAGTAAGATGAGGGCCTGACAGCTATGGGTCACGTCGGGAGGGTACGCGAAAGTCTGTAGCCCTCGGTGGCTTTTGAAAGGGCGAGTCTGAGCGTCTGCTCCGCTGTTAGGGGCTTGAGAGGCCGATGGCCGAACACGTCCGCCACGATTCCAACGTGATAAGCAGCCAGGAGGAACAAAGAGTGTTTCTTGAGGCAAGTGGACGAGCAGTATTGGAGCAGTGTCTCGCATTAGCCTAGCGACCGCTTCCGTGCTCGGTCGGGCGAAAGTGCAGAGCCAGACCGCTGTGGCCGGAAGCGGGTGCAGAGGCCGCCGCCCATCACCATAGCGTGCCCAGCTATGACAGAAGGCCAGAGTCACGGCTTGTGCGGCAGAGTCTGCGACCAGACGTAGGCTGACATGTAACTCTGCTGCACTGGGCTTGCTCAGAACACCAAACGGGCTGCAGGCGGATGCTTTGAGGGGTGGGCAGGTTGGGCGACGGGGACTGGATGCTGGGTGCTCTGGTGCTCGGGGAAGAACATCAGCCAGCCGCGCTATGAATGATAACGTCAAGGGCCGCTTCTGATGGATGCGTCCAACGAATGGTAGACCGTGTGCTTCTGCGTGCAATCTAACCAAACTTGAAACTCGCCAGGAAAGAACGAAGGGCAGCGCCTCCGCGCCCAGGGATGCGCCGTGTAGCCCGCAGCAGTGCGAGCACCTCGGAGCATACCTGGGCGACACCGACACGTCTGCTAGAGACTGGACGGCAGTGCGAGCAGCAAAAAAGCGACAATGAAGCTGTCCACAGTCGCTGGCATCTGCATCGGGCGCATGCGGTGAGGGAGCGCAGCATCGGCTGGGTGGAGGAGGGGTCGTGGTCCGGGTGCGTGTGCTATGGCAGTAGCAAAACAAGCGTGCCTGCCTCGTTCGCACCTTAGGTAAGCGGGCCTTGTTTGTTGGGGGAGGGCGCGCCTTCCCTCTCACAAAATGTGCTGCTGAGCCCTCACCCAATTCCTCCCCTAACAAATCCGCCGCCCATACAACTTTCGCCCGCAAAGACGTTTGGTGAGTCCGCCTGCATTTTGACGAAGTCGCAACATCACCAGCACCACTTTTCGCAACCACACCCTTTTTCCACGCGTTTCCCCGGTCCAATTGGCCCAACCAGGACTCTCCCAGCCTTCTTTCTTCCGTCTTCTGAACGTCATTGCCTTCAGTCGATTCTTCATCGCCGTCGCCAGCACCCACTGCCACGCGCCTACTGACCGCAAAACAGACCTCAGTCAACACTTCCAATTTACTCCCATCTAGCTGCTTCTGTAAGTACCCACACCTTCTCTTACCCGAAAATCGCGCATCATCGCGTTGTGTTGTGGTGTTTTGCGACCGCGTCACCTCACGCGCATAGCAGCGCTGCACCACCATTACCCACTCACCACAACACTACTCCGTTTGCAGGCGAGGACACTAGCTGTGGCCTATACTCGTATTCTCAATCTCACCAGCAGCCATTGTGCCTTCCTGCCACGCTACTCTTACCTACTCGCTGCTTGCAACCCAATCAGCAGCTAACAAGGAACCACAGCCATATACACCACTCAACCACCACTATGCCCAAGGAGAAGACCACCCGCAAGGCCGCGCCTAAGTCCAAGGCTGACGGCGGCAAGAAGAAGAAGGGTAAGCAGCTCACGTGCATCTGCAGACTCGGGCACTGACTCCAGCAGACCCCAACGCGCCCAAGCGTGGTCTTTCCGCATACATGTTCTTCGCCAACGAGCAGCGCGAGAAGGTCCGTGAGGACAACCCCGGTATCAAGTTCGGTATGTTTGCGCTCTTTCTCCGTCTTTGACTCCCCTCTAACATGGAACAGGCGAGGTCGGCAAGGTTCTTGGCGAGAAGTGGAAGGCCCTGAACGAGAAGCAGCGCACTCCCTACGAGGCCAAGGCTGCCGCCGATAAGAAGCGGTACGAGGAGGAGAAGGCCGCCTACCAGGTATGTTCATGCATGCACTTCAAATTGATGATAAGTTGACTAACCATCACCAGAACGCCGAGGAAGAAGAGGAGGAGTCCGAGTAGAGGCAATCGCCTCATTCGTGCTTCCACCAACAGCGTTGAAGATGTCTTGTCATGGGCGGCTCGGGCTACCAAGCCTGTCTCGATTTCATTTGTGATCTTCCTACTTCTTAATGGGTTCGTTATCTCTCGCGGAGGAAGGTCTTCGGCTAGCCAATCTGTGGTTCATTTCGAAAAGGACGCTGGCGGTCAGTGCAAACCACGCTGATGGCGGGCGGTCATGATGTTTGGGCGTCTTCCCCTCGACGTCGTGAAAGGAACATCACGAAGCTCATGACCAAGTCTATGTACACTAGCAATTGCGGTATGGAAAGTCTTTGCTGCTTCTACAATGTTTCCTCTGCTGTGTGACCGTGATGTTGATGCGATCAGGCTTGGGCGTAGCACTACGCATGCTGATAGTAGCTCAGGTCCCAGGTCAGCCCCTGACGTTGAAGTTTGTGTCTTACCTGCTGTCAAAAGCAGGCCATGACGGCGTGATAGACCCTTCCGTTCGTAGCAACCAGAAGTTGGCCCTCTAGCGACAGGTCTTTGACGTTTCCTCACACCGCCGAACCGGGTGCCCGCATTCACGGTAGGGGTTGTTTCCCTGGCTTCACAACCACACTTTCCCGGACCCCACCCCCTCAATCCACTCACTCTATCTCAAGTCGCCTACATAATGTCTCTAACTCGTTCCTATGCCATCAATCGATCATTGCATCAAAGCGCCGTTGGGCTAGTGGTATGCTATCGCCTTCCCATCGTACATCGGACGAAGGACCAGGCGGGGATCACGGGTGTAGGATGCCAAACCATGCATCAATTCGAACCATGCCGCTAACATTGAACAGTCAAACCCCGTACGGCGCATTGCTTTCTTTTTGCCGCTCTTTTACGGAAGGTGGGGTGTGTTTTTTGCCGGGGGTGTCGCGTGGGAGTGAAGTCTTAGTGATGTAGACGGAAGGTAGGTGAACGTCATTTTGGGAAGCATTGGGAAGGTGCAGGCGATTAATCTCTTGTTAGGAAATAAATTCCTGAAGTGTGCTTAGATGTGCTCACTAGTGAATGCAAGATGCGCGTGAGGCGCTTGTCTACGGTCTAAAGAACGTAGCTGGATGAAAGCTGGATGGCTGGTATAACTCTTCGACTTTAGTAAATATTGAACACTGTCTGGGTATGATTTGAACGCCTAGCTTTGCCGCCTCCCGACAGTAGAAACACATAGATCATGGTAGTCAAGGGGGAGACCAACCACATCGTTCCCACGTATCTTTTTCATCCACCTTTTGCTAAGATATCGTTCGAACGTGAAAGGTACCCAATGCAAATCCGCAAGCACTACTCTCTTTGTAAAACCACCATCACACCCATCATGCCTAACATGACCTGCTTCAGCCATGGATGCTCGCTCAGCAGAATGGTAACGTATCCAACAAAGGGTATGAAGCCGACGACGCTTCCGATGACATCTTCTTTGCGGTTCAGGAAGGATTGGCCGGCGGCGTAGAGTTCGGTGTCGTCCGCGAGGTTGTTGTCGCCCTTGGTCAGGAGGCGGAGGGGTGTTTTGCTAGTAGTTGGGTCAGCGTGAGCTTTGTGGTAACGTCTGAAAACCTGCGAGCTGATCTTGACTTCTCCAACCCTCATTGAGAACCTCAGTCACAGCGAAAGGGAAAGAGCGCGACTCACCCTCCTCCATATCTCCTCACAACGCGATGCACGATCGGGATGTCTTTGCCCTTAACGTTGTACACCACAATTTCGCCCACTTGTGTATCTGCGCCCCGGTTCCACAGGAACAGCAGATCTCCTCGTTGGAACGCAGGCTCCATGGATCCCGACAGAACGACGACAATAGGCGAGGGCGAGTCGGAGACCACGGACAGTCCTTTCCACATCATGAAGGCGGTTGAGAGGACGAGCGCGAAGTTCAGGACTTGTGCGGCGAGTTGCCGCGGCTGCATATTCGCAAGGCCCAACATAGCTGCGGATCGGGAATGCTGATGCGAAGGTTGGAGGTAGAGGTGCGCTCGTTGATCGTGGAGTGGGACGTGGGGCGCGCGACCGGGTCGTAGACTCGCGTCTTGAGAATATGAATTCACCGCAGGCGTATTCGGGGATATGTGTAGGGGTGGGCGGCGCGGCGACTTGCGCGTCGGGGAATTCGTGGTCGAGATGTTGAAGCCAGATGTCCTTGGCTTCGCTGTTGCGGGCAGCTTAGTCAACCTCCGAGATGTGAGCTATGAACTCCGCATCCCTCTCTGCTACTTGACCATAACAACACACGACACTTTCAAATAGCGGCACACGACTCATAAGCCCTAGCCTCATCATGTTTCGGTCTGATAATGGTTATGAGGGACTTGTCGCGCGTGAGGGTCTGTTTTCGTCTTTCACCTGGCATGATGGCCCTCACCGAAGCCCACCTTTACCCTGGGAACGTATCCACACGATGTCTAGTTATGTCAGGCTTCGTTTTGACGCTCACATACAACACTGCTCAATTCTTCCTCCTCCCAATAGGTTGAAATTCGATCTACAGCTGTCACACAACTGTCGCTCACCAGCTCTCATTCCTATCTGTCACTCCCCAAACAAACGACCCCACATCACATAATCAAGGCCATCACGATGCGGCTATCGCCAGGCGATATGGTGCAGTATAGGACTCCTGGTTTATTCTTCCCGCTATGGCCGGCGGTCATTTGCGACGACAATATGGCACCGGGGGACGTGTTGGGAACTCGTCCACATGGGAAATCAACTCTGGTCTTACTGATGGGCGAGGATCTGGTCTTGTAAGGAACTTGAAGCTTGAACAATGTCTTGACCCTGCTAACTCGACAAGTCGCTGGGCGCATGCCGCAGACATGAGGGAGTACGACCCTTTCACGCCCTACACGCACGAAGAGGTTATCGAAATCACGCCAGGACTTGGTGATGCATATGAGATGGCGAGCAAAGCACTTGATGAGCATATGGGCATTGATCAATGGCGAAAGCAACTGATGAATCTAGCCAACGAGGCTTCGGGCTCGGACACTAACATGAACGACTCGGGCGATGATTCAGACTCAGATCCAGAAATGAGACAGGCTCTCCGGCAGAGCCGCAAAGAATTCTATGGTAATCGGTCGAAAGGGCGAATTGCGAACAGCTTCTCACATCCACCGACTTCATCACAGTCGCCATCAAAACCTGCGCGGTTCCCAGCCAATCGTCGCGTTTCTGTCGTCTCCGGCTCCAGCAGAGCTCCAGATACGATCTTGAATGCATGGGAAGCACCGTCGAGACCTGCCGCCAGCTCATCGCAGCCCTCAAGAGACCATGGACAACTTCAGGCCGTACCATCCCCACAAGATCGGTTGAATATGCGCAGAGACACGCCAATAGACCTAACGGACGACAGCAGCGCCCATAACTCGACTGAGGTAAGAACGGCCGAATCGAGACAGAGACACTTTCAACAGGTAGGCTTCCTCGACCATCAGCTTGGTGGCGTGGGACGTGGTCGGAAAGAACCAATCAGCGATACCATCGAGGGCGAGCTGTGAGTCTCCTATCAATCTCTCATACCCTCTCAGCTAACAGAATCTAGCTCAGAAAGCAAGGAATTCGTACAAGTATTGGTCGGGCCTGACCAAGAAGTCTATAACCTGCAAATATCGTGTCTGTGGGACCGTCCATACTTCAGAGACTCCAAGCAGGGCCTCCTCCTGATCGACCACAATGACGCCGGGATGTGGGAGCTCAAACACCCTGCTCTTGTCGACATTAACCCCGAAGACTTCACATTTATCGCAGAATACCTAGAAAGTGATGGATTTGGTCATCGGAACCCGCAAGAGGGTGAGGAAGCGAACGAAGCCTTTGCACAATGTGTTGCGGCGTGGATCACCGCGGAGGTTTTGGGTATGTGGGACATGCTGGAACATGTCGCTGAGAAGCTGAAGGGCATAAAGCCGGGGAAGTTGGAAATATTGGTGTTCTGTCGACATGTTTTCGCACAGGATACAACATCAATCTCCCATGAATATCTCAAGGAACATTTGGCCGTATACATTGCGGAAAACTGGTGGCCATACCTCAGGGATGACCACTTGAGGTCGAGCTTCATTGAGCTGCTGCAACACTTCCCAGAGTTGCAGCGAGACGTTTACGAGCGGAGGATTCTGGCGCTGAAGAAATGCATTGATCAGAGTCAAGAAGATAGCGATACTGACATGGACTGAGTATGTCATGGCTCATCGGGTTGTTCTTCTGATCTACTTGTTTTGCTTTCAAAAAGTTCAGTCATGTTTTTCTTCTAGGTTGAGAGAGGACGAGGAACAAGTCCCTTATTATCTTCATCATTGTACTTGGAGAAGCTATTCCAGCCCTGAGCATGTCTTGCCAGAAGCCTCTTTCACATCCTTTATCCAACAGACAAGCCGAATTGCCCAGCTTCAATCGCAGTATCGTGAACAGTGCAAAGAACAAGCCTCAGTCGGAGTCGCTTTCGAACTCCGGAACATTCGGATCTAGGCGCATGTGGTCAGTATGCCATCTTGTTTGTCGCCTGCTCATCGCGCAGATACATACCTCGAAGTGCCATGTACTCCAACGTACCACCAGCCTTCTCCGCAAGATTATCCCTTACCAGCGTCAACTCCTCTTCCGAGAGCAGCGTATCCGTGTCTGCCATGTCTATCGAGACACGGATGGCCTGATTACCCGGTCCGAGTCTCGATACAAAGTCCAGTAGACCATCCATGGTGAATTTGGATATACCGGAGATGGTAACAGTACGTAGATTTGGCAAGCTGGCGAGGTGAGGAAGCACAATGTCGTTGAGCTCCAGGCCGCTTACGTACAAATCCTCCAGCATTGTGAGCTCAGCGAGAATGGTGACGAGATGTTCATCCCGCAGCACCTCCGGAAGAATAAGGTGCAGATCTCGCAGCTCTGTCAATTGCTTCAAAGAGTCCACGAGAATATCCAGATCATCTCGAAACATGCCATCGGTATCGCCACTCAGGAAGAGCACCCTTAAAGAAGACTGCTGGTGTACAAGAGCCTGATGGAACGTCTTGTGATCTTTTAGCGTGTACGAGTCTATCTCTAGGCTGCTGAGTTGTATCTTCTCTTCGAGCAGTACGGGCGTGATGAGTGCGGCTCCGGATTGCATTTTCGAGAAGCTGAGGCGTTGTAGATCTGAACATTTGCGTAACCAGGCAGTCGTCTCGAGGAAGACGTCATGTTCCGTCGCTTCCAAGTCTACAGTACCATGGATGTCCTCAATGCGTAGCGTTCTTAAAGCCGTACATCCTTGTAGTAGCGAGAGGTGCGGTATTGACTCGTTCGAAACGCACAGTCTCAGATCTTCTAATGAGTTCCCATGGTGATTGAGAGCTAGTAGTGACTCGGCACCGGCCTTGACGTCGCTGATGGTTTGGAGTGTTTGGAGCGTGTTCGGTCGCATGGAGGAGAGGAATTTGGCGAACTTGTGATCATTGTCTTCTGAGACCCAGGTATAGATCATAAGAGATTTGAACTGCGGACAGTGGTCGTAGATAGATGCATGAACCAGTTCGTCTTCTAGAGGCTTTCCGTCCCACAGCTCAAGGCTCTGTAGTCGAGGAAGCCGGGGCGTCCATCGTACCAGAGCACCAGGCTGGACTAGTATAGTTAGCTCATATCCGAATGTTGAGAGGAAGGATGTACTTACGTTCACCGCTGATGATCTCCAGGGTTGGAGTATGCTGTGTGACCACTGAACCACGTTAGTATCGTACTGAACAGCTTCGCGCATTTATCAAACCTTCACCAATCGCGTCGATGATATCCGCTGTCTTGATCCGAGTATACTTTCTGCCTTTGATGTTCGTCCCTGTCTCAGTCTTCTCGAACTGCTTCAACGGCCCAGAGAAGAATTGCCTATTTTACAATCAGAGTTGGTGATGTCTGACATCGAAGCTGTACTGACTTGGAAACTTTCGCACGGAATTGGTCGTCATCGAGGAGATATCCCAGATCCCGAAAGTCTAGCGATTTGATATAACGGCAGTATGGGAATAGTGTGACATCGAGTGCAGATGCGACAATTGATCGCCAAAGAATGGACCTAAAGATGGGTGTAAGAAGTCAGTCTCTCTCTCATACAGTTCGTACGGTAAAAGTTACGTACCATTTTTGGATCGTGAGAAGCTTGGTGGCAGCTGGTAAGCCATAGAGATCTTCTCCTCCACCTCGAACAGGAGCGAGATGATGAGATCTAACGATCGTGTCAGTAAATTGACGATAAAGCAGCGAGGCCAATGCGACATACTTGTACAGATGAGTTAATGCAGGTACGGCGAGAGCACGGCTGGCGCAAGCACAGTTGAAGAGTGTGTCGAACTGTTCTTGATTCGCAAGCTCTTCACATAGGAGATGCAGAATATCATCAGGCAGCGCTGACTGAGTCATTTTGTTTGCACTAAGGAGGGCTGATATCGTGCTCCTAGGAAAGGTGAATGGATGGGCGCCCATGAGAGTAGGCGCGATGATGTCAATGCGCTAGCGCGTGTTTGACGCGCTCTTCCCGCTTTCGGTCGCCGGGGCTCGTCGCGATCCCACCCAAACACCCTGCGACGATGCGAGCAGTCGCACGAAGGCAAAATGGTTGTCCTCAACTTCACCCTGACGCCCGAGGCAGCGTCTAAGGTTCACGATCTGCTTGTTTGCCTCGGCAAGTTCAGCGAGACTGTAGCCATTGAAGCGCGTCGCGAAAAGGTAGGTTTGCCGCTCTTCCTTCTAGTCAGTCCGGCATCTCATACCTCTTGCGTCAGTTCACATTTACCGCTCTCAACTCTTCCAAATCCGCATACGCCGCCATCACATTAGACGGTCGACATTTCTTCGCCAGCTATGAATGTGTGCCGACTTATGGCGGTCCTGACGGCCGCTTCACGTGCAGTATGTACACCAAAGCGCTCTTATCGGTCTTCAAAAGTCGCTTGTACGACCCGCTAGGGCGTGATGGTGCGATCGATCGCTGTGAAGTCAGTGTGCAAGAGCGGGAAACCGAGGCGCAATGTCGATTCATCGTCAAGATGATCTGCAACCAGGGTGTCATCAAGACCTACAAGCTCACATATGAAGCCGTGGACGTCATGCATGCACTGTTCGATCGCAACGCGGCGAAAAACAGGTGGAGCATGCACTCCGGGGCTGTGAAGGAGTACGCTGAATATTTTGGTACCAAGACCGAAATGCTCGATATCTTTGCGAGTGAAGACGGACGCTGCGTATTTAAGAGCTACACAGAAAAGATCTCGAACGGGAAGGAAATCCTGAAGCATCCACTTGTCACAGCCGTCGCAGTCAATACTTCCGACTTCGAGGAATTTACTGTGCAGGCGGGTATGCACATCATCATCAACGTCAAGGATTTCAAGGCAATAGTCGTCCATGCAGACACAATCAAGACAAGCTTAAAGGCATTTTACTCCCAGCCAGCGCGTCCACTCCAGTTCAGCTATGGAAGCGATGGGCTGCTCTGTGAGTTTACGCTAATGACTTCTGGCAACCACACCGCCGCTCCATCTGCGCCAACACCTGCGACGCACGCAATGAGCAGCAGACAAACCTCTCGCACGACCTCAACCACAACTGCGGAGCGTGGACAGAGTCGCAGCTTCCGATCTAATATGCCACCGCCTGTGCAACCAGCATCGCGACGCGATGCCTCTGGCCGAGTGCGGAATCCAGGATCTCGTCAAGTCTCGGCACTGCAAGCACAACCTGCCCGTGACGATTCGGAAAGCCTCTTCGTACCGGAGGATGAGGACGCAGCCTGGGCGCCGGTAGACTATGATAAGGAAGAGACTCTGGGATGGGACGCGAATGCCAACAACGATGCTGCAGCTTTTCCAACATTCACGGACAGTGGTGGTGTGTCGAAGACGAATACGGCGGACAGCAATGAAGTGTTTGAGCCTACGCAACGTGTATCGCAGATCAAAGGACTGTGGTAGTCGCCTGACACTGACGACCGCATATTGCACGAAGTGGCTGTTCAAGGCCCAAAGCAAGTTCCAGCTGTCGCAATGGGTATACATTCGCATCTCCGATGCCAGCGGCTTATCAGATCTTATGCACCGTCTCAACTAGTGTATCTCCTGTCTTTCCGCAAGATCATGGAGGCTATCAACTCTGAGACTTGTGGTAAGGTTGCAATGGAGCCGTTAAGATTAAACTGCCGGAAGTGTGGTACTCCGAGGGAGGAAATGTTTGTTAACCTTCGCGCACACATCACAGCATTATTGCTGTTTCGCACATAATGTCACAAATGAGAGAAGTCGCAAGTATAATGTACTAGTTCACTAGACTGGTCGATTGAACGGGACGCTGAACATCCTGAAGAACACGTGCATGAACTACAGCTATCCAACTGCATCATACACAGATGTGTAGTACGCTTTAGAAGAGGCAAAGAAGAAAGATGCATCGAAATGGTTTCCTCTGTTGCGCGATGAGGCACATGGTACTCTTGGGGTTCGTGATGGCGATGGTGGCTTGATACCTGCGGGTCGGCGTGGCCGGTCCATGAGATGCTTGCTTGTTTACAGAAGCGACTCAATGTGCTCAGACTTTTACGTTACTGAAGATGCCTGGCAAGGCTTCTTCTGCTTACGCTGATCTACCGAATTTTCAATATTAGGAAATGGATTCCTTCAAAGCTGACCTAGGTATAATTGATAGAACACTGGATATCATCCAGGATGTCAAAGGCAGCACGCGCACAGGTGTACGAATTTGTGCAACCTTCCACAGCGTCGGCTGCGCAGCTTCCACGGCCTGCGACAGCATCAAAGGTGCGAGTCGATGACGTGGATCTCGCGTACGCGTATTTGCGGATGGTGGGGCTCCAGGGTTGTCTAGAGAAAACGATGTAGGGGATCTTACCATGTTATATCCAGACGATAGTGAAGCAACGCCTGCATACTCTTCTCGACCGACAATGGCACCCAGACGCATTCTAGTAATCGCTGGCTCGGACAGTTCGGGTGGGGCGTACGTACGCGTGCATGCATCCGCCCTTCATCAGCCACACACCACTAACCATGCTGCCACGCCAACAGCGGACTAGAAGCAGATCAGAAGGTCATTGCAGCGCATGGCTGTTATGCTATGACGGCTACGACTGCTTTGACAGCCCAGAACACACTAGGCGTCCAGGACATCCACCATACCCCGCCGGACTTTGTGCGGAAGCAGATCGATGCTGTCTGTGAAGATGTGGGCGTGGATGTGGTCAAGACAGGTATGATGACATTCAGAGAGACACCATTCTTTGGTGAATGTGCTGATAAGATACAGGCATGCTTGCATCTGCTGAGACCATTATGGTCGCTGCGGATGCTTTGAAGAGACATGAGATCAACACCAGTATCGTTGATCCTGTACGTCTCAGATTTCATTCTAGATCCCTTTATATGAACCAAAACGAGCTCCGTGCTGTGCTGACTACTTGAACAGGTAATGGTGTCAACATCTGGCTCACAGCTCCTTCCCGAATCAGCCATCGAAACCCTGATTCAACACCTTCTGCCTCACACGACGCTTCTCACACCAAACCTTCCTGAGGCTCGCTTGCTTCTCCAAACGGCCGGGTACGATATTCCTGATCCGAAGAATGTTGATGACATCGTCTCGATGGCGCAGCATGTCCGGTCACTAGGACCCAAATGGGTGTTACTGAAGGGGGGCCATTTACCATTGACCCACGGCCGGGTAGTCAGCACGCACGACAGCGAGAGGGAAGTCGTCTTGAACATCCTCGTGGGTGAGACTGGAGTCACAATGCTAGAGAGCCCGTATCTGCAGTCGAGGAACACGCATGGGACAGGGTGTTCATTAGCATCCGCTATTGCGTGTAATCTGGCGGAGGGAATGTCGATGGCCAAGGCGGTCAAGAAGGCCAATCTGTACGTTGAAGCAGGCATCAAGACAGCTGTCGATATGGGAGGGGGAAGCGGCCCCATCAACCATTTCCACTCGATGTACATGCTGCCTTTCACGCCAGGCAACTTTATTAGCTATCTGCTCGACCGAGAAGACGTGCAGAAGCCGTGGAAGGAATATACCCAACACGAGTTCGTGCAGAGTATGGGCGCTGGGACATTGCCAGTGGAGAAGTTCATGTACTACCTTGTGCAGGACTACCTCTTCTTAGTAAGTATATGTTGAAACATATTCATTTCCCGTGTAGAAGAGAGTAACTGACTAGTAGGAAGGTCCAATTTGCAAGAGCGAACGCGCTGTCTGCATACAAATCTAGCAATCTGAGAGACATTGGGTACTCCGTGCAACAAGTCGTCACCCTCCAGGAAGAGATCAAGCTGCACATCGACTTCTGTAAAGAGTACGGACTATCGGAGGCCGACATCATCGAAGAAGAAGAGGACCAGGCCACCACGGCATACACCCGTTATGTGCTCGACATCGGCCTGTCGCAAGACTATCTTGCTCTGCAGATTGCGCTTTTGCCTTGTCTCATCGGTTACGGCATTATTGCCAAACGTCTCTACGAAGATCCCAGCACCGTGAGGGTGGGAAGCAAGTACTGGAAGTGGATTGAGCAGTATGTGGCAGAAGAGTACAGGGAAGCGATGATGAGGGGCAGTGAGCTGGTAGAGAAGCATGCCGAGGGACTGAGTCCGAGCCGGGTGGAAGAGCTGGCCAAAATCTTCATACACGCTACAAATGTGAGTGCTAGGCTGAATATGACAGTCGGTAACATGCTAATGCTGTATAGATGGAGAAGGGGTTCTGGGACATGGGCCTCAGAGCTGGTGATGGGCTAAGGTGAGAACCAGGGCACAGGACTGTATCCTATCTGATGGGAAAGCATCGGGTTGTCTCGTCATCGGTATACTTTCACACTGTCGCATTGCTTCGAGAAGTAGGCACTAGGCGTGCAATATGCGGGTCGCAATGGAAAATGCTTCGCAATCACCCAGATGCAAGGCCCACAGTGGCGACATAGTCTTCGGTTTTCGTGGTGGCTTCCCCGGGCTGATAACGGCAAGCTCCGCCCTTACCCAACTGGGCGAGACCCTGGTGCTAGCGGCGCTAGCGTCTCAAAAAATGTGCAAGCGCAACAGAGGCAAGGCAACTTTTCCTGTCGCGCTCTGCCCTCTGACTTCCTCTCACCCCAACTCGCAACTCTACAATTTGTGCTTCTTTTATCGCACAACACGCGACACTTTTACAGTCGCTCTACTGCAACTAATATCTTCTCGTAGTCTCCAGACTTCGACCCACGCTCCCTTACTCGATCGGTTCCCCCTTGACGCCAGTCTCTACAACACACTCTCACATCATGTCTTCCTACGGCGGCGGTTACGGCGGCGGCGGCGGTGGATACGGCGGCGGCGGTCGCGGTGGTGACCGTGGCTACTCGAACGGGTACGAAAACAGCAACGCTGGATATGGGTCTTACAACAACTCGACAAGCCATTATGCATCGTACGGGTAGGACGATACACCCCCTTCACACGGGAACGGCATCACAGTCGTGGTTCTTGGACAGCCCTCCATCTGCTACCATTCTTTCTCTCCATTCTGCGCGCAGTCTGAGTTCGATCGTCCTGTCAGGCTGTCTCACAGTCGAAGCGGGCGGTCGCTTACTCGATGCGACAACGTAGAAGCCCCCTTCTGTCACTCATCTCATCTCAGCGACATCTGCTAACATCTATCTAGTGGCGGCGGCTACGGCGGCGGTGGTGGTGGCTACTCCGGCGGCGGTGGTGGCTACGGTGGAGGAGGTGGTGGTTATGGCGGTGGCGGCGGCGGCTTTGGCGGTGGTCGCGACGGCGGCGACCGCATGTCGCAACTCGGCCAGGGCCTGAAGCAGCAATCATGGGGTATGTTCCATTGTCTCGTATAGGCTCCGCGCAACACTAACGCTTTCCAGATCTCGACACGATGCCCAAGTTCGAGAAGTCCTTCTACAAGGAGGATCCCGCTGTTACTGCTCGCTCAGCAGCCGAGGTTGCCGAATACCGCAAGGAGCACCAGATGACCGTCAAGGGCGAGAACATTCCCAAGCCCGTCACAACCTTCGACGAGGCTGGCTTCCCATCATACGTGATGAACGAGGTCAAGGCCCAGGGTTTCGCCAAGCCCACCGCTATCCAGGCTCAGGGTTGGCCCATGGCTCTCTCTGGTCGCGACGTTGTTGGTGTTGCCGAGACCGGTTCCGGAAAGACGTTGACCTACTGTCTTCCTGCCATCGTTCACATCAACGCTCAGCCTCTCCTCGCCCCCGGCGATGGCCCCATCGTCCTCATTCTCGCGCCCACTCGTGAGCTTGCTGTCCAGATTCAGCAAGAGATCAGCAAGTTCGGAAAGTCCTCGCGCATCCGAAACACCTGCGTCTACGGAGGTGTTCCAAAGGGTCCCCAGATCCGTGACCTTGCGCGCGGTGTTGAGGTGTGCATTGCCACCCCTGGACGTCTCATCGACATGTTGGAGGCTGGAAAGACCAACCTTCGCCGTGTTACCTACCTGGTTCTCGACGAGGCCGACCGCATGCTTGACATGGGTTTCGAGCCTCAAATCCGCAAGATCATCGGACAGATTCGCCCTGACCGTCAAACCTGCATGTGGTCCGCTACATGGCCCAAGGAAGTTCGCCAGCTTGCTGCCGACTACCAGAAGGACTGGATCCAGGTCAACATTGGTTCCATGGATCTCTCTGCCAACCACCGCATTCAACAGATCGTCGAGGTCTGCACAGAGTTCGAGAAGCGTGACCGCATGGCCAAGCACCTCGAGACCATCATGAGCGACAAGGACAACAAGATCCTCATCTTCACAGGTACCAAGCGCGTTGCTGACGAGATCACCCGATTCCTTCGTCAGGACGGCTGGCCGGCGCTTTGTAAGTTAAACCGCATGTCATGAACTGATCACCGCTAACTCATCTCCAGCTATTCACGGCGACAAGCAGCAGAACGAGCGTGATTGGGTCTTGAACGAATTCAAGACGGGCAAGAGCCCCATCATGGTTGCCACCGACGTGGCTTCCCGTGGTATCGGTATGATTGCAAACCCCCAACACTCCCCCCTCCTCACCTCCCCAACTATTATTATGCGTGAACTGCCATTGTGCTCTGCTTAGGTCGTCTTGTGCGCTCGTTACACTCGCTCCCATGACATCGTCCAGGGCTTGCCTCTCTCGAATCTGATCCCCAGGGATCCTTGGTTACGCTGGCGAAGCTTTCAGTCTTCGCTATCTTCTGTTTCTGGTATTACCAAGGTACTACTGAAGCAAGCTGCTTGAGATATCTGACTTACACAAGTCGCACTCTCTTCCAAGGGTTTCTGGACCAGGAGACATCCACAGCCTTCCCACTGGACTTGATGCCGTGACATTCGTTGTAGCGCACAGAGACGGTTGCATGCAACATACTGCAGCTTCACGCGATCCAATCATGATCGTCGTTTGCTCGTTCCTTTCATCAGTCACTAACCTTTGCTCTTCAAGATGTCCGCAACATTACTCACGTGTTCAACTATGACTACCCGAACAACTCGGAGGACTATGTCCACCGCATTGGTC
The DNA here is from genome assembly GCF_023758015.1 of Alternaria viburni. Classification (NCBI taxonomy): domain Eukaryota; kingdom Fungi; phylum Ascomycota; class Dothideomycetes; order Pleosporales; family Pleosporaceae; genus Alternaria; species Alternaria viburni. The sequence continues at coordinate 1,530,228 of NW_026055774.1, forward strand.
GTACTGGTCGTGCTGGCGCTAACGGTACTGCCATCACCCTCTTCACCACAGACAGTATGTATCTTCGACCCTACTCTGCACACCATTCACTAACAGATTCATCAGACTCCAAGCAAGCTCGTGATCTCGTCCAGATTCTCACAGAGTCCAAGCAGCAGATTGATCCTCGTCTGCACGAGATGGCCCGCTACGGTGGCGGCGGTGGTGGTGGTGGTCGCTGGGGAGGTGGCCGCGGCCGTGGTGGAGGCCGTGGCGGAGGCCGTGGTGGTAGGTGGTAGAAGTCCCTTCGACACCGAGCGAGATCTAACGCCCATCTCAGGCTGGACCGGAGGTAACAGCGATCCCATCCGCAACAGCCGCTGGTGATCACTTTATCCATCGCACTTGCTTATTCACATTGTCAGAACGATGAGCACCCTTTCTCCAACCTGCTATCGGCGTTGGAGGCAATCGTTTCGGACTTGCTTCATCTTTCATCCCATTTCTCGTGCGACGGAAAGCCGCTGTACCTGCTCAGGTTCTGTCGTACCCTGATACCCCATGGACAGAGCTTTGATCTTCATGCATGGACACGATTTCAGTATGGTAGCATGGTTCTTCTACATTAGACTGGCATTGTTTTGTTTTCCTCTATTGAGGTTGCGCCTATTCAGCAATCCCTTGCATGATGGCGCTGGTGGCGTTTATGTCCAGAAAAAGTTTCTGTAACTGTAATAGCGATATAGAATACACGTACTGCGTTTCTTACTATGCTATCCGCTTCATCTGACTGTCTTGCCTTGCCTTGTGCTGGATCCATAATGTAATCCTGTAGTTGACTGATGAGCTGTTATAGCCAGACGACTCGACACGTCGCTTATACCTCTCGCTATCGACGCGCAAACGCTGAACATTACCCACACCCTTTGAATAAGTCCGCCGCCTAATCGAGGCTGTTTGTTTTCATCAGCATGATGGCGGCTGCAACATCCTGTTTGTCAAAGTGGCCGCATGTGATCTGGACGCAGGATCTGTCGGTCACATCTAATGTCTGGTGGAACCTCTGCGAAGAGGTGAGTACAGGCCGATCCATCAGCTGTCTCATGTCGATCTCGTAAGAGAGGAGATAAGGTATAATTCTATTGCAACAGCGAATTGAAGTTCTTCTAGAGGAAGACAAGGACTACATGTTATCAGAAGAAAGGGAAATAGATAGAGCACGATTGTCAAGAGCGCAACATGCACATAGAGAACGACTATGTATTCCGACTAGATATGTTAGCTACACAGAAGGGTGGATAGCGCGACTCGGGGGTGTCTGCCTTCGCGCCATCCTGTGTGTTCGTTTTTGCCATTCGATGTCATTGCAGGCTGGTATCGTAGGGGTACATATTGATGTGGTGCTATCAAAGTATATGGATTCAGGTAGCTGTTATAACAATACGGTTGAGCACAATGTCTTGATTGTTTTTATGACTTTGTCGTATAATCTAATAAATATTGAGACGGTACATTGTATCAGGTATACACTGGAGACATCGTCGGTCTATCATTGTAAACAAGAACTCATACATATTGCTGTTGTGCTCATGTACAGAAGCTTGTGCCTTACAGGCATACATATGCTTTAGAGCATCCAAGAAGACTGGTATGTATGCAGCGGCATCTGATTCTGTATCATCCTTCATGAAAAAAGAACTTGAAAACTTCATCTAGAGAGGCGATATATGTCTGTTACCTTGACATGATATCGAGGCTTGATTGTATACACGGTATGAAATCAAATGTTCGCATCGTCAACTACTCCAGATTCTATCAAAACAATGTTTGGTCGCAGTATTACTAAGGCGTTATTCATGTTATATATGTCCTTTCTCACAGTGCGATCTTCCGCCTGAGGACTGTATTCTCACCGGCTTTTTATGCCGATAAGCAGTGTCTATCCGGAACACGAGCAGACCCGTTGCCCTCTTTAAGCCATCACCGTGAACCCTTCGACTGCGCTCGAAAAGATTTGGAATTGCGTCCACGGTTCATGACGCGGCAGCTGCTGCGGGAATGAGGTTCATGGTGAAATCCATGCGCACTCCTCACTATTCCCTTGGGACACTGGTCATTATCTTCGGCTCGGGGTTGCCTTCGGATACGGGGTCGTGAACAGCGATGCACAGCCTCAACGTGGCCATAGCCCCACTGCGACTGCCTGATACCTCTACTCATTAGTCGTCGGTGTCTGGTACGCATCACTTTATTGTGGAGCTACAAAGAAGTTTCTGGACTCATGTGTCGTGCTTCAGGATGTAGAAGTAAGGACTTCTGGTCGTTTGATGAGCAAGACACAATAAAGTGGTAGCGAGAAAACATGACTGACGTACCAGAACATCGTTCACCCAACACACCACCTTGTGGCCAGAGGGTGAAGGCTAGAACAACATCTCTTGCTTGAGCGCTCGTGAAGACCGGAATGAATATTGCGAACGGAAAGAATAGCCACGATAGACAACGAAGCTTGAGGAGGCTGGGAGGTGCCACTGTCTGCATCATAAACTCATATGTATGCAGGGTCTAAGGCAGAACCGCTCACTCACTCACGCTGACGATTACACCAAATCCCTGGAAGTACAACATTTTGGATGCCCGTGGGCAGACTTAACCCCCTGAATTGCCCATAGGAAGGCGTTGATGATAGACATTCCTGGGCCTTCAAGCGACGCATGCGATCTTTGATCCGAGCCGCACGCATTTTCCAGTAAAAACAATCGATCGTATAGTAAGTATGGTTGTGAGATTTGAAACGTATACATGACGAAAGTTTCTGGGAAGAGTGAACACGGTGGGACAAATAATGATGAGTACGCGTGTACGTACATAACATAACTGTCGGTTCGAGCTGCCCAACAATCATATCGACCGAACTAGTCGCTTGGTAAGAGAGACCACGGTAGTACTATCGAGAGATAATATAGAGCTAATATGGAAACGCTCAGGTGGATGAAAGAAAGACGGAACGCTCGGTGCTTCCTCGCTGTAGGATAGACGCCTTCCCGGGGCGTCCCGAATGACGACTACCTAAAGACTGGATCCGCACTATCTAGGCAACCGTGTCGATACATGATATGACGATACATCTATTCCAACTTGTACCTTGGGCTAGGTGAGGAAAGAATAATCAGGACACTTGAGTGGTTTCGACCTCTATGGACTGGTCCATAGCACCGTACCTGATGATACCCCAAGTGAGAGATGTCGTAAAGAATAGAGCCGAGACAGAGTAGAAGCCAAGATCGCGACGAGGCAGATTGCGCATGAAGATGATGGCAGGGAGCAGCCGCTGACCGGACAGTGATCGCTGCGATGGCGCAAGACGCGATCATTTTCAAGGAGCGGATGATCCGCTCATGCGGGAGGAACGCGACGGACGGACTACAAGTGTAGACGTCTTTCTAGGTGATCGATATGATCCATGGAAGCGAAAGCAAATCTTGAGAAGCGGTTGCCCATACCCCACATCTGACTGTGAGTCGCGGTCTAAGTTCGGTGTCGTGCAGTAGCGGGATCGATTGCAACGTCAGAGTGCAGTAAATTACTCGCTGTCTGACACTGGGGCGTCACGCACCAGATGTTACAACGCCAAGAAAGCAATCTGACTAACACGCCTTCGCCCAGCAGGTGTCTCCCGGTGCAGCCGGGTATGGACATCATCATCGTCGTCGTATTGGTGACAAGACTTCCAGGTTTTCCGCGGAAACAGCTACCCACGGAAGGTAGCCCGACTGCAGATGACCGTCACGAGGCGAGCACGGCGATGTCCATTGAGGGTTTCGTTGGATTGTTCGAGATTGCTGTGGATGTGCCCTGCAATAATTACCGCAAGGTAGGACTGTCCCGAGGTTCACCAGATCTGGAATGTGTCTTATGGCTGATCTTTTCGTTTGAACTCCGCACAATCGAGGCCCATGAAGATCAGCAAGGCCATAGGGAGTAAAGGTTGGGCATCCCTGCCACCGAGACCAAGACTCAAGCGCCGCAAGAGACGGCTGCTGCTACGATGGCAACACCAACAGCAGGGAAGATGTGGCTCAACAAAGCCAAAGGCCCATGACGCAGCTCGCTTTCGTGTTCTTTCATGCAAAAGGCATTTGTACGAACTGTAGTTCGGGCAGTGGGTGACAGGTCGCCGGCCACTAACTACGTACTGGAACGCATGAGCCTTGTGCTGAACCAGAAAATCGCATCTTGGAACTAGATCGCGCTATTGCCCGGCGAATTGGCGGCCCAGCTTTAGACTCCGTTTCATCGTGCACATTTGTAAACTAACACACAACAAGCTTTATCGATTTTCGACGGGGACTCGACGTGTTCCAAGTACGGGGGGCTGGGGACAGTCGTCAGAAACCTTCGCGCCAACTTGTAGCGGGTAGATGCCGACAGACATGCATCTCATGACTGCGTTTTCATGGGTTGGAAAGGACCGACCCTGTGGCCTGGCCATCGGATACAGTGCTCCCACAAAGTGTGTCGGATGCCTTTCTTGACTCGGGGTCGGGAAGATTTGCAGAGAGCGGAATGTGGAGAAAGTCGGAACAGTCGAACAGTGAAGATGTCCGTTCGAAGCAGCGCTCAGATCCGCTAACGCATCGTAGTCATGGGCGGAGGAGGTAGGGAAAGAACAGACGAGCAAGAGAGACCTGGAGCAAATGCAGGTGACGACTGGGATGAGGCACAGCGCGCAGGCCAAGCTCACGCCATGTCGCATCGAGACAAGGAGGCAGAGACGATCTGCGGGCTCCAACGTCGGCCATTCTTCGGTGGCTCTGGGTGCAGCTCCCGCGGGCAACTAAGTAGGGTTGTTGAAGAAGCATTATTTGTCAAGGAAGATCGTGATTCGGGTGCACCTACATTACCAAACGGGGTGGGCCATGATTCCGCAGAAACCGGAGTGCTGGCATGCGCATGGCCGTTGTCAATGCCGTAGATGGTGTGTCGGGTAATACGGCCAATGGTTTAGTATGGGCCTTCCAAACAAAAGTGGGTTGGGAAATGCAGAACTATGTCATGACCAAGGTTTCGATGTTGCAGACGAGGAGCATCGCGAAGAACAGTGGACGTGGTCCAGAGCAGGCCAAGGCGAATCGGGGAGATTAGGGGACATGTTTACAGTTGTGATGAGAGGAAGTTGCAAAAGCGCGGGTTACTGAAGAAGGAAGGCGCTACAGGGCGTTGTGCGACCCCGGGAGCAGCGTGATCCGGAGTTCGCACCGACGTCGCACACAGCATCATACACACGCCTAGCTATTGACGTGCATGTGTGCATTTCACCACCACCACCATGGCCACGCACGTCTACTTCGCCATAGTACCTTAGCACCTGGCAGACTGAAATCACCTGATGATCAGGCTAGTGCAAGCTCATGGAAGCCGACCCCTAGACTGCTGGTGGGTTGCAGTGGGGAGAGACTGTGCAGAATTGCAGAGGTCCAAGGTTTCTGTAACAAGGGTATCATGCATCCAGGCCCATGACTACAGCGCTGCAGGTGGCATGTGGAAGTCGCCTCCGCTACCTCAATTTATGGACGGAAGGTATCCCGCTGGGCTGCGCGCAATGCCGCGTGTCAGTTAACGAGAGATGCGAAGATTTTCGGACACGGGCAGCTGATGCATGTGTGTATGTGTGTATGTGTGTGCATCAAGATGCCGCAGTGACATTGGTTTGACAGTTACCAAGATTCCTGGCCGGCCTTGAAGTCGGCCAGTATGGTACCCGCCCGCATACTGTGACCTGTGGTTTGGGTAGACTCTGTGCTTTCGCCAACCTCCTCCGCCATGACTGAAAAAATATCGCTCACCTGGCTTGAACATCTCCGTACTGTTCCAGCCACGTGAGAGCAGTGCGGCGGATCTATTCAACCGAAGACGTGGAACAGCCACAGACCCACTTCGTGTTGTGGGCAGGGGCGCCCTTGTAGTGTCACCCGCTCGCCCAACTTCCACCAGCAGATGAGAGCGTTCCTGGATACGAGGAGTGCCAGACATTAGCCGTCGCTAAGAATACGTCCTCTATCACACTTGCAAGCGGCTGAGTACTGCGCGGCATGTAGTGTCCTCACCGTCATCTTTTGACACGGCGAATCCCGGTTCTGTTTCAAGGGCATCGGCTGGGGCACTTTGACGGTGGTGCTGGGATGGACTCGAGAAACGCCTTAATGCTGCAGTTATCACGCTAGAACATTGTGTATGGAGGTAGAAGCACCAAGAGTCTGAAGTCGACATAGTCTACTCGCGGCGTGGTGTTCGCGCTGTGATCGAGATTACCTCCCGCTCCCGTTCGACGGCGTGTGTGCGATAGTTAGCGGCTTCTGCTCGTATGATCCTGGGTCCGATCACTCTTGGTTGTGTATGTCCAATCACGTCAAATGTGGACGAGCAGCGCATATTCTATTGGGGGCACAGAACAATCCGCATTGTAACCGCCATTTCCACAACAATCATGTTGAAAACATCGATGACGAGCACACGGAGCGGGCGATTGCAGGGAGGGCCGTGGGCATGCGAGAAGTGGCTGGGGCCAGGGCTCATCGGATGCGGACAACCGAATCAGGCATACAGCGTTCAAGATTGAATAGGACATGTCTTGGAGATGTTCATTGTTGTTCACGGGGCGCACGACTGTTTTTGATGAGTAGTGGAGATGCGGTAGGCCACGTCGCTGATGCAATGCGATGTGATGGACATGACGAGGACGGCGGCAGTCGACAGTGCTGCACGGCTGCCGAGACTCGCACACTGCAGCGTGCAGAAGCAAAGATACACGAAGAGCCAGGGCCCACTTTTCGCAAGCTGACAGCAGCGAGATACAGTGCTAGCCGACGTTTTCGTGCGCTCGAGGCCAAGCAGACGCAAGAAAATAGTAAGGTCGGAATATACGCCCGATAACGTGGGTAGACGCAGCAATCTTGGGTCTGCTGACGGACGTGCAAGGGTCAAACATCATCATGGAAAAAGTCACGCTCCCAGATGCACTGATGTGCTGAGATTTGATGCTGCGAAAGCGGAAATAAGAGCGAGAGCAGAGGGGGGGGCATTTCAAACAGCTGCAGCGTCGTGCCTATCATGGCAGCCGCGGCGCGAGGATAAACTCTCGGGCTGATACCGCTGGTGTGGGCAATCGTGTCAGTTGATGACGACTATCCGTGACGGACAAGTCAGCTCGCCGTCAGCGAAAAGGCGGGATGGACGGAAGCCAGGGATTGGCTGCGTGTATTGCTGGACCCGCGATGCGATGCTCGTCAAGATTGCGAGAGGCATGGCAGAGCTCTCATTTTCGCAGCAGGCCATACGAGAGACAGCGATGACGGCCACGGACCGAAGAGTCGGCGGCGGGTAATCGAGGCAAGTTGCTTTTCACCCTCACACACCGCACTGGAGACGTCGGTTGGGGGTTCGCTCTCGTTGACGCATTGGGCATTATTGCCGCTCCTCGAGGTCTGTGCCGTGTCCAATATTCGCATGCAGACAGACGTTTTGCAGGCCGCTCTTGCCGAGGCCCGCAATTGCCCGGCCGTGTGGTGAGGGTGTCGTGGGCAGAACTTTTGGGCGGCGGCGGCGATGCTGGAGAGAGCAGCTGCGCAGGTGTTATGTGAAGTGTCGTGTATAGCTCGAGGCTCCCCTAACGTGGTTTGGGTACTAGGCCTTGCGCGACTGTACCATGCCGCCATTAGCGCGGCGGGCTAGCTTTCAGCCTCAAGACATGGCCGCCTCTTCTTTGCACGTCTCGCGACAGCACCACGAGGACGCGCGCGGCGGCGACGACATGGGCAGAAGCCGAGGCTGGCTGCCGGGGCTGCTGAGGCCTGCAGCGCGCAAACGGGTGCAAAGGGCGGTCAGTACGTCAGGTTAGTCAGCGGAGAAGGGCCCGTGCCCATGCTGTCGGACTATTTTTCTCACTAGTGGCTGCCACTCTGGTGTCTAACCAGCTTCTGCGTTAGCCCTCACTCTAGCCTACATCGCGAATCTCACCCAGCTCATCCATCATCACCAGCGCGACCGGTACCTGGCTCTAACGCTGCCGTCACCGGCGATAGCTCGCGACCCCAGGCACACCAAGTCGCACGCCTCAGCGCTGCTACACGTGCAACTGCCACCAGCAAGACGATCGCCGCTCTCCCGGCGCGTTCGTCACTAAGGCACCCCACAGCGCTGCCCATACGCACCAGCTGTCCTGCCTGTCCTGCCACGCCGCGAGTCACTTGGGCCCGTAAGAGACGGCACCAGATCGCCCACCCTTGACGGTCCACTTCCGTGGAGTAGGTGCGCGCGCTTCCGACAGCAACCTCTGCTCTCGTGCCGGGACTGCGCTGCCTCGACTGTAGACTTGCACGGAAGCCCGCTGTCCGGCCAGGAGGTGATCGCTCGGCTCGCTCGGCCTAGTTGAGCTTTCTGGGAATCGAGAGTGCTGCGAGAACCAGAGTCTGAGCGAAACCTTCAGTCATCGATTTCCCAACGGGCCGACTGTGTTTCTTGCCCCATCAGTGGCTGCGGAGCCAGTCAGCGACGCGCATCCACCGCAGCCCCTTCTGTGGCCGCCTACGCACCCTTTCACCCTCGGCGAACAAGCTCACCCCAACCCGGTTTCTTCGTCACTAGCGCCACTTCTACACGGACCCGCACGCCCCTCCTGCCCACCCTCGAGCGCCCAGCGTCCCACACTCTGCTGCGAGCGCCATCCCAACCTTGTCCTAGCCACTCAACCCAGAACAGTAACCATTCCCATTGTCACGGCTCGGCTTTACCGACTAGACTGGCCCCCCTGTATTCGCCGCTACGGCCGTCCGTTACCTCATCTGGTGTGCTAAGGCCTGCTGGGTAAGCCGTCAGTCCCTCCAGGCCGATCCATTGGTGGCCAATCCACGTCGCGCGCCACCCAGTCTAAAAGGCCTTTAGGTCGCGCTGTCACTAGCTGTGTTCCAAATTCACTCTCGCCCCAGCAGACCCGCAGCGCAAGCTCGTCAACCACTAGCACCGATTGTGTAACCTTTGCGTTGCACTTCACTCTGCACCGCGCCAACTGCTCCGCGATTCGAGAGATCTCTGCCCGCTAACCTGCTCCCCTGCCCCGGTGTCCTCGAGCTTGCGCCTTCCGTGCGTTATCTTTTCGACGGTGCATATTTGCCGAACTGCTTGTCCTCCATCTGGGCGTCGTGGAAACCACACCGTCTGCAAATCATCCGCGTTTAACTTCCACGCTACCCACGGCCTGACCACATTGCTTCTCCGGTTTTCTGGCTGTGCTTCTCTTGGCTCGACTGAGGCTACGTCTTTATACGCCCTAGCTGCCTGTCTTCCACAGACCGCGGCAAATCATCCGAAGACGGTTTGCGACGGACATATCTCTGCAGCCATCCCTCCTCGTGGGCGCACGCATCCAACCATCCAACCTCAGCTTAGAGCCTAGCTACCCTCGACACCTCGCCAATCTACACAGTCTATGGACGCACGGCAAGCAGACTACCCGCAGTCAGGTTTGAGCTCGCCCTACCCAACCTTTCCTGAATCAGCTTCTGAGGGAACCTCTGCAGATCAAGCATCTGCTGCGCAATACCCTCCCCCGGGACCAGATCCTCGCTCCTCCAACCTCACCCCCAATTCAGACTACAGTCTGAATCCTTCGTCGGCTCGATCAGGGTCGTTTCCGGATTACATTCAACGTTCGTATCAACCCGGCGCTCAAGGGCAAGCACCCGGTGGTATGGCGCAACAACAGAGTCCGTCAATGCCTCTCCCAGATGGTCAAGCAAATGGCCATCAATCACCACAACAACTCAAGTCTGACTCGGATGTTCCTATAGATCCATCAATCGCCGCGCAGACGAGCCCAACATATGCAAGCCACCAGCAGCAGTACTCGCCTTACACACCTCACCACGACATGCAGCATTACCCAGGGCAGCCCCAAACTCCCATGGGGTACCCTTCGCGACCTGAATGGGCAGGCCACTACCCTCAGCCAGGTATGCACTACGGGCATCCTGCGACTTCTGGGCCACCTGCGCCTGCAATGGTCTCTCCAGTTCAGCGACCACCCACTGTAAGTAAATCTAGCTTCGCATTTCAACCAGCTAGCCGGCACGCGTCGCATGCGCTTGTTGTCGCGCTACTCGTTTGTCACAACGTGGTCGAACCCTTAAACTGACCATCACAATTAGGGCGGACATCCGCTATCCACAGTATACTCATTTGTACCCATTCCTGGCGCACAACAACATAAGCGACCACGTCGGCGCTATGAAGAAATTGAACGCATGTACAAATGCGGTTGGAATGGTTGCGAGAAAGCATATGGTACTCTGAATCATTTGAATGCGCACGTCACAATGCAATCGCACGGCGCAAAGCGCACTCCTGAAGGTATGTTCTTTCCATTTCATGGGACATCAATTGCTGTTGTAGTTGTGGCCCTTGCAAAACTAGTGCGCTAGGTTGGCCCTTGGGATCGTGCTGGCGCAGCGCCATAATGGTCGTGTCCCCGCTGCACTGGGTAGCTTCTCATGACGGAAGCTAATAGCTGTCGACCCATGCCTAATTCTCTTGGCGTCTTAACACTCCTGATATACGATGCTAACTTCACCTTACAGAGTTCAAAGAAATCCGAAAAGAATGGAAAGCAAAGAAGAAGGAGGAAGAGGCTGCACGCAAAGCCGACGAAGAGCGACACCGCGCCGACGTGCAGCAGCGCGCTCACGAAGGAGGCGCTCCTGAAGCGCCTGTCTATGGACAGATGCGACAGGCGGTCGGCGTCCCTGGTCAACCTCCTCAACATCCCCAACTTCCTCCCATCGGGTACCAACCTGCAGCCTCTGGCAACAGCACTGCTCCTCAGTACGGCACGCAGAGTCCAGGTCTCCCCGAGGGCATGGCTCAGTATGCCACCCCCAACAGCAATGCGTACAACAGTCCAAATAGTAACAACAGCAGTTACCCCCAGTCGCCCTACGGACAAAACCCGCAAATGTACCAGCAGAACCACTAGGAACGTCCTGCCAGTCCAGAAGCCGACCCCTTCGACGACCTGTTTAAAGACGATTAAGATGGTCAAGATTCAGGTATACCAAAAGCGCACTCGCTTGCTCCGTCGCATAGAGCAAGCGAGTCTTGACGACTCTCCTTACGGTGGTTCTTTGCCTATATGTTGCGAGCCTATGCAACAGTTTCAGCATCTTTCCTATGGGGCGGTGCTTGCATTTCCATTTGGTGGCGGCTGTATGTTTCTAATTGGTTGTGTTCACAACGGAGGTTACTTCAGCACCGATGCTCGGTCTGAAAATGGTCTAACGATCGATGTCGGGGAGTTGCTACAATGTCTCGAGAGATACCATGAAAGTGAGGGCGAGGATAGCTGTTCGAACATACGTTATGCAGGTTGCGTTATCGGTTTTCCTCTCATCTTCCATCACTTCAAGAGGCTTTCCAAAATCCCGAAGACAGACCTGTTCATATTGGGGGCTAGAACCATTGCATGCAAAAAGGCGTTTGAAACAAGAAACAATCTACCTATTACTCTTCATCTGATCGCTCATTTGCTCTCATGTTTCGCTTATCGTGTGATCTTCTTGGGAACATCGCTGGGCATCATTGGAGCCTCTGTTTCCGCTTTCGTGTCCTCGCACAGGCAACGTGGAACAAACCAATGTGAAGTTGACTCTGGGTCACCATGATACTACCCGTCAGCTTTTGCCTCCAACTCCGGTATCGTGTACTTCACACGATGTATAGTCGCATGATCAGACGGTTCCGCTTGAAGCTAATCAAAGGGTGCGGAAAGATGACGCTGTGACTGAAGCGTACCGTTCCCCAACCAAGACATTGCCGTGTACGTCTATATCACGTCGTGCCTTGTACTGCACTGTCGCCGTACTTGCCCGACTGTCTGCATGTCTCGTTTAGTTCATGATTGATGCGAAGGCGCTCCATGGCCAGACCAGATTGTTTTGGACGTATTCAAGACATCTCAGCGTCTGTGCGTGTTTCAAGGCTCAGCATAGATAGATGGGACTTACAGGACGTGCCTCGCTTCTCTACACTCCAAGGCTCTAGCACCACATGCATGTCCATGCCCTCGCAGCGGTGATCAGCTCCTCACTCTATCACTCGCATGCCTGCCGCCACGTACGCACACACACTGCAAGACCACTGAACTGCCCGAGCATCCCCCCGTCTCGGATTCAGATCGCATCGAGGCATCAGACCACAAATGCTCAAAAACTGACCGCGAATTTCTCAAGTGTCACCTCACTCGAGTACACGACTTATTCTGCTGGCTCCGACCTGCGTGCTGATTCGCCCGGGGCAGGGGTGTCATGTAGAATAATCTGAACGCGAGCAGCCAATCGATTGCACATGGCCATGTCGCAACATAGTTGGAGGCAGGTTGTATTACGCCGGTGATGACGCATAGCACACATACCACAATGAGGAGGGCAGGCTCGTATTCAGGGTCAATGGAAAGTACCGCCTGGGTTCGACTGAGTTCTGAGGCACACTCTTCGTATCGAATAGGGAAGGAGCGGAATGTGGGTGGGAATGGCACAAGGAATTATGGCTGCATGATGGTTGTATAGTCAAAATATATTAATTGCATGCCGATATGACACTCGACATTTGCATGCGAGAATAGCGACACAAGCGGAAGCTCGGTGTGTCGATGGGAAGTGTATGCGTGTGGTCGTCTCGCGTGCAGTAAGTGTGCCTGTGGGTGATTTTGTGTAACGAGAGACAGCCGCCGTGAGCGCTGATAGGACGGCGAGAGTGCATATTCGCTGTTCAATATTACCGAGAATAAGAGGGGAGGGGCGTATGGCCTGTTACTCCGTGTCATCGATTACGATTGCACGAAGCAATCCTCGGATCACTTTTGCTTGGTCATGCGAGCGTTCGCGCCCTGACGAACGGTCCGCTGGGGGCAGGAGAGATGCATTCGATGAATGGCTGGCGAAGTTTCCCACACACTCTTCTCCACTCACGAAAAAAGCAAGCTCTATCTTGGAGAACGGTGGCGCATGGACTGTTTCCTGCCGCGGCACGCTGGGTCAAAGATTCCGATGGTGATCGTGTTGGGCAATGTCATCCGAATGCGCATGAGTGATGACGCCTCTTTCTGGGTCCCTCACCGGCAAACCGCCGCGCCAAAGGAAAGAAAATTCTGCAGCAAATTGCCAGGATGAGCGACTCAACAAAGAAGCTGGGCATAGGCGACGTCGATGATTATCGCAGCGACTTCCGCAGACGATGCACATCGAGATGCGTACATTGAACGCGAAGCCGACTAGGAATTACCATCGACACGCTAGCATCTTGCAAAGGCGCATCTGCACGATCGCCGTCTAGTGGCACATCAGACCGTTGTCCGATCAAACTACGCTGATGCTCCGAGCGCTGGCCCTTGGGTTGCTTTCTGGGCGCGCCGTTGCAAAGGGCACTGGGGTAGCGGGCTTGCAAGCTAGCCAGGGGAGTGGCAGGCGCTGGCTGGCGTGGCAGACATTAACGGCGCCGCCAGTCCATGACTGACGGCGGAAACTAGCAGGATGGTGTGCATGCGCTCGCTGTGCTACTGTCGCTGGTTAAGGCATGGACGTGTCAAGGGCTGGGTAGCACATGTTACACAGCAGTAGCCTGGGCTGAAGGATTCGGTCCCGATGCCACGAGGGGACGAGGGTCCTGGATGTGGGCGTGCATCTACTGGCGCTGTGCCACCGTTGGATCTTTGTTCGTCAGACAACGCGTCAAGGCAAATGAGCATGCCGGTCTACCAATCGTGAGGTTGCAGATACACACGATAGACCGTTCAGGTCATAAACGGTGGCCGCAGACGGATCTGTCTTGTGCACCGCTTCCAAGCACCCACAACAACAGCAACCACCTCACACGCAGCACAGGCACAGCAGTCTCGCCTCGTACAGGACACAAGCAACAGCGGCGCAGATTCCCGTCCATACAATGCCAGCGTCGCCTCACACGAAACTAATCACGCAATCCTCCCTGCAACAGATGCCAGACGTACGGGCCCTGTAGCACCTAAACAGCCGACTACCAGGCTTACCTACATGATGGCCCTTTTGAACCCTGATCCCGCCACGTCGGGCTCTGCTGTGAAAGGGCAAATTCTCTGGTGCTCGGTGTGCATGTTCATCTCACCGATGATGATGCTGGACGAGCATTACTTGTGTATGATATCGACGAACGTCTGATGTTGCCAGATTTCAGCAGTGTTAGTAAACAAAGCGAAAACATCGGCCGAGACGCATGTGTACTCAATGGGCGGTATTGCGCTAGCACCAGACCCTGCCGTACGCCAGACATTATGCGACAGTGTTAGTTTGCTTGCTTGCTAGGTCGCTGGGGTTAGAAGGGAAGGATCAAAGTAAGCCCTATGATGGTGGTGCGCCTGGCTGGCTCTGGCTCCCGCGATATAGCGTTGATTCGGCTCCAGAGGCTCGGAGGCGCGTAGTGTAGGTTCAGCCTTGTTGGCGGTAGGCATGGTTTGCTGCTAGAGGGGCGCGGGAAGTCTGACCTAGGCTGGGTTGCTTCTTCGCGTGCGGAGTGGACGTGCTGGAGGCGGCGCGGTTCATAGCGGCATACCAGACCTGCTAATGTGCTAACGCCGTCTTGAGTAGCACGCGAGTACACAGATGAGGCTCCTCTTCGGTTCGGGCGATCCGGTCTCGGGTCATCACGTGCTGGCGTGTTCGGCCCGGAGATGGGGCGCTACCGAGTGGGCAACTTTTCCAGACTAGAACATGCCACGCCATTTGTCCATAACGAACCGCTCTCTCGACCTGATGCTGAACTGCCGTGCCTGTCTTTGGCGATGCATACAGGCGCTCGATGTCCCGGCCACCAATGCGCACCGCCTCCGTCGTAGCGGAAATTTACTCCTCCACCCGAACCAGCAACGGCTGCTATCCTCCCACGGTGCCACCAACGCGGAGAGTGAGGGGTTGACCGTTTCGCGCGAAACAGGGGGATTCAACCGCGATGGAGAGGACCACTTCAAGAAGTCGGCCTTCGCGGCGAACCGGAAGAGGAGGGAAACTACAGCGCTGCGACAGTCGTCGGCACGCCAGCCAGACGACGAGACACCCAATCTAGCGAGGCTCGGCCGGCGAGACCCGTCCATGTCTGATAGCGACTGGAACAGGAGGAAAAGAGAGCTGCGTCACTTGCAGGATCCGTTGGAGCTGGCGACGTTTGTGAGGAACGAATTGAAGAAAGACAGAGTGGAAGAGATGCTGCAGTTGGTGCGCATGGCGAGCCACTCCATGCAGTGCATTGTCAGCTGGAACCACATCATTGACCACTACCTGGCCAAAGAGAGGGTCAATGATGCGATCAAGGTCTACAACGATGTACGCATAGCCTGCGCGAAGACATGAGGGGTAATGCTGACTTGCCACAGATGAAGAAGCGCGCACAATTCCCAGACTCCTACACGTACACGATTCTTCTCAGAGGCCTCTCGTGGAATGCGCATACATCCGGTGTTCTTAGCAAAGCCCTCTCCATCTACCACTCGCTCTCCGCACCGAATTCCCGAGTCGAGCCATCGATCATGCACACGAATGCTGCGCTGAGAGTGTGTGCAAGAGCAGGAGATATGGATGCCTTGTGGGGTGTGGCTGGGAAGATACCAGAGAACGGGCCAGCAGCAGCCAATGCCATCACATACATCACCATACTCAACGCTATACGGCAAAATCTGCTGATAGATGCGCCCAAAGGAGAGAGCGAGGAGGAGACGGCGGCAAGGAAAGAGCGCGGCATCATGGAGGGGCGGCGCATGTGGGAAGATATCGTTGGGAGATGGCGACGTGCAGATCTGGCTATTGACGAAGAGCTCGTCTGTGCGATGGGAAGATTGCTATTGATCGGCAGTCGACCGCGAGACTGGGACGACGTGCTCTCCTTAGTGGAGCAGACAATGGACATACCTCGACTTGTTCCTCGATTAGGCTCAGTCGAGCGACAAACTGCTGGCCTTCCACGCGTGCGAGCACCAAACGTACCGAAACAATACCGTATCGATGACGACCATCTCTCTCCAGATAACGCCCCAACGCGTGGTGACGAGTTCCTTGCTCTGACGCCTCAAGGCGTCGGCAGTGCAGTATCAAATCCTCTCATCTACGTTCGACCGGGCAACAACACGCTTTCCTTGGTCCAAGAAGCATGCCAAAAGATTGTGGCGAACAAGGCCGCGCAGGAATACTGGGACCTCTTGACCGACCCAACAACGTACAAGATCACTGCTGATGTGAACAACCTCAACATGCGTCTGCGCAATCTCCGTCAGAATCGTGCCTCTAGTGCTGCAGTGCTGCTCTTGCAACAAGACATGATGGACAAGGGTATCACGCCCCCGCCTGGTACATTCAGAATCGCAATGAGTACATGCGTTCGCGACAAGAACAACCACAACTCGCTCAAAAATGGAGGTCAGATCTTGCAGATGATGTCCAAGATCTTGGAAGACGCAGATCCCAAGACCGTCACCATGTATGCTGGACTTGCAGTCTCATTTCCATTGGCTACAGGCGCGGATTTTATCGATGCACTCACTCTACTTGACCCCCTCGTGAAGAACATCCGTCTTCAACTGACCATTGGTGCTGGACAGACGAACTATGGGCGTCGCGGCCCGCAATACTTGAAGGGCGAAGCGAGACAAGACGCCATTGATGCGCTGAAGAAAATACAGGGCGTATACGATAAGCTACTGTTTTCGAAACTTATTGCTGAGGAGTCAAAGAGTCCGTTTGAAAAAGAGAGAGCCAGGCTCTCCGCGTTCATCCAGAGGGTTATGTTCAAGGGTGGGCAGGCGAATGCAGTGCGTGGAGAGCCACCTGAAGAGGCCGATCCACACGGATATCTGCAAAATGAAGACGGGCAAAGCGAGCAAGGCGATGAACGACCGTCGTGGAAGAAGGAATGGACAAGGCCACTAGAGAGACCTTCGCGGCCAGCCATGCCAGCAAAGCCATTCGAGCGAAAGAGGAGACCCCGGTCATTTAAGGTTGATGAAACGGGAGAGCTACGCAATCTCTAGGCTCCGACAGTAATGAGGTATTTCCTCTTAGCAAGAGCATTCTACAGTTTTTTTGTATAGTACCATTGTATCCTCTAGTCGAAACACATAGCTTTTAAGACGATGCTGCTTCTTAACCACTACAGCGCAACCCTCTTGCATTAGACAATCATTTCCTTCAAGATCTCGGTCTCTCTTCTCGTGAAATGGATTCTTTTGGAAGTGATACAAGCTTCAAAACATGTGCAGTTACTCCAATTCGTCTCGGTCTCTCCTACATAGGTACATTACATCCAGGGCTAGGTATGGTCGAGCTGGCACGTGCACGTCCCAAAACTACTCGAACCTCCGCGCTTCGCCGCACGCCCTCGGCTTCTCATCACCATCGCTCACACACCCGATCACCTACTTTTGAAGCCAAGCCCTACAAAATGGGTAACGACGGTGGCTCGATTCCCAAACGCAGCGAACTCGTTAAAGAAGCCGCCAAAGCGCTCACAACCGCTCAAATCAAGGAGGCGCAAACCGAACAACAAGAATACGCCTGGTCCACCGATCCTCTTACGCGCAAACCTCTCGCTCGTCCTGTGGTCTCGGATGCAGCTGGCGTTTTGTACAACAAGGACTCCATTATTGAGTTCCTTCTGAAGGACGACGAGGATGCAGAGAAGGCGGAGATGAAGAAGGTTGGGGGTGTGAAAGATTCAGAACTGGGCACGTTCGGGGATAGAGTTAAGGGGCTGAAAGATGTCGTGGAGGTGAAATTTGAAATCGAGGAGAAAGACGGTGGTGAGGTGCAGAAGACTTTGGGAGAGAAGTGGAAGTGCCCGATCACAGGCGAGAGGCTAGGACCGGGGAGCAAAGCCGTCTATGTTGTTCCTTGCGGACATGCATTTGCGGGAAGTGTCGTCAAGGAAGTTGCTGAGAGGGCGTGTTTGACAGTACGTACCAATTGGACTTTTGAACCTGAGGCGCGATGACTGACCTACTTCCAGTGTAACGAACCGTACGCAGAGAACGACATCATACCTATCCTACCTACCGTGGCGACCGATATCGCACGATTGAACCTGCGTATGAAGACCTTGAAGGAAAAAAGCCTGACACATGCGCTCAAGAAAGCACCCGGCAGCAAGAAGAAGCGGAAACAGGGCGATGCATCTGCCGCCGAGAACGGCACTGCGAAACCAACATTGTCAGACGAAGATAAAAAGGCAAAGAAGGAGGCTGCAGCAAAATCTACAACAACGGCGAATGACGGCATCAAGAACTCTGCCACAGCTTCATTGACGCGAAAAGTCCTTGAAGAGCAGGAAGAGCGCAACAAAAGGAGGAAGATGGCTCAGAATGACAACGTGAACAGTCTGTTCAACAAGAAGGAGCACAAGGCATCGGCAGGAAATAGTGCGGATTATATGACGAGGGGGTTCAGCATTGGGAAGAAGTGAGCTGATCATCGTGGAGAGGCAGACATCCAGGGTGCTTTTGGCAGGCACATGATGGCACTGAGGGTGTGTCGATAGAACAACAATAAATACATGATACCCTGCGATGAAAAATCGCAAACTTTACATCTGATCCCTGACCACGGAAGTAAAACTGTCTTGGCTGAAGCGAGAAGACGGGTACATCAACTCAATGTTCTCAAGGTGATGTGCAGTAATGAAACCAAAGGTCTACAGTCACGAGCCGTTCAAATCCATGACGGAGTGTTTCTTACGACAAAGAGTTCTGATAACATGTCTTATGAAGCTATTACTAGAACCCCTTTCATTCTTGTGGCGATTCTTTTGTGCTCACTGGTGGCAGAAAGAACGCTTCACGATAGTACCTCGCCTCCTCAATGCTCTCCAGAATGTCTGCACGTGCTTCATGCAACATCTTCTTTCGTGGTATCTTCTTCAAAGTAGCTTTGGGTGCCCATCTACGAGCAGCCTCCTTGATGCTGCTGACGTCCATGATCCGGTAATGAAGGTAGTCGGTGACAACCTTGTAGGGCTGCTTGACGAGGAAAGACTTGTCGGCGTGTACAGAGCTCCCAGAAAGCAAAGCAGTGCGGCGTTCAGGTACGAATTTCTTGATGTAGGCAAGTAGCCCTTCTGCTGCTTCTTCGGCAGTGGTGGTGGAATCGATGCAGGCTTGAGTCAAACCCGACTGACCGTGATGGCTAGTACACCATTCGCCCATAAGATCGAGCTGCTCCTTGTCGTGATGTATTACGGCTTCATAGCCAGTTTCGTCAAGGATGTTGAGGTCTGCATCAGTGACGAATGCGGCGAGAGACATGATGGTGTCATTGTCAGTGTTCAGGCCGGTCATCTAACAGGGTCAACGAAATACTGCAACAAATCTCGATCAAGCCTACCTCACAGTCTATCCAGACCAGAGGGGCTTTAGAGACTGTCGCCATGATGATGGTGGGGTGTTGAAGGGGCATTGTAGCGGGCAAGTAATAGATTGTACGAATTCGGGTAGTGGCTTGGCGCGCTTAATTGACTGTCCGTCGCGTCGCGTGCACGGTACTAGCGCGTCGCTCCTGCACTTTAACCTGTCGTCCCGCCAGCCCTCCAAACACGCCCACGAGAGCACCCGATACCCCAATTTCTTCACTTCGCCTTTTGCTCGCATACCCTATACGTTATAATTCATCATGTCGCGTGTAGGGAAGAAGACTGGCGCTGCCCTACTAGCCGAATTGCGAGCGAACCGCGCGGCGGGCAAGACGCGTTTGTCCACATACGAAGTCGCCGAAGAGGAGCAATTGTACGACGAGGTCGACGAAGAGGGGTACAAGAAGATTGTGCGGGGAAGACTGGATAAAGATGACTTCGTCGTCGGCGACGAGGGCGAGGGATACGTTGATGACGGCAGAGAAGAGTGGGATGACGGACAGGGTCAATACCACTATGCTGCCACGGATAGCGAAGAAGACGACGAGCGGCCCGCCAAGGGCAAGGCTGGTATGGTGTCAATCATCAAGCGTACGCACGACTTACAGCTAACGCGTGATAGCCAAGCGGAAACGCGAAGAAGACGAGGAGAAGCGAAAAAAGATCGACAATGGCATCAGCAAGTACTTCAGTGCGAAGAACGCTGCAAAGGCACCTAAAGCAAAGGTATAATACTGTAATACATCACCCCACCCAATCTCAATGCTAATGCACCCAGCCTGTTGCCACCGCCGCCGACAAGGACTTCATGGAGGACCTGTTAGGCGAGATGAACACAAACCCCGTCCGCTTATCCACGAACCGAATGCGACCCGTCAAAACAGAGGCACGCCGAAAAACACGCGTACTTTCACCTCCTATCTCGGAGAACCGACCGGCTCCGACTACAAGGCGAAGCAATGATTCAGACGCACACATGCCAGATACACCACCGGCAACGAATGCATACGTCGACGATGACGACCTCCCCGTACTCGACGATGATCAGCCTATGAGCGACCTCCCACTACAATCGTCACCTGTCGCCAAAGCCGTAGAACGAAGAGCACAGCCTGCGATCAAACAAGAAGAAGACGAAGATGACCTCATGGAGGTTGCTCAACCCACGACACATCTTGGTGTGCCAATCACCAGTGTCAACATGGCGGGTAGGCGACCGATAGCAAAGCTCAAGAAAGAAGACTATCCCACACCCGCCAGCTCGTCGCCCGTTGCACCTTCTTCAGCACCTGTCGATGCTTCTTCCTGGAACGACGTTACAAGCAAGCTCAACGTTATGAGCAGCCCCGCTCCAGCGACCACTGGCATGGGCAAGATACAACCACAGGACGCGGTGGAAGAGGATGGTAGCTTACGCATGTTCTGGATTGACTACACCGAAATCAACGGTAGCTTGTGTCTATTCGGCAAGGTCAAGGACAAGAAGTCGGGCAACTACGTCAGTTGCTTTGTGAAGGTCGATAACATCCTCCGAAAGCTATATTTCCTACCCCGTGAATACCGTCACATCAGAGGGGTAACCACCGACGAAGAGGTTGGCCTGAGCGATGTATCAGACGAGGTTGACTCTATTATGAGCAAGCACCGCGTAAATCTACACAAGATTAAGCCGTGTACTAGGAAGTACGCCTTCGAGTTGCCCGACATACCCAAGGAAGCCGACTACCTGAAGCTCCTTTATGGATACGACAAAATGCCACTATCCTCTGATCTAAAGGGTGAAACCTTTTCTCACGTCTTCGGAACCAACACATCCCTTTTCGAGCAGTTCGTGCTCTGGAAGAACGTCATGGGACCGTGCTGGCTCAAGATTGATGCTCCCGACTTTGGTTCTGTTGCAAACGCTTCTTGGTGTAAGCTTGAAGTTGCAGTCAGCAAGCCCAACAACATAACAGTCGTCAGTGCGTCGGACAATCTTGACGCACCCCCAATGACACTCATGAGTCTCTCCCTACGGACTACTTTCAACGCGAAGGACAACAAGCAAGAGATCTTGGTCGCCAGTGCTATGATCTACGACAACTTCTCCTTGACCGACACGACACCCGTGGACCAGATGCAGTGCAAGAGCTTCACCATTATGCGGCCGAACGGCGCAGCTTTCCCAGTAGGCTTTGACAAAGAAGTGGAGAAGGTTAAGGGCAACATGTACATGAAGAAGACTGAGCAGGAACTTCTGAGCCTGCTGATGGCGATGTTCCAGCGGCACGACCCGGACGTCCTCGTCGGACATCGCTTGGACGACGTGGATTACAGCGTTTTGCTAAGCCGTCTGCGTGAAAAGAAGACACCGGGATGGCACCGCATTGGGCGACTCAAGAGAAGCGACTGGCCCAAGAGCATGGGCAAGGGCGGCGGAAGTTTCTTCGCTGAGAAGCAACTAGCTTCTGGTCGCTTGCTGTGTGACCTGGCTAATGATCTCGGAAAGTCTCTGATGCCCAAGTGTCAATCGTGGAGTCTTGAGGAGATGGTCCAGCTTGGGCTCAACAAGCGACGTGAAGAGCTCGACAACGAGGCCGCGCTCAAGACTTGGGCGACGACGAAGGAGGGTCTCCTCAACTACATCAAGCACTGCCAAGCCGACGCCTACTTCATCGCTGCGATCTCGATAAAGGTGCAAATGCTTCCACTCACCAAGGTTCTCACCAACTTGGCGGGTAACTCCTGGGCCCGAACACTGAGTGGAACTCGTGCCGAACGTAACGAGTACATTTTGCTCCACGAGTTCCACAAGAACAAGTACATTTGCCCGGATAAACAGTGGGGCAAGAGCAAAGTAAAGGCCGAGGAAGAAGCAGCCGAGGGCGAAGAAGGTGCGGATGCCAAAAAGAAGGACAAGTTTAAAGGTGGTCTTGTCTTCGAGCCCGAGAAGGGTCTCTACGACAAGTTTATTCTGGTCATGGACTTCAACTCCCTTTACCCCAGTATCATCCAGGAGTTCAACATTTGCTTCACCACCGTCGAACGATCCGATCTCTCGGAAGATGACGACAAGGTGCCCGAAGTCCCCACAAACCAAGACCAAGGTATCCTACCGCGCCTTATTGCTACACTCGTCTCACGACGTCGCGAGGTGAAGAAGCTCATGAAGGCCAAGGATGCCACTCCAGATGAGTTGGCAACTTGGGACATCAAGCAAATGGCTCTGAAGCTCACTGCCAACTCTATGTACGGATGTTTGGGATACACCAAGTCTCGATTCTACGCTCGACCACTCGCTATGCTCACGACATACAAGGGTCGTGAGATTCTCCGCAAAACCAAGGACATGGCCGAGGAGAAGGCATTGCGCGTCATCTATGGTGACACTGATTCCGTCATGATCAACACAAACGTCGATAACATTCAGGATGCGCTGAAGCTGGGCAACGAGTTCAAGAAAGAGGTCAACGACAGCTACAAGCTTTTGGAGATCGACATCGACAACGTCTTCCGCCGTATCCTGCTGCATGCGAAGAAGAAATATGCTGCCATTAACATGGTCCCTGTCGATGGCAAGTACATCGAGAAACTCGAAGTCAAAGGTCTCGACATGAGGCGCAGGGAGTACTGTGCTCTGTCCAAGGAGACATCAACGTAAGTTCTCCAGCCTACGGAGGTATATATAACGGCGTACTAACAATGCTATAGGGAATTGCTCAACTTCCTACTTAGTGGTGAAGATCCTGAAGTAGTCGTTGAGAAGATCCACAACCACCTTCGCGAGCTGAGCAAACAGATGCGCGAGTACGCCGTTCCAGCTCGCAAGTACACCATCTACACGCAGCTCGGAAAGAACCCCAAGGAGTACCCCAACGGTAACTCGATGCCCTCTGTCCAAGTCGCACTTCGCCTTCAAGCCAAGGGTAAACACGTCAAGGCCAAAGATGTCATGAGCTTCATCATCACAGGTGAATCATCTGGCTCGGCCGAGAGCGCAGCAAAGAACGCATATCCCGTTGACGAAGTTTTGAAAGCCGACAGTGAGCTGAAGCCCGACATTGACTACTACCTCCACAAGCAAATTCTGCCACCAGTGGAGCGTCTCTGCGCGCCCATCAGCGGAACAAACATCACTCTCCTCGCAGCGTGTCTTGGCCTTGACACATCCAAATACCGTGTGAGTACCGTTTCAGGAGGCGCACAACAAGACACCGAAATCCACCCTCTGGAGTCACAGATCCCAGACTCTGTGCGCTTCCAATCATGTTCGCCGCTTTGGCTCCGCTGCCGAGGATGTACGACAGTATTCCCATTCCAAGGCCTCTCTTCGACATCACCAACGTCGGTATCGTTGCAGACCATCTCGCACAGTGGTATACAATGTCCTGCTGAAGGCTGTGGGAAGATACTACAGAACATCAGTGTAGTGGCTCAGCTCGAATCCTCCATCCGCCAAGTTCTCGCTTCCTACTACGCAGGTCACGTTGTATGCGACGATCCCCAGTGCTCAAATCGGACGCGAAGTATATCCGTCTATGGACACCGGTGTCTTGGTCCAAAGGGACTCGCTCGAGATTGCTTGGGCAAAATGACCTACGAGATCAAGGAGCGCGACGTCTGGAACCAGCTGTTATACTACCAATCCTTGTTCGACGTCGACCGTGTTGGTACAATGGATGGTGGTGTCAAGACGGAAGACATGGAGAGGAAGGAGAAGATCAAGGTACTGGCGGAAGTCAACAGAGAGAGATTTGGCACGCTGAAAGGTGTGGTGGAGCGGTGGTTGGAGAGGAATGGAAGGCAGTGGGTGCAGATGGATAGCCTGTTTTCTTTTGCGCTTAAGGCATAGGCGGTTTGGTTTCGCAAAGGCGCAGCATAGGCGATGCATGATCGTCCGGGCGCGCCGTGGGGTTCATCTGGTTCTGGATCATGACGGTGTTTTGCATATAGTGTTGACGTTCTTGAATGTAGCTTTTGAACATGATATCTGGAAAATGCTGTATTGCTTGGGTATATGTATTACTTGTATTATAAATTACATCGCTTTTCGTTCACGATCAGATGTCGCTTGAACCAACGCACTGAAAGGTACTGATCATACAGTGGCAATGCCTTGGGGTACTTCGTTGTTATGCGCACCCTTCTGCCCAGCGCCCTTCAGGGCCTCGCGACAAGCTTCGTGGAAGACAGTAATGAATCGATGAATGTCGTGGAACGAGTTGTATAGTGGGGCAGGCGCAACGCGCAGAACGTCAGGCTTTCTTTCATCAACGACGACGCCACGCTCTTCGATGTAGTGTTGGACTTGATCCAATAACCCCGGGTTAAGAAGTACACTGAGCTGCGCGCCTCGTTCAGCCGGGTTTGCGGGTGTGATTATCTTGTATGGTGGCTCTCCTCCATCGTACTTCAGGATCCGCGCCTCGAGGTATGCGGTCAGTTTAAGGCTGCGTTGACGTAGCGCGTCCATGTTTGTCAACGCAAAGACGTCTGTCGATGCCATGACGGAAGTCATATCCAGCGCGCTAGGGTTGCTGAGTTGAAACCCGCTTGCACCAGCAATGGGAACGAATTTGTTCTCCATTCGAAATCGACTGCTCTTATCGCTTCCCCACCAGCCGCTCAGCCGTGGTCGATAGGCGAGTTCTGTACCGTTACTGGCTACGCCGTTTGTGCCGTCTGTTCGAGCTGCAGATACTTGCTCCACCTTTCCATGTCTCTCATGTACGAAGAGTCCACCGATGACTCCTGGACCACCGTTCATATATTTGTAGTTGCACCACGCTGCGAAGTCTACGTTCCAGTCGTGTAGCTTCAGCGGGACGTTTCCAGCTGCATGCGCTAGATCCCAGCCCACTGTAATACCCAGTGATCGGCAGTGACGCGTTATGAGTTCTATATCGAAGAACTGGCCCGAGTAGAACTGAATACCAGGTAACAACACTAGTGCGGTTGTAGGCGCGTGGTGTGATATGACGGAGAGGATGTGTTCGTTGGAGAGGTAGGGTGAGGAGGCCGAGGGCGGGTCGATGGTAACAAGCGCAGACGGGTCGAGGTTGTGGTGGGCAATCTGAGAAAGAGCCGCGTACTACAAGTCGTTAATTACCAAGCGCTGATAGCATGTCGGCATCAACCTACATGATCGCTGGGAAACGCCTTGCCCTCGATGATGATCTTGTATCTGTCCTTGGTCGGTCGATAGAAACTTGCCATGAGCAAATGCAGGTTTGCAGTCAATGTCTCCATTACGACGACTTCGGTAGACAGTGCACCGACTATTTTCGCGGTTTGTTGTTTTATCGCATCATCAATGTGTAGCCATGGCGGCAGGCCTCCTTCGTAATCGGTAAAGTGACCAAATACGCCCTTAGATGCCCAAGTATCAAGATAGCGATTCACATATTCCTTGGTCCTCCGAGGCTGCAGTCCCAAGGAGTTGCCGCAGAAGTATATGGACTCTTCACCGTCGTCTTCGCGCGTGTTCGCAGGTTTTCCGTTCTGCTGAAACCCGAACTTCCTGTTCCTTAGGTCGCCCTTTGTCGGAATCACGAATTCGTCCCTCAACTTGCTCAGGTCATCTTTCTTATCTTCGTTTTTTGCAAACTCGTCGCTGCACAGTTCCGCCTGTGGAATAGCGAAATAAGGGTTGTGGTGTTTGGGCATTGTAGCTGGTGATGAAGGAAGAGCTACCAGGATTCGGACAAGACAAAGCTTGTGCAGAGGTGATGTAGCACTATCATTGAGGCTTCAGGGACGATAAGTAGATAGCTTGAGCGGGTAAGGCTGGAACAGTCTGGTGCTCGTACGATGGATGGTGGCGGCGGCACAAGGTGGGGTTTGTGCCTGCCTCAGCGGTCTAGAACCCCGAGTGTGAGGGCGCGTCTGATTGGATCCCGTCGGTTGTGACATTCCTAGCTATGACCTCAGACTCGCGAACCTTCATCGCGACAGCGCCCTCCACATCCTCGGTATCGCGATAATGGCCTCCCCTTCAACTATGTGCGCGTCGTGCCTGCGGATAGCAAGACAAACAACGACACGGCGGCCGGCCCAACCTATCGCCGCCGCAGCTCAATCAATGCGAGCGTACAGCAGAGCAGCACCGCACGCCACTTCGCCATCGCTATTCCTCGACTTTCTTGCGCCATCATCTCCACGAGGGACTTCAAGACTTATCCCAGTACAAGGTTTAGCATTCTCACAACCACAACACATACCACGACGAGCCCTCGCCACATCATCCGACGCCTCCACCGCAAAGCCCGCCCAAGCGATCCAAAACCCACGCACCGACGACTCCGGCAACCCCATGCTGATCTCGATAGCACCCCGTGCATCGAATCGGCTTCAGAAGATCTCCTCGGGCGATAACAACCCGAACCTCGCATTGCGCGTAAGCATCGAGAGCGGCGGCTGCCACGGCTTCCAGTACCTCATGGACTTGACCGACCTATCCAAGAACCCGGCGACCGAGGAAGATACCATATTTGAGGGAGAGAAGGGAGAGAAGATCGTTATCGATGAGTCGAGTCTGGAGCTGTTGAATGGAAGCACGGTGGACTATACCATGGAGTTGATCGGGAGCCAGTTCAAGATCAACGGCATACCGGGGGCGACGAGTAGTTGTGGGTGCGGGACGAGCTTTGACATCAAGATGTAAATTATACCCAGGCATTTAAGTTTACACAGGTCGGTGCTTTACGTGAAACTGGCCTCGTAATACACACGGAGTAACCCTGCATTTCCATAGGTAGCCTATCTTGACCACCTTTTGCGCGTGCTGCATGCAGCGATCGTCCTTCATACGAATTGTGGAAACAAAAAGCCTCTGATTTCCCAGGTATTCGAAGTGGTCGCTCCTAAGGGTCGGATTCACAGTCGCGTACGTGGTAGGCTGTGGGTGCGGCAGTTTCGCCCGTGCGTTTGTTGGTCCAGCGGCAATGTCGTTGGTGGTGTTTGCACGAGGTACGAATACCAAACGCATCGGACAGACCTCGCGACTTCCTTTACTCGAACCCTTCTCCTCCGTCCTCTTGCTCCGTCCTTTACGTGCGTTCTTGTAGTATTACATTATGCGAGACCTTGCCCCTCTCAAGACGACAATGTCAATACAGTCGGCACATTCTTTGCTGGAGCTTGATCATTTCGACACTTTCGACATCTGTCTTGACGAAGAGATAAAGATTCGTGTCAACAACGTTGATTTCGTGTTAATCGAGCATTGTCAAGTAATCACAACATTCTCCGTCTTGCCGCAATCGCCCGCTAAACATTACAGAACTTCCTTAGTTTCGATCACAATACTCTCACGTTGGTTCTTGTTTGTGTTATCGAACCAGGCCAGGTGATATCGAAATCCACCCTTGGAATTCTGCGAATAGAAAAGCTCCAGAAAGACGATGTCTTTCAGCCGGTATTCAGCAACACTGTTGTCTTCTATGGCGCCAAGCTGGAGGAGGTAGAGTTTCAGGAAGATGCTTTGGAGGCACTAGCTGCATGGGGTACCAAAACGTGGAGCTTCGTTCCAGGAGAAAACCATGGGCTTACGCGGACCGGCCCGTACGTATACGTTCATGGGCGAACATGGCAGCCTTGGAGAGTATACAGCGACTTCAACGGTACATTCATGTGTACATTCAAGGCAGGGTCTGAGAGTACTGGAAGATAAGCGCTTCTCATATCTTCTATCATCCAAAACTAACTGCGCTTACCCTAGTCAAAGTTGACGAACCAAAGGCTGGACTCGATGGAAGAGTCCTGGTACCATCACGATGCTACTTCAATCCGAGCAAAACCCGCCCTCTTGACGGTGCAAGAATAAGCGTCAAGGACAACATTGATATCGCAGGCCACAAGACCACCCTATGCAATCGTGCCTGGGAAGATTTATACCCACCCAGGTCCAAACACGCAGACTGCGTCCAGAGTCTGTTGGACGCTGGGGCTATCATCGTTGGGAAAACCAAGCTGCAAGCAATGATCATGAGGGAGGAGCCACTAGAGTGTGTGGAGTTCGCAGCACCGTTCAATCCTCGGGGCGACGGTTACCAAGTCCCTTCAGGAAGCAGTCATGGGAGCGCTGCAGGCATAGCATCATATGACTGGCTAGACTTCTCACTTGGTTCGGACAGTAAGTGGTTCGCAGTCGCTACATCTTCTCGCGCCGCTATAAAATATTGCTGCTATCATCCTATCGGTAAACTGACATTGATGCAGCAAACGGAAGTGGACGGAAGCCAGCGTCATACAATGGATGCTTCTCGATCCGACCCTCCACCGGCATTCTAAGTACCAACGGAGTCATAGGACAGTTCAAGTGAGTTAGCAAGACTAATGACTGCTTGCAGCGACTGACAGACGTCCTTGTCTTTTAGCAAGTTCGATATGCCCGTATTCTTTGGTCGAGATGTATCAAAGTTTGCAGATTTCATATCAGTATGGTACGGGAATTCTCCCATGCTTCGACAACCTTCGAATGTCAGTCATGGTTCTATATCTTCTCCCCAACTAAACTGTACTAATGCAAGGCTAGACGAGGTTCAGAATTCTGTATCCCCAAGACTACCTCCCCACTTCCAATATGGCGCAGTCTTCGCTTATCGACAATTTCGTCACGGGCTTGGAGTATGCTTTGGGAACTACAAGGACCATCATCTCCTTAGCAGATCAATGGAGCCTAGAGTGCCCAGATGGAAACGAGAATGCCGATCTGGCGGAATATCTTCGACTTGTACGTACTCCTCGTACCTCAATACCAGGAATAGCTTTACTGAATCATTGGCAGACCGGAAGTTACCCGTACTACCATGATTCATATCACAATCTACACGATTTCCGTAAGCTATACGAGGAGAAACACGGAAAGCCGCCTTTTGTTCACAGAGCGATGCATTGGCAATGGTAGGTGATATCTTGTTGAACACATAGCTTTGATTCACACTAACCGCCGACTGACAGGGATGTGTCGAAGAAGATTACAGTAGAAGAGCGAGACTTTTACTGGCGACGCTCTGAGCTATACCGAAAGTGGCTTCTAGACAGGGTCTTTGATACAAACAACAAAGACTGCATCACCATTATGGTATTTCCGATCGAAGAAGGAAGGCCCAACTATCGCGACGCGGTGCTACCGTAAGTAAAACAGATATACTGCAAGGACTCTACTCACTTACGTACATATAGACCTTACGCCATTCTCAGCGGGTATTCGTCGTTGAACATGTCTCCTATGCTACGCGCTCCGGAGCTCACTGCAATAGGTAAAGTGTCGTCGAGCATGTGTATTACATGTACTAACACTACTGCAGTCGGTGAAATCACGTATCATTCGACCGTGACTCAACGTGAAGAGCCTATGCCAGTGGCTGCATCGATCATAGGAGCCCCAGGTAAGCTAAAAATACAACAGCAAATCGTCCGCATGCCCGGTCTCTGACTATGCAAGGAACCGATATCATCCTGGCCCGTTTAGTGCAGAAAGGCTTGGAAGCCAGAAACTTGCCGATCAGAGTGAAGACGGGCCGGTCAGTATGTTGAAGAGGGTAGCTACGTGGATAGAGAAGTGAACAGATTGTTTTCGCCGAGAGAAAATGCACATATAGAAAACATCTAATTGATTGAAAAATCGTAGTAAACTCCGTGCTTCTCTACCGAGAAAGTACCAGGACAGCAAACCTTCAAAACGATGTGCCAACTCTCAGCATCACTTCAGGCTTACAACCACCTTCCTTGCCGAAACACCCTTCTTCTGTATTTTCAAAGCTGCTTGGATGGCTTCTAGACCCTCTCCAGCAATGGTTGGCTCTGGAGCTGCTCTGAATCGGCCAGTCGCGAGTGCCTCAGGCAGGAAGTCAGCGTACACGGCTTCGCCAACAGGGGAATGCGCCACCGATCCGTACACAAAACTTGTCTTGATACCTCTCAGCTGTGATTTGATGGTGATGGACATCATCGAAGTGGCGAAGCTCCAGACAATCTGCAGTGCGACAAATCGCTTCGGTTGAGCCGGGATTGGATATGTCGCCATCGCAATGCGCTTATTGCCTTTACATTTGCCCAGGACGTCTAGACAATGGAAAACTGCGTTTTCTCCAATAGACAAGGCTCCCGCGCACTCTTTCCCTTCCATGGCCCCGACGATCTTGTCGACTGTGGAGGGGTCGTTGTAGTCGAAGACTTTGCTAGCACCGAGGGATCTCATGAGATCGAAGTTCTTTGGCGAAGATGTTGTTATGACTTCGTATCCAGCGGAAACAGCGAGTTGAATAGCGTTGCAGCCTACGCTAGTCGAGCCTCCCCATACAAGGACGGTCTTTCCGGTCGGTTTCGGGTGAAGTTGAGGATATTGCAGACCGAGCTGATCCTTCTCGAACAGCCCTGCTGCAGCGGTAGTGAAAGCCAGAGGTATCACTGCAGCAGATTCGAATGACAAGCTGTTTGGAATAGACGATGTGTTCCTTTCCAGGAGAACGGGAAACAGCTGGAATGCTCCGTATGCCGCGCTGTTGATCTTCTTGTCTGTACTGTGCGCCTGACCTAGAACACGGTCTCCTAATTTGAACCGTACCACTTTGCTGCCGACCTGAACCACTTCGCCAGCGACATCAAAGCCGAAAACAAAAGGATATTTGATCCAACCGAACGCCATACTGGTGCCCTGGTCTTGCAAAACCCAATCGACGGGATTGATCGCTACTGCGCGATTCTTGACGACAATTTCGTTAGGTCGAGGTGTAGGGAATGGCGCTTCTGAGACTTCCATACGTTGTTTGGGTGCTGGCATCCATGCTGCGAGATTGGTAGGCATCGTGTTGGAGATAACCTTGGAACGGCTCGAAGAAGTGGTTATGCGTTGACGAGATATCGAATGATGAGATAGACTGAATTATCTTTCTTTGCAGCATTCTCAACACCTTCATTCCTTTCCATCTTATACTTCTACCAACTCCTGGACTTGATGCCTGCTTGCAATGCAATCTCGTGGACGCGGAGCATTGCACCAATCAGAGGCCAGCGGACGTCCGTTTGGGCCCACATTTGAGCCACCTGCCGTCCGTAGGCTTACTTCGATTACTCTGACGCACACGACCCCAATAGGAAGAATGTGCGATTTAGTGTAAAAGCTCTGGTAAGATATGGCCCATGTATATAGCCGCCGACCTAAGTTCGTCCGTGCGTTTCGTGCTTATGTTGCCACCAAGATCACTACCTATGGTCAGCATGTCCTAAACACTTCATCATCTCCTAAGTACGCCTGAAGCAAACCAGAGAGATGACAAACTCGCCTATTTCCTCGGAACGACTGCTAGAGAGAATGAGAGGTCGGGAGAAGGCCCAGCTATCCTGTGATTTCTGCAGGAAGAGAAAGTAAGGAAGTGATTTACCTCATTACCAAGACACCTAACAGGAAATGTCTAGACTTCGATGTGATCGAAACAAGCCTTGCGGGAGCTGCATTCGACTAGGGCAAGTGGCAGGGTGCAGCTTCCCTCTACCCCAACTTCCGCGAGCTCCACAAAAAGACAGACCGATAGAGAGCGCCACGCGAAAGGCGTTCGAGGAACGAATTGATCAGCTGGAGTCGCTCGTCCGGTCTTTGCTTGACAAACAAGAAAAACTCCCTGATGCTCGGATGCCGGGGAATCTGGCGACCCAAGAGACTACAGAAACCGTCGCCGCGGTGGATCCTCTCGTATGTGAAGCTGGACGGATAAACCTGAACGACCATCAGTCTTCATACGTCGAGAGTGACCACTGGAAAGCCATCCTGGATGAGATTAGTGACCTGAAAGACATGGTACAGGAACAAGTTGAAGAACCACAACATACTGAGCCAACACTCCCTGGAAATGACCTATTTCTTCTCCAAACATACCCAGTTACAAAAATGGATATCGTCGCTGCAATTCCGCCCCGCATAATTGTCGATAGCATGATCTCGAAATACTTCAAATGGGCGGACATGCCCGTCTCACTTGTCATTCACCGCAAGGTCTTTATCAAACAATACGAAGCGTTTTGGGAAGATCCGCTTTCGACGTCAACCATGTGGCTGACTATATTATACGGCATGATGTATACAGTAGCCTATTGTACGCTATTCATGAACGGCGGTGCGGCCTCATTGGACGAGACGACAGCAGCCGAATATCACAGCCTGATCATCATCTCACGAGAGAAGATGATACAATGTCTTAGGCTAGGTAACTAAAAACAGGGCTGTTGGCAATTGACGGGCGTCATAATACGCGTAGCGCTCAAGATGGGCTACCACCGCGATGGCTCGCATTTCCCGCAGATGAGTGTCTATGAGGCCGAAATGCGCAGGCGTACCTGGTACATCCTCACGCAATTTGACATCGCTTCAGCTTCTGAGGTCGGTCTTCCGCGAATCATAAAGGAAACTCAATGCGACACCGCTGAGCCGCGCAATCTCCTGGATGATGACTTTGACGATACGTCCACCGTCTTACCGCCTGCTAGACCACAAAGCGAGCACACGCTGTCCCAATTCCTAGTATACAAGAGCAGGATAGTCTCCGTCTACGGAATGATCTGCGACTTCACGACGTCATCGAAGCAGCGAGACTACGACGAAGCAATGCGCTTAGATACGCTACTTAACACAGCGTACGCCCAGAAGCCTCCCATACTCCAGTTGAAACCTATGCAGCAATCTATCTTAGACGGCGCAGAGCTCATCACCCGTCGTCTCTATATAGCGATGTCGTATCACCACGCGCAGATTACCCTCCATCGCAAGTTCATCATTCTTTCAAAGACAAACAGCAAATACCAGGTCTCTCATTCGACATGCATAAGCGCAGCGTTGACAATGTTGCGGCTGCAAGCAGAATTATTCGAACAGTGCCAGCCAGGCCGTATGCTAAATACCGATCGATGGAAGATCCTTTCCTTGATCCAATCCGAGTTCCTGCTGGCCACAACAGTCCTGTGTCTCAATTTGAATGATGATATGAAGAAAGGGCTGGTCGGGAAGGAAGTGGCGCAGAAAAGCGTGGAAGCACTCAAGAGTTCGAGAAGTGTGTGGGAACAGCAACAGGGCTTCTCGAAAGAAGCGCAAACGGCCGTGAGAGCGGTGAATGCTGTTCTGGGTAAATTGGGGAGGGACCCGAAAACAGACACCGATGAAGGTAATCTGGCAGGTGGAGAACATGGAGAGTCTTTCTCTTCATTCTCGGGAGACATCACTTCTGGCCCTAATCCGCTGGCATTTGAGGATGCCTCGCAAACGCAGCTTTCTCACAACATACCGGATGAACTTTTTGGCACAGCTTTTGACGAATTCTTGGTGATGGATCAAGAATTAGACGGATGGCTTCAGGTTTGAGATGAGGTTGATACATTACAAAGTCGGTCATCGTCTATCTCATAACTTCGGTAATATAGTATAGTCTTTTCCAGCTCTTCGAGAGCCCTACATCATATCTGTCGAATCGATGTACACCTAATCTTACACTGCAATCGCTTGGCTGCCTTGTTCGTCCTTCGGTTCTTCGTCAACGCCAAGACTTTCCATGATGCCTTTTGGAGCGTCTTCAGGTTTTGGCTCAGACTGGGCGGGCGGCTGCTCTACAACTTCGTCGAAGATTCCACCTTCGGGCTCTGTGCTCTGGCCAATGGCCTTTAGTATCCTCCATGCCCTCCTGAACTCGTCTCTGATAGCAACGATACCACGGTGAGTGACGGTCCTTGCGACATTGTGATCGGTCTCGAATGGATCTTCAATTGCGAACAGATACCGGTTCGTGACCTTCTTCTCCGCCGTAATTTTGGTTGTCGCGCTCACCCAGCCCTTGCTCTGCTTCGACAAGATTCCGCCAGGTGTTCGAAGGGACAGGACTTCGTTGGTCCAGTAGAACTGCGGGGGCTTAGGTCCGTAACCGTATCCAGATAAAGAAGCGTAGTACTGGAAGAATCCGCGGAGCAATGCACCAACGGACTGTGTATTTTGTGAAAGGCGACCGGATTGCGCGGCCTGGATAATTTCCGGCTCGTTGCGCCAGAAGCGGACTTGATAACCTGCTATAGTCGTGTTCTTGAAGAACTGCTCTAGAGCTACTGTGTCGCTCGGGAGCGGGACGGCGAGTTGGAGATTTGGACACACCGGTGGCTGGGCGACATTGACCAGATAATGCAGTACCATGAGTACCCATCCGTATGAAGAGAGTGTGCCAGAGTATGCACTGTTGACTTTTCGTCGCTTGGCCCATGACTTGACGAAGAGAACCATTGGCCGAACACGAGGGTCAGTCAGGGAGTAGCATCGGAGCATATGAGTGTTATGGATACCGAGTGGGTTTTCGAAGTTG
Organism: Alternaria viburni; assembly: GCF_023758015.1. NCBI lineage: Eukaryota > Fungi > Ascomycota > Dothideomycetes > Pleosporales > Pleosporaceae > Alternaria > Alternaria viburni. The sequence continues at coordinate 1,564,985 of NW_026055774.1, forward strand.
ATGTCACATTGGATACCACAACCCGTCTTTGGAAAGTCGAGGGGACCGACTACCTTCTCTCGCATCCACTGCTTCTCAGGTCGGTGATGCTGATCTTTCTTGGCCTTTTCATCGGTTCCGTTGCTGACGCTGTCTTCTGACTTGGTGGCCGACGTAATAGAGGTTTCCTGAGCGGTCTCAACTTTAGCAGGAGCCTTTTGCCGTTTCTTGGTAGTTGCCGCAGCACCTAGTGTAGGGAAGTCGTCACCAAAGTTAGGGCTGTCTGATTGCGCAGTAAGCTCTGAAGCTTTTGATCCATCAGCATCTACCAGCGGCTTTGGTGGTGGGGTGGCCTCTTGTGGCTTGTCTGAAGGGTACTTCTCCTCTTCCGGAAGCTCTTCCCACTTCTGGCGTTCCTCGGCGAGAGCATTATACAAGGTCTCGGTTGGCGTCTGGCATATCTTCAGAATTGGTACTCTCGTCCTCGTGAGTAGACGGCCACCCAGCTTGGCGTCGAGAACTGCCCGTTCCAGCAAACGCGGGATGCCACGATCAATGGCAATATCACTAGCCCTCGCTGGATCCTTCCATATCGGCACTACTGCCAGATCCATATCTGAGCCGGGCATACCAAAGCCGGAAGCTAGACTGCCAAAGCCTACCAAGGAGATGGTCGAGATATCACCAGAGTAGCCGCTGGCAAAAGCTTCTTGCATGATGGTTTCCAAGTGCTTTCGGAAGTCTTCTTTGGCCTCCGACTCGGATCTGGACATCTCCACCTTCGGAATCTCGGCTGCTGCTATTGCGTCCAAGTGTTCGACTTGGGCCATGGAGTTCTCTCGTGGTTGATTCATCGGTGGTCGAGGAGGATATTGACCTTGTGGACGGGGACGCTGTGTCGATGCTGGACCTACCGGGATTTGGCCTGGCAGTGCGACATTATCATAAGGCCGTTGCAAGATTCTAGGGGGCTGTGCACGTGGTGTACCATCTGCGTTCAGATTTTGTTGTTGATGGGGCCGCCCTCGCCCCCGTGAGTGATACTGTCGATTGTCTACCTGTGGGCCGTTTTGAGAGACATTGGGGCCTTGCTGGTCTGGGAAGTTTCGCGGAGTTTGTTGATATCGCTGATTGGGAGCAAAGCCTCTTCCACTCCCTCGGGCTGGCGCCGTGTTGGCGGAAGCGTGGGCGCGCCATCCCTGAGCTTGATCTGGAGTAGGACCTGGAGTTGTGTGGCTTTGACCGTTGCTACTGAAATTGTTGACGGTATCGTGGAAACCTCCGCGACCTCGACCACGTCCTCTCCCTTGGCCTCGTCCGCGTCCACGGTGTGGTGACGGGGTGTCTTGGCCAGACTGTCCACCGGCTATGCTAACGTTGCCGAGAATCATATTGCGCAATTGATTCTCGAGCCCAATGGGCTGTGATGCATTTTCCTGCTCCATGATGTCGGATTAGTTCGAACTCGTTCGCGAGGTAAGCAAGTAGTGGGGTATGTATCCGATTTGACGAAGTCCAGCAGTGAAAGAGGGGCAGTATGGAAGAGATCTTATTGAGGCCAAACTTGTATTCAGAGGAAGTGATTCTGGCGTCTTAAGCTGTGGATGTTTCCTAAGACTTTGGTTGGTGTGACGCGGGGCAGTTATGGCGACGACTATGGGAGTAAAGCGATTGGAGGGCCCCAGTTGGTGGATCTTTTAGGCAGACTATTCACACCAGGCAACCATGGGTGAATGTCTTGTCTAGTCAAAGCGATCAGGCCTCGGAAGGATTTGGATTAAACGTCCACGGTGACTCTTGCGCAATGGGTTGCTGGAAGTGCGCGATTCCTATGGTGGCTCATTCCTGGCGCAGCAACCGTGGAAGCGATGACGAACTGGATCGGGCAGTCGCTGAGTGGTGGCACTGTTTGGGAAGGCGGAGACGGCTTTCGCTGGAAACGGCCTTGGCACACTAAGGCACTAGCGTGGAGCTGTGACGTTCGCGCGCGACACAGGCCGAAGTTGAAGGAACTCCCTGGGACAAAGGTGACTGCGTCTCCCCACCCTCACTATCCTCTGCCCATCGCCTCTCGCTCGTGCCCCCATCCCACCGCTGCCTCCGACATGAACGGCAACATGAACGGGAACCCGCCGCCCGCCAGCGCGCCCGCTGCGCCCGTCGCCGCCAATGGCCAGCAGCCGCCTGTTCGTCGCCGTCGCCCACGTCCGCAGGCCGATGTCCTGCGCAAGCCCCGTCGCCCACTACAGAACATCACAAGGCCCATGGTCTCGTTGTCGCAAATGAACGAGGCCAAGAAGCCCGTCGCCGGGCCCGCAAGCGATGGCACGCAGTCCAAAGACGCGTTGCGACATGAGTTCATTGCTCAAGGCGCCAGCAGCTTCCCACTCATCGTAAGCCGCAAGGACTTGAAAGAGCTGCGACACCATGTCATGCGTCTGCAGAGCAAGACGCACGTCGACATCACCGACGACAACCAGTTCAAGACGCCCATCAAGCTCCACCGCCGAGATCCCCGCGCGCCTCCAAGCGGTATGGGCTCCACGTACGAAGAGGAAGACACGAAGGAGGACATGGAAGAAATGAAGGAGCGGGAGCGCATCGAGCTGCAGAAGGAGGAGCGTCGCAAGGTTCGCGAAGAGAACCAAGCCAAGATCGCTCCTACTGGCATGAAGAAGCCCCCTGCCTTCCACAAGAAGACGGAGCAAAAGTACCGGCCCGATGATACTCCAGAGGCAAAGAAGCGACAACTTCTGCGATACGAGGAGACGCTGCCATGGCATTTGGAGGACTTCGAGAACAAACAGACGTGGGTCGGCACCTACGAGTCGGAGCTGTCAGAAACACATGTCATGCTGTCGACCACCCGCCCCGGCGACCCCAGTACAGCAATTCAGATGGCCCCTATGGAGCGCTGGTATCGGTTCAACGTCAAGGGCAAGGTCAAGACTGGCGGCGATGATCTCGATAAGATTCTGGCCAAGGTTGAGAGAGGCGGCGGACCCAAGTTTTTCGCCGAACTCGAAGAGCGTCAGAAGCAGCGCGTCAACGCAGAGAACAATGCGAAGATGTGGAGCGGAGTCCGTACCCGTGTCGGCGGCGGCGCAGACGACGAAGGCAGGATCAAACGCGAGCGCCCCGACGACGACGCAACCGGATTTGTAAAGCGCGAAGCTGACGCGGACGATATCGACTTTAACCTTGAGGAAGACTTTGCCGACGACGAAGAGGGTCTGAATGGTCTCTTTGAAGGTGAAGAGCAGGACGTCAAAGAAGCCGCAGAAAAGCTCAAGCGAGACCAACTGCAGGCTGCTCTGTGGGATCGCCCCGATGAATTGGCCATTGCGATCAAGGAAGAACAAGAGCGGAAGGAGGCTGAGGAGAGGAGGATCCAGGAAAAGGGCACCCGAAAAGCCCTAGTCAAACGCGAAAAGCAATATGACTACCTCGACAGCGATCCAGAGAACCCGTACATCACGGAAAGTGAGTCCGACACCGACTCCGAGACGGAGCGTCAACAGGCCAAGGAAGAGGCAGAGAAGAAGGCAGCCGAGCAGAATGGCAAGGCACCGGAAGCTGGTAACGTCCCCTCTGGTGCATCTACCAAGGGCACCAATACCCCCTCGGGGAACCACAAGTCTGGCGAGAGCAAGAGCAAGAAGAGGCCAGGCTCACCCAACCTCTCAGAAGCTAGCGGCAACGAGTCCTCGCGCAAGAAGCACAAGAAGAAGCATGACAAGCTGGCTGATGGATCCCGGAAGTCGTCCCTTGCTAATCTCAAGGGCGCAGGGTCTGGTAGCGACAGTGAGATGACTGACGCCGGCAAGAAGCGGAAGAAGGACAAGAAGGACAAAAACCGCATCATGATTGGCGCTTCTCCGAGCGGCACTCCTGGTGCTAGCCGTGCAGGCAGTCCTACAGCCAGCGGCAGCCGCGCAGGTAGTCCCTCTGCAGCCTCATCACGGCCTTCCCTACCATCTGCCAAGGAGATTTACGAATCGTTGCCACCCCAAGGCATGAACATTCAGAATCTCATTGTCAAGTTCAAGGGTCGTGTTGACAAGACCAACACGCAGGTCTTCATCAAGCTCGTCAAGGCGGTGTCTAGCTTCGACAAGGCCAAGAGCTGGCTTACCCCTCTGGAGAAGATGCCCTCCGATGAGCACATTAACGCGTTTATGAATGCGTCAAACGCACCAAAACCTGCGTAGTTTCAGACCGCATTTGGTCAGCACGAGAGCGAATGCGATATCCAGCCGGTCCCTCGGTAAATTGCATTAGCGTAGGGGACGAGGGCAAAGGCTGGTAATGGGGAGATGTACGGGCACTACTTGCTCGGGTCTATCAGTACATAATACATGAATCGCAGAACATGGATTACTCTATGCATGTAGCGTTTTGTGATATGACGTTGAGGTATACTATCATTCTGCATAAACTCAAATGCTCTACCAACACTCATGCTTTTGGCTCTCTAACCCCACCTTCTTCAATACACTTCTCACTACCATCGCCGTCCTTCAATGGACTCTCGTGCCCCTCTTCCGCAGCAACTTCTTCCAATACCTTCTCGTTAGCATCAACGCCCATTTCTTCATCTCTTACCACATTTCTCCCATGCATCTCTTTATCCGCCGTCTTACCATCAGCACTATCCTTATCCTTCTTGATCATGCTCCAGCCACCCCTCCACCCAACCCATCTCTCCTCCCATGGACCTCTAGCAATGATAACAAGAAGCGCTGCGGAGATAAAACCTACGCTAGCACTCCCGCTCCCAATCCAGCCCGCAGCAGCGTAAATATGGTTCCCAGCCGCCGTACCAATAAGTTGACCACAGAACGTGGCGACCATGAAGGCAGTATTCACTCCGTTGCGCCGCTTAGGCTCGACGGAGTAGATGCTAGAACGATTCGCGATCTGCGCGGTTTGATTGCCGAAATCCATCAACAGTGCTTGAAGGACGGGACCTGCGACCGTAAAGGTTCCAGTGTAGGTGCCGAGACATATACCAATGAGAGAGCATGTGAGGCCAAAAAGCACGGAGAAATGTGGTACGAAGCGGTCGGTAACTGTACGCGCGTAGATGGGGGAGATGAGCATGCCTGCTATGCCTATCAGACCGAAGAGACCGATTGTCAGGGATGAGTAGTTGTATGGGTCGCCGGCGAGGAGGAATGTCAGCGTTGTCCAAAACGATGTAAATGGCGCTGAGCAGAAGAGACCTGTTAGACATGCCTGGACGAGAACGGGGTGGCGGAACAGCATTTTGACAATGTCGAGTAGGATTCTGAAGTAATTCATGCCGGGGTTGGTCGCTGGGTAATCTGGCATGAAGAGCCAGAGGAGGACGAAAATGATGTACTGGAGGGCAAATGCCATCCAGTATACTGCGCGCCAGGTAACAAAGTTTGAGATCGTTCCAGAGAGGACGCGGGCAACGAGCACGCCGAGCATCAGGCCGGACACGACAATGGACAGGGCTGCTGCGCGACATGACGGAGGAGCTAGGTCACCCACGAGTGGGAGCATGAGTTGTGGGGTTACTGTTGTTACCGCTACGATGAAGGATATGGCTGTGAAGGTCCCGAGGTCGGACGTCAGACATAATCCTAGCCTGTCCTATCGTCAGTAATCTTTTTCCAGAATGCCTCGGGTATGAACGTGGCATACCACAATGTCGCAGTGAACCCTACTAAGCCACATACGAACGGCCGTCGAGGCAACAAGTCTCCCAACGGACACAGAAAGAGTAGTCCAGCGGCATAGCCAGCTTGCATCACAGTGGGAATCTGCGCGACTTGCTCATAGCGCACGCCGAAGTCTGCAGCCAGTAGATTGAGGATGGGGTGGTTGTAGTAAAGGTTTGCGACTGTAAAGCCCGCGGCAAAGGCGAATAGAACGTTCACTGGGATGATGGTAATCAGCTGGAATCCTGCATGGTGTTCATCGAGGAGAGCTCTGAGGAGCTGCATCGTGAGGTAGGCTTTGTTCAAACCGAACTATGACATGAAATTTCGCATAAAGACGTACTGCTCATAGAGAATTGCGGTGGTTTATCCGGATCCCAGCGACAGTTCGGCGGCGTCCACGTCAAGATTGTGTAAATTCTTCTCCATATTGACTGCTTCTCTTCTTCCTGCTCTATTATGCCTGTATTCCGCTCTATTCCTTTTCGTGGTGGACGACCCGTTGGTGATGAGGCTGCTGTCTGCACTGCACTTTTGTCGGTGGCTGGTACCATACCTCGGCCCCCACCATCTTTTAAGTCGACCGTTGACATAATTCGGCTTACGTCACACACATGATATACTTCCAATAAGCTATCCAACAAGAAACGACGATACAAGCAGTAGCGGCGCGAAGCGTAGTACAGAAATAAGGATGTAGAAGTAAAGCAGATAAGATGCAGAAGAATCGAGGTACTGAGAATCGATGACGGGATCCTTCCTATTTCGACCAAGTTTGGCAAAGATCCATAATTGAGGAGCCGAGAATAGTTTTGAGCGAGGCTGTTATCCCCGGTATCACCGCCAATCAGATCTACCACGCTATCTGGATGTAGGGCATGACTACGGTTTTGCGACTTGAGAATATTGTTGGCATTGCGTCGCATATGCATCTCCCGTCTAGACAATGTCAACAATCTTCTCGTCTTCATCGTCTTCGGCATTTTCCAATTCCATCAGCTTCCCGCTACCACCTGCACTAGCCATGTCTGGTATATCCTCCTCTTCGCCTTCTTCTTTGCGCATGATGACCTGGACCACACGGTCACATGCTTCTTGGACTGATTCGTCATCGACATGCATGTGGCACTCTCTGACAATCGGGTAGACTTTGACGCGCCTCAGCACCTCTCTGCTTTCTTGCGTTGTACTCAGTAAAAGCAGCGTCTCAAGATGAGTCTTGATGATTTCGTGATCCTTCTCGCGCTCCTTGTCCGGCTCAAGGAGTTGTAGCTCATCCAGCATGCCCTCTGTGTCGTCATCTGCGTACTCTTCTGGGCCCATGAGGGGTAGAAGGATGTATGGAAGTAGGTTTGCACCGATAGATGGAGGTGGGAGATTCGGGTCGGGCGATAGATTCGATAGTAGCACGGGATGCGAAGGGACGTGGAAAGCGACGTTCTTAATCGCCGAAGCTACGCCAAGGCGGCGGATGTGCGAGGCGTGGTCTGTGAAGACCTGGATCTTGGTGATGGGGATTACGTTATCGTCGTGCTCTTGCGGTGTGGTGAGGTATTTGCGACCCTTGGGAAACTTGGCTAGATCGGCGAAGAAGTACGAAAGGTAGTCGAAATCTGCGTTCTTGTTATACGCGCCCTCTGCGCCCTTGACGAAGCAGTCCATGAGCTGATCCATAGCCCACGTTGACTTGGACAGTTCTTTTGGTATGTCGCGCTTCAACTCTAAAACGCGCTGTAGCGAGTCGTCCTTTGCCATGTTGGCGAGGAGCATTGCGATCTCGTTGGCGTTGGGCTCTTTTGAGTTCTGCAGCAAGTCAGCCCTTGACAGTCCTTGGCTGTATACAGGGGGAACTGACATACGGTTATCCGCGATAAGAGCGTTTCGAGGAAGTCGTCGTCCTTTGCCAGCGCCTTCTGGACCTCGGCGTCGGCGGAGACATTGATGAGGATGGTCAGGGCGTTCTTCGCTATGGGCGCATAGTCCTTGACGAGTAGCTTCAGGTCCCTAATAGGCTCTAGTTGGTTGCGCTTCCATAGGGAGACGTTCGCCTGTGAGTATCCGACAAGGTGGTCGGCCGCTGCATAGTGTGAGCTGTGTTCGGTGGTGGGGTGGAGGGGCTCGTCTGACCAGTCTGCCTGATCTGCGTGTTGCCGTGGTGCAGGAATTCCACAAGCTGGAAGCGAAGTATTAGCTGACGATGAACCCCAAAGTCTCGAGTACTTGGCTTCTTACCTCTTCTAATTCTGACGGCATCGTGGCTATGGCTGGCTTCGCGTGACTGTCGTGCGCCATGACGAAGGCCCAACTTTTTCTCGGCTGCACATCTCGCTTGTCGATAAGCCTAGCGCGCGTCCCGCATCTTCGCTGCGCGTTGTCGCGAGCTGCATGCCAGGCCACTGCAGCGACGTGATACCCGCTGATTGCTTCATCTAATGCATATTGCCCTGCCTATTCTTAACAAGAATGACCTGACCCCGTCATCGTCTTTCGACCACCAAGCCCTTGGACGCTTACCACCACAGCTGGGCAGCCACAGCTCCGTTGGAAGCTCGGCCTTAGTTCGGGTAACTCAGCACATTACCCAGCGACCAAGTCTTGTAATCAGGCCATCTTGCACAGTTTGCGTCCTGGTAAATTGTGCGATAAGCTGCCAGTGCGATGCCTGAGCCAGAGTTGTCTTGGTGTTAGGGCGGCTGCGTGCACCGCGACTCTGCAGCGTGCGAGCCCTCTTTACCGCCGAAAGCTTGGTGGCTTCAAGCCCCGACCCCACCAAACGCTGTTTCGCCAGGACAGGCCTTCATCCGCCAGCGCTGCAAGATCAAAGCCCGTGGAACTATGAAAACACAACATATTCATGAGTTCAATTCCGGCTACAAGAATAATGAAGAACCACGCCCTGACTTTCGTGCTGTCACAGGGCAGGTACGACAACAGACATCCCTCCCATAGCATTCATGATGCACACCGAAAGTGGCATGTTGGCAAAGGTTTTGAGCGCTCGAAATAGATCGACGACTCGCAGCGGGCCGCCGGACTGGCCACTTGTCACATGCATATGCTACCCCGACGCAGGGCAGGCACATACCGTCTACCAATCATCGCCAGATGCAGGCATTCTCACATCGCAAGCTAGTGCGGCGGGGAGTGTAGCGAGTGAACAGCGTTGGCGCTTACAGCAACCAGCAGCCAACCACCCAAAATATAACCGCCGCTCATCAATTCTGAGTAGCGCCGAGCCTTACACACATCTTGATTGGGCCCATCTGACCACCACCTGGCTGAGAAGAGGGTTTTCCTGCATGGGAAGTCGTCTTTGTACCGCTATTGCCCTGGCTGCATGCCACGGCTCTTCCGATGGCTCGGAGTGCCTCGCAGAATGCTCGTCTTATAGTCGTTATCCCCAGATTACCCGAGACGTCGTACTCCCGGTGTTGCTGTTCTCAGTCTTTGTTCTCTTCTCTACACAGCCGGTATCTGTTGTTTGGTCCCGCCAGTTATTTCGGGGTACCATTTATCAAAAGAGTAGGATAGCAAGCACTCATTATGGCTGGACCAGCATTCCAATTATTTCCTCCTCCTCGTGCTCCAAGACAGACGAGTCCCAGTCCGCGACCATCTCCTCACCCAAAGCCAGTCAGTCAAGAACCATTAGCAACAGAGAGTGCCGTAAGCGCCAAAACACCTGTTGATCTCCACGGACTTCTCATCCAAGTCAACTCTGTGCCAGTATCACCCTCCAACCCAATGGCGCCCCCGCCGGCCATCGCGGCCCCGCCAAGAGCACATATCCCCAGTCCACAGGCTACGACAACGCCAATGTCAAATACAACGAGTCGGCCATACTTTGAACCACCGCCTCAGCAAACTGCGTCCCCACAACTTGGACGGCAAGAAAGCTTTTACCGTGTACAAGAACGTCATGGCCATGATCAAATCGACGACCAGCAACGCACCGCCAGCCCAGATCCTGCTCGCGCGATTTCACCAGCTTTCTCCGAGGCTCAGACTCTGGTCCGAGCAAATAGCTCTGCTACAAGATGCATGTCACCGCAAGAAGAGATTCCGATGCGGTCAATGTTCCCAGTTTATGATCCCACAGTCCCTCTTGGACGTCAACCATATCAGCCAACCCAAGCGTCGCCCACACAGATACCTCGAACCCAGATCAGTCGTTCACCCTACTCTTCCGAGTCGTATATTCCTCACAACAACGTTCGCTCGAGCGGCTCGACAGCTCCTCCACCACCAAAGCCCTTCTTCACGCCATCCAACCTTCTTGACAATCTCTGGCTAGCCACTAATGGACAAGAACAGCCCAGTGTGCAGATGTATACCCTGCGAATGCATCGAGCAACAGCCTCAAACCCGACGGTCACCTTTGGTACAACGCCATCGTTACCATTCTACTCTGTAGCACAGTCAAACCTTGCAGGTAACCACGAAGTACCCAGCATCATGAACGAGCTGCTCATTCAACGACATCACCCCACCCAGCCGCGAGTCTTACCTATTGCTCATCTCGATCTTATCGCGCCTCCGTCACTAGACAATGGAGCGTTTAGCCCACAACAGCAAGAGGATACCACCCTTCTTACTAGCATATACCCAAAGCTGGCCGCTCTTCAGGCGCTTGATGCTGCTGCTAACTCTCCTGCTGCCTCGCGTATTGCGCTTTCAGACCCGGGCGCTCAGTCGCCCGCCGCACAGCGTCTGGCTGAAGATGTTCTAGCTGGTACTGCGCAACGTGAGTGCTGCGCTCTTGCCTGGACGAGGGACAACCCTCAACAACAAGCAAATCCTTGGGCGCAACATATGCCATCCGAGGGTTCATATCAGCTCCATCATCCAACATTGGGCACCTTCCCCATCTCCCTAGAAGGTGACTGTTCTGTCATCAATGCTCCTTCGACGAGACCCATCACGGCGTTTTACGGGCATAACATGCCCATGACACCACAAAGTACCGGACGCAAGCCAGCCTGCATCACTGTGCTAAACCCATACGTTCTCTCTCCAACGACCCCCCGGACAAACGCGTTCTCTCCGCTACCACCACCTCCGCGATTCGATGGCACGAGACCAGTATCTATGACACCTTCTGAGATGTCTGTTGGCCAACTTCCTACGACCACCGACGCTACTGCCGATGATGCCATGCTCGCACGTCTTGACTTCGCAAACGACGCTCTCATTCTCAACCTTGGTGCCCTGACACGTTTTGGCAATCCCTTCTTGGTTGATGTTCTTACATCAACGCTTCTGGCAGTCGCAGTAGCGGAAGCTACACGCGGCCGCAAAACACGCAATCGAAGCCAAGAAAACTTTGAGCCACCACCACCGAGCTTCACCCTGAACCATCAGAAAGAAGACACAGCAAAAGCCTTCAAAGACTCTTTTGTCGAGGGCTTCCAGGGCATCGGTGGGAAGTCGCGCCCGCCACTCTCGGGTAAAGGACTGAAGAAGTTTGCTTCTAGCCTGAAGAGTACAACAACTCGTAGCGATAGTGCGATGGGAAGTTTCGACAAGGACATTGAGTTGGGCGAGTGGTACGGACAAGACAAGCATACGAAAGCGAAAGCCACAAAATCGGAGAAGAAGGCGAAGAAAGCGAATGCTGATGACGAAAGCAAACTACCGCTGGTCGCACGTACAGTCATAACGGTGTTGACGTTTGCGTTCAAGGCCGTGGTGTTCATACTGAAGATTGCGTTCAAGATTGTTGCGGGTGTCGTCGTCATGATCACGCGGAATTTCAGCAAATTATAGGCGTCGGCAAAAGGGCGGGCTGTTTCTTACGACTGATGGCTTTGGGATCTTTTTCTTACTGCATGATACCATTCTTACTACATTCGCTGGATACCACTTAGGCCGCGCTGCACGCGTGGCGCATAGGAAATTAATTTCATACGCACGATTATCACGTAACGTCAATTGCTTGAGCTGGTCATCGAAAAACCAATGTGAAGTTGTGATCTGTTGACTATGGGTTTGATGGTGGTTCTGACATGTGGACCAAAGCCCTGGTTGGACGAACTTAAGAAGAAGAAATCAAGTCCAGAGCCCGCATCGTATCTACCAGCGCAGTTATGCAGCACCGACCATCATGTACTCCTCGCTCTCCGCCTCGTCCATGAGATCGTCCAGGATGTTGTCAGCATTCCGGTGTATATAGCTCATGGGACCTTCACCACCCTTCAAGTGCAATACGCTTCCGGGCAACAGGTCTCTGGCCTTGTGAGCCATGGCGACGGGACAGTTCTGGTCGTCCTGACCATGCCACAAGGTAAGCGGTACTCCATTCTCTCCAACGTATAGATGTCCAAGCTCAAAGCCCCAGTCGCTGCCGCTCAATTTGGCTTCCCAGCTTGCGCCTTCGCTTCCCTGGTGGAACGATTCTCTAGTCATGGCTACGTAGATGGGCCAGTTGGTGGTGTCGTGGATAGCTTCTTGGTCGGCGGGGTGACGGCTCCGGATCTCCTTGGCAATGATGTCCTCGAGGACTTTCGGGTCGTCATCGCGACTTGGCTTACCGATGGTGCTCTCGAACAGCGTGGTGGTCAGCCCGTTGACCCACGGCGCTGCCCAGAGGACGATGCGCGAAGGCAGCAACATGCCAGCTGTGCCGAACTTGACTGGATAGAGACCGCTGACGATGCTGGCTCCCAGCAGACGGTCCCTCGACACCTCCTTGACGCAAGCCAGTGCATAGGGCGCGCCTCCCGATACGCCCAGTACGTAGAAGTTGTGGATCTTGAGGTGATCTGCCAGGGCGAGCACGTCGGTAGGCCAGTCGAGGATGCGACGATTGATCTGGAAGGTCGACTGGCCGCTGCCAGGACGGTCGGGCGCGATGATGCGGACGTTGTGTAGGGCGCAGGCCGAGTGCCATAGCTTGCCTTCGTAGCGCGAGGATTGGCAGCCATGCATGAAGACTATCGTCTTCTGTGGCATCGGGCTGCCGTAGATGGCGTAGGAGAGGGTGCGGCCATCTTTGAGCTTCATGCGCTCATTCTCCTGCTGCATCGTATGCGTTGGGATTCGTGTTTGGTCGCGAGGGTTGCTGAGTTGTTCGTTGCAGCTTCTACGGGGGATGGAGGGGCGCGCAAGGCCACATTGCCTTCGCCGCCTGGGGTAAGCGCGACCGGCAGCGCATGGTGAAGGTTGTTTGCCTTGAGGGATATACCAGCAGATCGACGATACGGGTGAGTTGTGCAGAGCGGGGGATACCACGGGGTGAGCTTTGTTTAGGCCTCGCTAAGCTGCACTACGGCTGTGACGGGCAAGGCCTCCGAACATCTCGCCTACTAGTCCTGACTTCACATGCGTCTCCAAACATATTACACCAACATCGTTTAGATCAGCGACTCTAACTACTGCGTGGACGTGCAATCCCATCAAGGATGGTGTCCAGGTCACCTGCGCCCTCGCAGCCGGATAGCCGCGCCTTTGCTTACATCCCCACTCACGCCACCCAGACGAAAACGAGTCAAGAAAGAAGCATTACAAGGCCACCAAGAACTCCATCCAACAATCCAAATACCCATTGCATCCCAGTTTCCTGAAGCGCCAATGCTGCTACTACTTCCTCTTCATGTAGAGGGGGCGAAGCAGAGCCTTGACAAAGCCGTCCTCCTTAGCCAGATCCAGAGGGAAGATGCGGCTCTTCAGCGTATATGCACGGAAGAGCTTGTAGTTCTTGAAGACAATGACATCGTAGCGCTCGGGGTTGTCTAGATGGTCCAGGATGTTGAAGATGTTGACATAGACGCGTGAAAGAGCCTACGAGGATACGTCAGCAGAGCTATGCGACCGGGAAAAAAAGTGTAACCTTTTTGCACTGTGTTATAGAAGGCGGCGTAGGCTCGATCTTGACATCACGACACAGCTTCTGCCAGTTTTCCAGTTTCGACTTGTCACGGCCGTAGTGTCGAGACACCTCGAACTCAACAACCTCCGCGCGACGACGCTTCGCTTCGTTCTTGGACCAACCTTGGTGGATCGAAAGCTTGCTGAGTTTCGCTATGAGATCGTCCTCGGGATCTGGGACAAATCCATTAAACTTCTCTTGCGAGAAGTAGTCACGAACTTCATCAGAGGAACCGTCGTCGCTTGGAGGAGGAGTGCTACGGTCGCTCGAGGAAGCAGAGGCAGTTGCTACAGCTTCAGGTACAATGGAGACGCCTCCCTCTGTTCAATGTGAGCACATCGCTATTGCTTGTTTATGTACGCTACTCACTAGCGCGGCTTCCGCGAACCATCTGGCAGGGTCAGTAGTGCGCGCAACTGCGGCAGTCGCCAATGGTGCCCAGGTGGTTTCCGGAGTTCGCGCGACACTAACCAACAGCGACGTTGGGACTGTTGTGCACACGAAGAAAAGAAACGGCTAGAAAGTGTAAACACAATGTTTACGTGTCGCCAAGCGGCTGCTGACTCATACAAATAAGCAACTATCTTCTAGTCCCTTCCCTGTTGCACGGATCTGGTGTTGTAACCCCTGACATTGCTTCTGTTTGCAAGTGCAATTACGGCCCACGCGGATTCCTCCGGCCTCGATCACAACTTCCTTAACAACGCCCTGATGAAGCAATCTTCCTTCGCCTTCTTCAGCGGAAACACATTGCCCTGCAATGTGGTGTACGCTCGGAACTTGGAGTAGTTCTTGAATCGGATCACTTCCACGCCGATGTTACGATGGTCAATAAGGTTCATCAGATTGACCAGGACGTTTCGGCTGCCAAGCACCTACCCACGGTTAGCAGCAGACTTTGCATCGCTTACAACTCTCCTTACCTGTCTACACTGTGTTATACTGTCTGGTGGATCGCTGATGTGTACCTCACGGCATAGCCTCTGCCAGATCTCTAGCTTTGTTGTATTCGTTCCATATGCATAGCCGAATTCCTCCTCCTGGCATTCAGCCCAACGCCTCTGTTTCAGTCTGTTGCCCCAGCTGCGTTGTGCTGCTAGACGCTCGAAATTGCTCCTGATTCCGACCGTTGGATCGTGTACGAAATTGTCGAACTGCTGGAACCATGCGCCGCCCTGGTTTGGGGTGTCGGTATGAACATCATCGTCCGCGTCAGCATGGTTTGACGCCGCTGAGACCGCCTGCAAACTGGTCCACTGCTTCCTTCGAAGCTTATCACCCCAGTTGCGCTGTGAGGCGAGACGATCAAAGTTACTCCTGGTGCTGGCACTTGTGTCGTATACGAAGGGTGCAAACTTCTGGAACCATACGGCGACCTGATTTGTGTCCTGGGCAGTTGAACTGTTTGGGTTCGCAGCAGAGGCTGCGGTGTCTAAACAGGTCAGTTAGAGTGTGTAGCGTAAGATTTCGACAAACTTTACTCACGGGCGCGGCCGGTATGGTGACCGGACATGGCGGATAGTCTAGGAAGGTAAGTGAGGTTCTAGGGTGGTGGAAATAACCCAGGACTCCTTAAATCGATACGTGGGTGCATATGGGAAGCTGCAGCAAACCGAGATGAGCAGACAATCGGACCATTGAGGACGTGGAAGACCCGAGATCCCTGGCGCCACGTCGGCAACGAGCTGGAACATTCTGCCAGTATTCTCTACAGGCATAGTTGCATAGACTCCAATGATGTGGGTGGTGGCTTTGGGGTTTGAACATCGAATGAGCCTCGATCGCATTGAGTGCCTGCTGCACGGTGGAGCAACTGTGCCGCATGTATGCATGTGCATAGCAGGGAGAGAGAGTAAATAGAAGCCCTGGGTTAACGTGAAGAGCTACTGAATTCTACCTAGGAAGAAAGATCCCTGAACATTATCCGGCATAGCACAATCTTCCATAGGTAGATGAGACCCTTCAGAATACCGCTTGAAGTAACAAAGCCTCCGATCTCTCTTGTACGAAGTCAAGGGTAGATCAAACCATGATAAGACTTCAGCGTGACGAGCTAGGTACTCTCGCCTGGCCGCAGCGAATCATCTTGATGCCTGTGCCTTCAGAGTACTTCCTTGAGAAAGATGGGCAAGAATGTGTCTCCCTTCGCTTCGTCAAGGGGATATCTGCGACCATTTAAGGTGTATTTCCTGAACTCCTTGAAATCTTGGAAGACAAACACGTCAGAGCCTGTTCGCTGCGAGTCAAGGAGATCGTAGATGTTGACCAAAACCTCCGCAAGTACCTGAATACGTGTCAGTAACTGAGTGTCATGACAAAGAGGAGAGTAACATACTTCCATGCAGCCAGGAATACTATCTGGGATTATATCGAGGCTGCAAAGGCGACAGAAGTCTTGCCAACGAGCCAGGCTACCCAGGTCGCTGCCCATGTGGGCTTCCCAATCGGCATCGAAGATCTCAATCCTGGCCTCGCGGCGCTCTTCACGACTCCAGCGCATGTGTTTGCACAATCTCCAGAACTCATTGTTGAAACTTGCCGTATGGTCGGGGAAGAAGCCCTCAAACTGATACCAGATGTCGCTCGCACGAACGCCGCCACTGTCGCTTGGAGTGGGCGTAGCATTTGACACCGAAGTACCAGTAGCATCATCGGGGACAGCATTGGCATCTGCCTCATGGGAAGTTGACAGAGAATCTGGGATCTGTCAGTTTTGTTGTAAAGTCAAACACTGTCTACTCACCGAAAGCGCGCCAGATGTAGACCTCGCCGAAGCACTCATGCCAGTGGTCATTCCACGTCTCTTCTCCGCCGACCCAACCCATCATCTTGGCTAGAAGACAGAATTGGCGCTTGGTAGAATCGTGGGTATCGAGTATGAAGACGCTGTCCTGCGCCCAGTTGCGAAACAGCGACTTCTGGGCATCTGAAGCGATTACTTTCGAAGCCATGGTGAGTTGCTGTCGTAGTCACTTGCGCTGGCGGCTGCGGGGTGTGTCGTGACTTAGAGGAAGTCAAAGAGGTGGACCAAAAAGAAGGGCAAGATATCTACCAAAAGCGTACTAACAGAGTGCGTGAGCGGTGAAGATTGAGCGACACCTCAAGATCGGTGAACGGTGAAGGCACGTGATTGGCATGATAGAAATGCGAGAAGCTTCTACACACAACGTTTTGTCACTGCAGAACGAGATGAATTTTCAAAATTATTCCGATTGATTGGAGGAGAACGGTAGCCATGTGCAGAGTTTATGACGTTTGGTCGTCACTCCAACGAGAGGCTGCATACCATCGCGAGCACCATCTTGTTCCCAGAATCAGATGTACCATGAAATGCCTAGATGTGAGAAGCCACACGCATGTCTGATTACCCTTAGAAATCCAGATAGATCAATGCAACTACAACTTGGACAGCAAAGCGGCCATGCAGCCTTCACCAGCCTTAGCACATTGCCTCGGAAAGGTGCCCTTCTTGCGGACGCTTTGACGAAGCTCGCGGAGAGTCTTGTATGTGATGACCTTGATCTCCGGATTGCGCATGTGGTCGATAACGCTGTAAAGGTTGACTTTGAGAGGCCGAAGCGCCTATAAATTGTCAGTGGCGTGCTTTTGTGTGGGCTCATAGATGATGTGCTTACGTTCTTCGCCTGGGTAACAGTCAAAGGGATCTGCTTGACGCCCATCTCCTGACATAGGAACTGGTAATATTCAAGCTTGTCAACGTCGTCCCCACCCCAGTAGAACTCAACCTCGCTAGTGAGCAGCTCGACTAGGTGCTGGCGTTTGATACGTCCCACCCAACCTTTGGTGCGAGCTAGACGTTCGAACTCTGACTGAAAGGACGCATCTGGGCGGTGCACGAAGTTGGTGTATTCACCCCATGCTGGGTTTTCGTCCCACTCTAGCGATGAAGCCTCTGACTCAGCGTCACTCGACTCTGTAGCCGTATCCGGGATCTCAACGCCCCCAGAAATCTCCTCCAGGGACTTGACCGTATCAAGGGACAGTACGCTGTTTTGTAAGTCGGTGCTATCCGAGAATTCTGTGTTCGGTGGAGGTTGTGGGCTGGTGGAAAGACCTTCGGCTTCGTGTGACTGGTCGCTGTTGATCGACCTCACACTTTCGAAAGAATTCGCCGACGTACGTGAGATGACCGAGAAAGACGACGTGTCAGAACCAATAGAGAGACTTCGCATGCGGTCTGTGAGATCGATCCCACCAGTTTGAGCAGTCACTTTCTTGACTGCAGTGCTATCGGTTGTTGTTGACTTGTCTGATGCCATGTATTAGTAATGGCTTGCTTGACACCGCCTTTCCGACTTCCTCGCATCGTGAGGGAAGCATCATCAAACATGCATTATGCGGAGCGAGCTGAACTTACGACGAAGTCCCCATGTATATTTCTCATCGAAACACGCTTCCCAGTGATGGCACCATTGGGTATCTCCGCCGGTCCATCCCTTTGCCTTTGCCAGGCGCGCGAACTCGGCCTTGGGTGAATTGTTGTCATTGATGACATGATCGGTGTCCTTGGCCCATTCTTTGAGAAGCAGTTTCTGGGCTTCGGCGGCCATCTTGACAGCAGCAGAAGATAGCGCGCTGATACAGCTACCGTCCGCTCCTATCGCGATGGTCTTGAAGTGTCCACGGGTTGTTGGCGGAATGGTGGGGTTGGGCTTAAAAGTGAGTAAGAGACAACAGCGGGAAGGGGTGCGAAGCACTCGTCAAGTAGTTGGGGGAGGCAGCTGTGTGGGTAATGGAGGGGCTGCAGCGGACTCTCCCAGGGTTTCGCATACGCGCTCACACGTGGTTGCGAAGCTTGAGATCCGCTTTCGGTTAGCGTTTGATGCCGGATTTCGGCCTATTCGCGCCAAGCAGGGCGTTTGCAAGGCACACTCATCACTGCATTCCAGTGAATGCTTTGACAGATCGCACAATACTAAAGACGCATTGATATGGTAATTGCTCCTGCTGTAACATCATTGGTTACTAAGATGCCGAGCCCATCCAAGATGTCCGCCAGTGCTTACATGCCGAGATACATCCGAGCCACATCGCCTACATGCGTGTTCTGCCGCGCAATGCAGCGAACTTCCCAAGACGCGACTTCGAGCCTCAAATTGACTTCTTCATCGCCCGCTTATCATTTCGTATGCGCTCCTCCTCGTCCACTGTCGCGTTCTCCCCATCTCATTTTAGACGCTCGTCTGAAAGGTGGCATCAGATACCTCTTGAGCCTTGCGTCGATTTGTAGCTGCTCGAGTCCGTCCGCGACTGTCGACAAGCGCAGCAGACTTCTCAGTGACAACTCTGGTAGCTGGAAGCTCGTAGGAATCGTCGCTGTCATTCGCGCTGCCGTCCGCACTGTCGTACACGGAACCCTCTAATTCTTCATCTGCTGTATCTTCCGCTTCCTCATCATCATCTTTCCCTTCAACCTTGATTTCTTTCTTGACCTCGCCAACCTTTTCCAACTCCTCGTAGGCTTCAAAGTCTGAATCGACACAATTCTTAGCTAGAGCCTTCATTGCTGCCTCTTTGCGAGCGCGGTCGAGTGTAATCTTGAGTGGTTTAATGGGAAAGCCCTTCGGTTGGCGCAGCTGGAGATCATTTTTACGGAGGCGAGCCTTGGGAGTACCGAGGTCCCAATCCGTCTTTAGGAGGATGGGCATTACGAGAGTGCTATTGATATTCTTAGCTTGGTCTGTCTGGTATCTTGTGAATACACGCTTACCCATTCGGCGCGGGTCCATCGGAGGGTACGGCAGGGTCTGAGAGCGCTGCGCCTGAGTCGATACGAGGCTCTTCATACGCCTTCTTTGGTGCTACTTTGACACGAGCCATGTTGAAAGATGCCGAGATGTTTAGGTAAAGTGGGAAGCTGATGTGCTGACGTGCGTTGCTGGGTATTGTCGCAACAGTGGAGTAGGAGCACAGAAGGGAACGAAAGGCAGAGCAGCCTAGCGAGCGGATACACAATTAATTTCACGTCACGCTAGCTGAGCTAAGACGTCCTAGATTGAGCGTTGTAGTCAAAGTGAAAGTGAACGTGGAAGTTGGCGCAGTCGTTTGGTACCAAAGTCATATTGAGCAGACTCGGGATAAGGAAACGAGCGTGACGCACGGTGCGACAATGCGGAGAATTCACCCAAGTAATGGGGACGGAAAGTGCATATGCTCAGTCTTTAAAATACTTGTTGAGTCCGTGGTGTTCCCGAGGAAGTTGGGAACGTGGCGCCCGTTACATGCACGACGCGGTGGTCGGGGAAAGCACCCTCAAGCTGGGCTCTTAGGCAAGAACAGAATTTCCACATCTTGCTGCGCAGACTGCGCTACTTTTCATGACATGAACGTATCCCATATCGTCCTGGATGCGTCCGGTCGATCGCTGAAGTCGGGTTGAAGGGAAAACCGGTGGCCACATCCTCTGGTAGCGTTGACGAGTGATATAGCCGAGAAGAACCTAAGAATATCATCTGATCTATATTAGCTCAACGATCCTGACTAGAAATGTATATTCACCATGGGTGCTCTGCACAATGACTAGTGACACTCCACATGGCTCTCGACCCCATGTGAAGCTCATCGGCCTTGCTGTTCCTCATGGGGCAAGGCAGTACCTCCATCTGCAAAACGTCATCGGACGTGTGATTTCAATAAGAGCAAGAGGATATGAATGGACTTTACTCGAGAATGCAGTTGCGCAGATGTGCAGCGCAAGCGCGTTGAGGCGCAACGCGTGAGACACGCGGATCATTTCCTCATTCGACATGGCTCCACTCGGCGCGGCGAATGAAGCAGCCATCACGCCGGCAATGGAGAATACACGATACAGTGCGTGATGTGCAACGAGATCCACGTTCTTGACGTAATTACCATAATTGTTCAGCAATACCTAGTTTGAAGCTGATGGCTCCATGAACTCTAGACTGAGGGGCCATAACAAGACCATGCGTAACCACCAGGACCAGATATCGATGTATCAGCTCTGCATATACTAATACCTCCCACCCTCCAAACGTTATCCATACCTAGCTCTCTACCCTTACCCCTCGCCAGGTTTTCAGGTACGGATCACGGTACGGATACTGCTTCCACTCACGTTGCGCGAGTGTGAAGGCGTTCTGAGCGAACTTGTGGCCTGGTCTTGCTGCCTCGTAGCTGCGAGGCTACGCGTGCGAGCTGGGATCAAATACGTGGAAGCGATGTCTGGGACTGGTGATGTCATCGGTGTCGATGCCATAGTTCCGCCGATACCTGTTCGAGATGTTGGCCAAGCTGTGCTGAACGTCGCATTGCGGGTGATGGAACAGCTCATTGGCATAGTGGCAGCGAATGGGGTTTTCAGAGCTGGCTTGCGTGGTGGACCCACAGATGGGACGACAGGCATGCTTGACGATGAAGCAGTGCTGTGTCGTCGTTCAGATTGAAGCGAGGGCTGCGTAGCATCGTTGTGTGAAGAGGCTGTTTGAGGATCTGGCGAGAAAAGAGCTGGCGAAGTTCGCTCGGCGAATACATTCGCTGACAATATTTGCGCAATGTGCGCGCTGGATGTCGAGCGTCTGCGATTCACTGGTGCCTTCAAGTAGCATCCTTCTATACCTTCCACTCGTTCCGCAATCAGTCATCAAGGTGGCGGTACAAAGTGCCTCTCATCTCAACACATGTAGTGCAAGATGCGTGTTCTATTCTGCGCGCTTTTAGTACCGCGGTCTATCTATACAACGCCTATTCGTAGGCGTAAGATGCAGAAAGGTAGAGATTAAGGTTTATTATTATCTATACATTGTTTTTTAGCGTTTATACATGCGTGCTTATTAGCAAGCACCTAGTGCACCTTCTACACTATAGTCTAATAACACTCTAGTTAACGCTTCTAATTAAGTAGATACGCAAACTCTTCTATACTTATAAAATTAGTAAGAAGTTTCTATATTATATTCTAGCTACTGCCTATTTTGTAGATAGAAGAACTACTACTTAGAATAGTATAATCTAGCGTAATAAAGCTAGTATAGAGTTATTTAGTAAGTAAGCTAACTCTACTAGTATACGCCTTCTTCTTATTAATTACTAAGTTCTTTTAGTGCTGTTTGCGTTAATAATATATTAGACTAATATTATTAGATAGAACTACTAGCAGAGAACTATATAAGTTATAGTCTTTATCTTCTAATATATTAAATAAGAGAAGCTTTTAAATAAAATAAGTATTTAAGCGCTAGAATTTAAATAAAGTAAGGCTTAGACTATAAAATATACCTTCTTAGTCTTATATAAAAAGATAAAGTAGTACTAATAGTGTGTCTTATAGTAGATTATATAGAAAGTATAGCGTATATCTATACACACAAAACGTATCTTATTTATCTTTAGTCTAATAATACTAATAAAATCTAAAGTTGCTTATAGAATAATTCTAAGATAGTATAATAATAAGCCTAGATATAGTATAAGTACACTATAATAAGATAGCTCTAAAGAATTTACTATATATCTACTTCTATACTTATAGCTAAGTCTACCTTTAGTATAATAGCTAGACTTAGTTAGATAGTGTAACTAGTAGGTTATAGTAATATAAATTAGCTTATAAAGAGTAATAACCTAGCTTCTAAGTAGAATAGTTCTATATAATAATATTAAAGACCTCTTTAACTTAATAACTAAAGAGATCTATTATAAAATAGTATTTTAGATTAATATCTTTAAAAGTGTTATATTTACTTATTATAGTGTAGAAGTGTATAGATATATTCTTTTCTAGCACAAAAAAAAACTTAGATAAAGAAATTCTAGTACTATAATTCTAGTAGGTAAACTAGTAAAAGAGAAAGTTAAACCTAAAAGTAATTAATATAGAAGAGTTTTATATATATAAATAATATACTACTTAAAGAGATTAAAATACTAGCTAATTCTACTATTATCTCTAGTTCTAGTAATACTAACTTTTGTTAGCTTACTTCTATAGGCGTAATTCTAACTATTATATTTATATTATATAAATACTTAACACTTTAGCTTCTTTTACTTAGTTCTAAGAATAAGCTTAAAGTTAGCTAGCTAAGGTTAGTAGTAGATAAAGTTAAAGTTTATAGGTAGAGAATAATTCTATCTTCTAGCGTTGCGCACGTATTAGAATATCTCTATAGTATATTTATATACTATAAAGTAAGATATAGTTTCTAATAGCTTTAAATTATAGTTATTCTAAATTATCTATAGTCTCTAACTACTAAAGTAAACGCCTAACTAGAGATTAATATAATTAGTTCTATTATAGATATATAGCTAAATACAAGTTAACGTATCTAGAAAGTAGATAATAGGTATTATATAGAGAGTGTTACATAGACTTAGATTACTATATACTAAACTTAAAATAAGTAACTTACGTAAGATATTTATAGCTATAAGGTAGTCTTTATTCTTCTTATTATATAGTAACCTAATATATAGATTAGAGATTAAGTTAATAAAACTTATATTACTAGCGCATGCGTAGATAAATAAAGAAACCTATACTTTTTATTTTAACGTAGTTATATAGATCTACTTATTAGCCTCTTTTAAATCTCTACTTTTTATATTAAAGAGAATAAGCTATAGGTAGTTATTAGGTGTATTATACTTTACCTACTTCTCTAACTTCTAGAATCTATTAGCGTACCTATAGGTATATAGAAACTTATCTACTAATAGCGCGCTATTAGCGCGCGTAAACTCTATAGAATAAATAATCTAAAAGATATACTTAAGCTCTATAAATAGAGCGCCTTTAACTTTAGCGCCTTAGTTTTAGAGTATAGAAGTAGAGTTATTATCTATTATAGCTATAGATAGGTTAGATATATAAGTAGAGCTTTATTAGAGTTAATAGAAAGAGCGTAGCTATAGGCTGTTTAATATAAAAAGTAGAAGAAACTACTAGTTATTTCTATTATAGCTCTAGAGAGTCTATACTAAGTCTATTCTCTACCTAGGTACTATATAAGTAATACTTTAAGGTTTCTAGCTTAGCAAAATAAACTATTTATAATATATACTCTATTTTCTCTTTTACTTAGTTTAAGCTAGTAAATATATTATAGCGTATAGACTTCTATAATTATAGAGTTATTACTAAAAGTAGGTTAAAGTAACTTATAAATAATACCTAGAAAGCTTCTTAATAGATTTACTTCTCTTAGATAGATAGTTCTAGTTATAACTAGAATATTTATATATAATTAGTAGGTTACTACTAAAACACGCTATAGCTTATTACGTTATATAGTAAGTATCTATACCTAGATAGCTACTAACTCTAACTCTAACGTATTACTTTATATTATAACACTTTTAACTCTATAACTAACTTACTAATAAACGCACTTATTCTATACACTTATAATATAATTTCTTATAACTAGACTATTCTTCTTATACTTAGTAATTCTATAAATACTATCTATATAATTATTATTATAAAGAATATATTCTAGGTAGTATAGGTACTTTTACGTAAGGTATATAACTTACTAATAAATATAATATATAGACTAGTAAGTAATAGAGTTACGTACGCTATCTTATAACTAATATATTAATCTATCTAAAATAGCTATATAGTAGTTAAGAATAAACTTAGTCTTTCTATTATTAATGCTGCTTTAATAGTATTTATAAATCTTATAGAATATCTATAGCTAATAAGTAATAAGCTTCTATTCTTAGTTCTTAGTCTAGACATAGTCTATTACTAAAGTACTAAAGTACTTCTAGTTATAGTAAAAGATAATGTAGAAAACCTAACGTATTTAGAAGTAATTTTATAACTATAGAGTACTTATAGACTAGCTAAAAGCTTTAAAATTAAGATATAATAAAAGCGTATTAATAAGCTATCTCTAGATAAAAGACCTAGGTATATTAAGATAGATTTAAACAGCGTAATAAGTAGTAGAGAAACTAGTTTAGATTATATAAAGAGAGATAATAGTAATAGAAAGAAAAATATTAATAAGATAGATTAGAGTATAAGGCTATAATTAGAGAATAGTAATACTCTTATATTAGATAAAGTAAAGATTAGTGCTAGTTAAGCGCGTAGTGTTAATATAGCTATAGATATTAATAAAATAGATAATATAGTATTAAATAGTAGAAGTGTAGTAGGTAAGATAAATAGAAAAAATAATAAGATAGATCTAAGAGATAAACACAGAGTTATAGAGGTGCTAGTCTAGCTTAGATATTAGTAAGCTACTATTAGTAGATAGTAGTGTAATAGATAGAGTAAGCTAAGACCTATTATAGATAGGCTCTTTAACTATAACTATTACTTACACTAGAAACTAGGCATTTATAAAATACTTACTAAATTTTATTACGTAAAATAAGAATAGAAAATATAAGCTTAGTAGCTTAGCTCTAAGCCTCTTACTATTTATAATCTATCTAGATAATTATAAGTAGGCTATAAGAGCCTTATATCTTATACCTAGGTACTTATTCTATATATATATATATATATATACTATTACTTATAACACTAAATCTATAAAATTAAATATATAAAACCTAAATAAAAAATAATATTATTATAAGTTTATTACGCCTAGCTTCTAAGGTTAGTAGATAAACTATTATAGGCCTTACTACTAAAACGTAAAATAAAACCTATACTATATTATAGATCTCTATACATCTAAATAACGTCTACTTTAAGTAATTAAAAGTAAGATACTATTCTAGGCTATATAAGCTATAGAATACTATAGTAAGAAAGTTAGTAATCTTTAAGATAATAACTAATAGTAATAACTACTATAGAATAGCTATAATAATATTAATAGAAACCTAGAGATATTAGGTAAATTATAGTAGTATTAATAGTACTCTTATAAATACTAATATCTAGAGAATCTTTTGTATACGTAAATATATTCTAGCTATTATAGTAAATTAGTAAAGTTAAGATATTTTTTAGAGAACTAGGTAGACGCAGCTATATATATAGGTTAAGAATTCTTAGTACTTATACTATATAACCTTATATAGAAGATTCTAGTTTATAAGATTATATTTATATATACCTAGGTAGATAATATAATCTTGTAGCTTTTACTACTTTATAGTTAACTATTACTTTCTTTTACGTAAGTAACTTTAATATAGCTAAGAATAAACTCTATATATTTATACGTATACTACCTAGATAGTAAAGGTACCTAGATAGTTAACCTTAGAACTCTTATACTAACTACTTATTCTACGCACTACCTCTATAAATCTTAGTACCTATTATTATACCTTCTACTTAAGACTATATTAGATATATCTTACGTAAGAAAAAGTAATACTTATAATATAAATACCTATAAAAATATCTATTCTAAGTATAGTAAGCTCTTATATTATCTTTAAGAGGCTATTAGGTAGTACACTAGATAGAGCTTTCTAACTTCTAGAAAATAGCTATACGCTATAGTATATAAAAGTTAGTATAATATAGAATAGCTCTATAAGTAGGCTACTAATCTAGATACTTTATATAACGTAATATACTATCTAAGTAGTTATTTTACCTCTTTAATAAAGTACTTCTTAAATCTAGGCTCTATATTACCTACAAAGATAGAGACTAAATTAACGTAGCTATAATCTAAGAAGATATATATAGCTATAGTAAAGTTTCTTATAGATTAAAAGATTACTTTAGAACAAATAGTAGAGTAGACTAAGAATAATAAAAAGTTATACACTAAGGTTAAAGTCTAGTATACCTAGGTACTATAGATAATTTCTTAGATAGATAGATTATGTAAGTAGTATAGGTAAGCTAGTTTAAATATATCTATAGAACTGCTAGGTTTATCTTATATACTTTACCTTTATTCTTATAATATAATTAGCTTATATATTACTTATATAGGTATCTAGCTATATAACTAAAGCTTATAGTTTTACACTAAATAAGATAGACGCTAGAGAAGAGTATGTATAGAAAAAAGTTAAGATAACTAATTAGTTCTATATATTTAGACTCTAGCTAGATCTAATAAATAACTACGTTTACGCCTTAGTATTAGTTAACGCTAGATATAGCTCTAAGATATATTTCTAATTATCTCTAATATATAACACTAATAGTTATTACGTATATATAGTATTAATATAGAAAGAATAGTACACGCAGAAAGAGTTAGATAAAAGTAATATAACTACTTAATACCTCTAAGTCTTTGCTATATATTCTAATACTAGTATAGTAGATATAGAGAAAATAAAAGCTTAAGTTCTAAGAATCTTAAGTAAAGCTAGAGAGATATAGGCGTTTAAATATAATAGTAATTATATTAATAATACTTAATTATTAATAGTAGAAATTTACTACCTAGAAGTAGAAGTATAGTAGTTAAGAGCGTAGATTATAGAATTAGAACAGCTAGTTAAAGTTAAAGTAACTAGAAAGAGAAAGTAAAGTAGTTTAGAATAAGTGTAAGGCTCTCTATACATCTATATAATAATAAAATATAAGTAAAGCTAGAGTAAGTAGTAATTAAAATAGTATAAAAAAAAGTATATTAGGTTAGTAGTATACTATTATATATAACAGTCTCTCTAAACGTTCTAAGATCTTTCTAAGATTAGCTATTACTTTCTTTAAACTACTTATATCTCTATTCTACACCTATAACTAATTTTCTAGTTATTACTCTAGCCTACTATTATATATTATCTATAATTCTTTTAAATTCTCTATACTTTCTTTACTAGATACTATTTAACTTAACCTAATCTATAGATAGTAGCTACCTACTTAGAGCTACGTAAGCTCTAAAAGTATTTAACTTAATATTATTAAGTAAGTCTTATATAACTATTCTTATTATAGTAATACTAATAAGCTTTAGACTTAGTATAGATATCTCTTTCTATAGCTAATTATTAGAGGTAGATACTAACTACTACTATTTAGTAATCTTATACTAAGTGTTTTAAAGACAAAAGAGTATATAGTTAGTTTTATATATATTATTATATAACGTATTAAGAAGTATATTAAGTAAAGCGTAACACTTCTCTAGTATATAGTAAGTAAAGACTATAGTAATCTTACTTATAAAGTGCTTAGTTTTAGAGTTACTACTAAAGTTAATAAATTCTAATATTATCTAAAGCTATAACCTATAACGTAGAGCTAAATCTATAGAAGAGTTCTAAGTAAAGTAGTTCTCTAGCTTATATATAAGCTTTTTAACATTAACTAAGAAGTTATAATAGATATTAGTAGAGTAATAGGTAAAGTAGTAGTAGTGCAATAATTAGAGTAGAAATAGCTAGTATAATATCTAGTTAATAGTTAGTATATTCTAGTAATCTATATTAGCTACGTGTACTTACCTAAGAAACTTTATCTAGAAGACTACTTATAAAAGGCTATAGAGGTAACTAAATATTAAGATTATAGTGTATTACGTTAAACACTAGCGTTCTTATAGTTAGAATGTCTATCTTTCTAGATAGAGCGTAACTATGTTATATACTATCTTAGTATTATTATACTCTAGCTATAATTAATAACCTAAGTAGAGCTAATATCTATAGAATAGGTAGCTAACGTAGATATCTAAGGTATTAGATATAATGCAGGTCTTATATAACTTCTAGAGTTCTTAGATATATAGAATTTATATTAGATATAGTAAAAGGTTAAGCTATAGAAATAATAGAGATTAAGTAAGTAGAGTAAAGAAAAAAATAAAAAGAAAATTCTTAGAATACTTAGTATATTATAGCTAAAACAGAGAGGCAACGTTAAGGCTTAGAAGTAGTAAGATATATTAAGTACTAATATAGAATCTTATAGTCTCTTATAATTACTATATATCTTAGTATTAAATTATACTTATACTAAAGACGTACGTAATATAAAGCACTAGAGTAATATAGCTAAATACTAAAATATATTATAAGCTAGTTTAGAACTTTTAATTAGCTTAAGAACGTACTATTAATATACTATTATAATAACACTATATATATATCTCTCTAGCTTTTGTTTTCTATATTATATCTATATACTATATAAGAAAAGACTATAATATCTAAAGTTAGCTTACACTTAACAACGTAGCTATACTATAGACTTACTAATACTTTATAAATAAGCTAACGCAAAGATCTATCTATAAAGTACTAAATCTAAGCTAAGTAATAACTAATAATAGTAATAAGGTTAGTTATAATAATAACTATAGTAAGTATATAGATTTCTTTACTTAGAAAAATTACTTATATACTAGCTTTATATTATATAAAACTAAAAGAAATAGCTAAGATAGAGTATAGATAATTACTAATATAGTAAAGCACTAGAGTAACTCTATAGGCTTTACGTAAAAGGTTTTTAGCATTCTTAAAGAATAAAGTAACGCTACTAGTAGTAAAATCTCTAATCTAAGAAGCTATAGATTACTTAGTGTATTATATAAGTTACTATATTATATTAGTAATACTTAGAAGAAAAAGAATTATTAGAATACGCATAGAAAGTCTAAACTAGAAAATAATATTATATATTAGTGTAGCCTTACACTCTTCTATAAATACTAACTTAACTATATAGAAAGCTATACTAATATAGTAATCTACTTAGTTTAAAAGCTCTATAAAGTAGATAATAGTATCTATAGACCTATATCTTACTATAAGTAGATTAATAATATTATTTCTAAAAAAGAGGAGTAAAGAAGTAGTAATAATATAGTAGTAAGTAATTATTATAACTATAATAGGCTAGAAAAGATAGTTTAATAAGAGATAACGTAATAGTAGCAGAGTTTAATTTATAGTATCTAGTAAAAGTAAATCTAGATAGCCTTTCGCAATTCTTATAAGACCTAATTACTTATCTTTTATTACTTTTATCTAAATACTAGCAACTTAGTCTTATATAGCTATAAGTGTTAGAGTATCTAAATAAGTCTAGGTATATATATCTAATAAATTTAACTATTTACCTATATTGCTTAAAAGTAAATTAAGTTTCTTATAGGTTTTATTCTACTTCTATAGCTTAGACCTAAAAAAGCCTACAACGTTATTAGTAGATATTTCTATAGTAATAAGTAATTATTATATAGTAGTAAGAGCCTTAGTTAAGCTTTAATTATCTTTTATTATAGAACTTAGTAGCTATTATATAATAATACTCTATAACGTTTCTATAAGTAGGTTACTTCTTTACTAATTATAGACCTTTACTACTATATAGAGATTAGATCTAGCTACTTTAGTAGAAGCGAGGCTATAGCCTATTATACGCAAAATAGCAACGTATATATTTAATACTTAGAATAGATATTAATAAATTAGATATATTATTAAGTATAGTAGAGTTTTATAGCCTTTAGCTAACTAGTTAAGCTAAGGTATAAGGTTACTTAATTTCTATAAAAGAATAGCTATATATAGCTTTATATCTATAATATAGATAATAGCTTTATCTAGAGAAGTGTATATAACTATAGTAAGAGGTGCGTTATAAATACTCTAAATATAGAATTTAGTAGCGCGCATATACTCTATTATAGTCTCTAGTTAGCTAAAGCTAATAGTTAGAGTACTTAGGCTAGATAGTATACTATAGTAATAAAAGACAAGTCTATAGACTATAGTAAATACTATTAACACTGCCTAGAGTTTCTAGCTATAATAGAATAGTGTTATAAATATCTATAGTTGTAGTAGTTTATAGAGTATAGTAATCTACTTAGTAGAAAATAGAAGAGTTAGTAGCTCTTATAACGTAGCTATAGCTAGTTAATCTACCTAAAGCGTAGGTAACTAGAGATATAGTTATTATTACCTAATTTTAGGTAGTTATAGTCTAAATTAGTTCTTGTATAGAATACTATTAATAAGCTTATAGCCTAGTAGTAGATAGTTTCTAGATACTTATAATATAGTGCAGAATTAGCGTAGCTTCTAGAGAAGCTTATACACTAACTTATTTAAATCTTTAATCTTATGTAGTTTTCTTAATATCTTTTATCTTCTACTTACTACTATCTCTACTCTCTTTTAGGTAAATAGGTATTCTCTTTTATACCTTACTATCTAGATTAATTACTATACTACTACTATACTACTATAAAAACTATATAAACTAGCTTCTATAAAATATAACTAGTTAAGGTAGATATCTAAGAATTCTAATATAAATAAATAAAAACTTTACGCGCTAGCTTCTTGTTTAAGTAATACTATATAATAATATATTATCTAGACGCAGAAGCTAACGTAATAGAGCTCTACTACACTAGATACTAATTTAATAGAATTTATTACTTATTAGAAAGAAAGATTTAAAAGTAAGCTATAACTAAAAGCTCTAAGCTAAAAAGAAGTAAATAAGAAGGCTAAGCGTACTATAGAAAGTAGAGAGTAGGCTAATATCTATATATAGTAGTAAAATAACTATATATAACTACTTAGTCTTACTTTCTTTTCTCTTAATTAAACTATATATTAGTACGTATTCTTATCTTATCTAATACTTTATCTTTTTAGTTACCTTTTACGCTATATTAGCTCTAAGTAAAAAGGCTTATATTATTTTTATATTAATTATAACTATATTAGTAGCTATAATAGCTACTTATTCTAGTAAGATTAAGCTAGTACTTAGATAACCTTATTAGACTATATATAAGAATTTCTTATTTCTAGTAGACATAGTTATAGATATATTAGCTATAGGTTTTAGCTATAGTTCTACTTTTTATGCCTAGCACAGCGTAAATATCTATTAGATAACTATTATATAGACTATAGTAAGATATAAGAATATTCTAGACTTAGTGCTATATATTAAGGTAAGTACCTATACTCTAGATATTAATTAATCTATAATAGCTAAAATATATTAGTAATACTTTTATTAGATAGCTCTACACTACTTATTAACTAGAGCTCTAGTCTACACCTATATAGCTATTAAATTAGTAGTCTAAGCTATAGAGGCTGCGCTTATTCTTATTCTAGCTTTAGCTATTACTACTCTCTATTCTTAGTAGTTTATTAGTTACTTCTATATTTATAATCTTAAGGCCTATAGTTGCATAGCTAATATACGCTTCTTTCTAGTATATATCTCTATCTACGCACTACTACTTATTCTTATCTAGCTTATTCTTTACTCTATATATAAGCTTATTTATATAAATAGTTAGTTTAAATTATCTATAAACTTCTAGAAAATAAAAATAGTAATCTAAGTAATAGATAGATAGAAGGCTTATATAAGAAGTTCTACTAGTTTAGAGTTTATATAGACTTTAAATAAGTTTATTATTATTTATTACTAATTTTCTATAAAATTAGACTACTTTATACGCTAAACTCTTTATACTCTAATAAAAGGTTCTATTATATATATACGTACTCGCTCTACTAGCTCGCTAGTTCTACTTACTCTAATAGCCTCTCTAAGTTTAAGTTTATCTAGCCTTACTATAGTAGTAGTATATCTCTTTCTACTTATAGTGTATTTATTATCTAAGCTATAAGAGGTCTACGTTAGTATTTATATTATAGTTATAGTTATAAATAATCTATAAGTTATCTAAAAGCTTTTAGTAGAGAAATAAGACTATACTATTTCTATAACGCTTATATATCTAATTAACTTTTCTTCTTTATATACTCTATGCTTTTACTCTATAAGTAACCTTAGATAGTACTAGATTAGATTCTAGTGTAATTCTATTAATAATATTAGTAATCTTCTTTACTATTTTAGTCTCTATATAACTACTACTCTTAGAGTAAAGAATTTAGACAAAGTTAAACTAGAAGAGATAACTAAAAAGAGTAAATATATAGCTAGCTTTATGCTAATTAACTCTCTATACTATCTAGTTATATTAAGTTATAAGAATATTGCCTATCTATTTATAGAGAAACTCTAGAAGGTAATAAGTATAACTTCTTAAATTAAGAAATATTATAGTATTATTACTAAACTTGCTAGTAATACTAGTTACTAAGATAGCTTACGTTAAGAGATTCTAGAGAGTAATAATACGTTTCTATTAACCTTTACTTTAAGTAATTATCTATTTCTTCTCTTCTTTATTACTATTATTAATCTTACTCTCTTCTAACTTATTCTATATATATCTCTTTCTACCTCTTTCTCTTATAGTATAAGTTTTCTTAAGTAAAGTATATACTTATATAAGAGTCTATAAGTCTTCTATTTTAAAAAATAGGTTCTTAAGAGACTAACGCCTAGTATTAGCGTATAGCTTTTATTATAATAATAGGTTAAAGTGCATCTATAGAAGCTTCTTAATAAAGACTTTTACCTAATCTATTAGTTATCTAAATTCTTCTAATAACTTAATTAGTAAGAGTAATACTACTATTAGCTTAGATAGATACTAAGAATAGTAGAGTATAGCTATAATAATACCTAGACTACTAGTTATTTAAAGTTATAAATTAAGGTATTAAGATAATATTATATTATAGCTAACTACTAGTAAGATAATATAATAGATAAGTAAGAGCGTAGTAAAGAAAGCTACTTACTTTAAAGTAGTAAAGACAAACGTAACAACATACTAAATATTATTAGATCTAACTAATAGTAAGACTTTGTAAGCATAGCTACTTATATTTATAATATATTTACTTTAGACACTAGTAAGCCTAAGCTTAGGTATTAAATCTAATAGTAGGCTGTTATAGTACCTTCTAGCTTAGGCAAATAGCGCCTAAAACATGCTATTTATAAACTTATCTTATTTACTTATAACTATTTACTAATATCTACTACTCTCTAACTATAAGTTTTAGTATATAATAACTATAGTTATACCTATAATCTTTATACTCTATGTATATTATATAATAATAGCTAGATTATAAAAGATATCTTCTAGATGTATTTTTAAGCTCTTGCTTATATCTTTACTTTTAATAAAAGAGATAGATATCTTACTCTTAATTAGTGTCTACTATACTAGAATTCTAACTTTAGAGATTATAATAGTTTAGTTCTCTAGGCGTTAGGCCTATATTAGGCTAACAACTCTACATGTAT
This sequence comes from Alternaria viburni, assembly GCF_023758015.1. Taxonomy (NCBI): domain Eukaryota; kingdom Fungi; phylum Ascomycota; class Dothideomycetes; order Pleosporales; family Pleosporaceae; genus Alternaria; species Alternaria viburni. Next base: position 1,598,619 of record NW_026055774.1, read on the forward strand.
ATTATTACCTCTAAGTACTTCTTATAAGCCTTACTATAATAATATTATAATTTAATATAATATTATTATCTAATCTCTGTGCAACTCTTATACATTATTATAGTTAATACTATATCTCTAAAAAGTAGCTCTACGCGTTAGCTAACTACTCTTAAGGTTACAACTATATTATTACTAATTCTCTACTTATCTAGCAGCAGAAACGTATTCTATATTACCTTCTACTTCTCTAGTTCTATTTAAAGAACTATCGCTAAGGTTACTCTATTACCTACAATACCTATTACTATCTCTAACGCGCTCTTATTTGCTAAACCTACTATAGCTTCTACTACCTATAGTTAGCGCGCAAATTAGTCTTAGTCTTAGCTTTAGTTCTTCTACGCTACTATGTTAGGTAGTACCTAGAGATTACTTACTACTATAGCATATAATAGTTTCTAAAACCTACGTTAGTTTCTTTCTTGCTTGCGCAGTAGTTCTAATCTCTACGATAGTAGTCTCTCTTAGTTCTCTAGCGCCTTCTAGAATAACTTTTAAGTTAACTCTACTATAGGTAGTAGTTATATTCTTAACTTTAATAACAAAGGTAATAACAAGGCTAATCTTACCTAGATCTATTATTATCTTGTTAAAGATAATAACTATAATAACTATAGTAACTTAGTTAAGCTCTATAAGAGCGTCTTCTTTACTAACTTACTAAGTAACGTTACTAAGATCTATAGTAGCGCCTAGCTACTACGCTACCTCTCTCTTAGTAAGCCTCTCGCCTATATTACTTATAGTAGCGCCTACTACCTTAACTCTCTTAGTTCTTAAGCTACTGCTACTAGCAACGCTGCTATTAACCTGCCTTAGTTTAACTAGAGCCTTTAGCAACTCTGCTAGTAGAGTCTAATATAGGTAAATACTCTAGCTTCTGTTAATAAGAAGATTCTGTAGTTTCCTCTATCTCTAGTTTAAGAGTATACTCTAGCAGTACCTTCTGCTACTTACTATAGAGTTATAGGCTTTGTTATTCTAAAGCCTAACCTTCTAGAAGGTAGTTGCTCTATTTTTACTATATATAAGTATAATACTAAGAGCAAAGCTAAACTTATTAGTAATATAGATAAGACTCTCTTTAAGAAGAGCTACGCTCTTACTATAAAGAAGAACTTTAAGAAATATAAGTTCTACTTTAACACTACGTACTTTCTTTACTATAACCTAACTATTACTAATAGTTAGCTTAAAGAAGCTTAGAAAGAACTTACTAACAAGCGTAATAAGGCTTACAATCTCTATATTAGAGCTACTAACGCTATTAAGACTGCTAACGCCCTCTAGCTTTAAACTCTAGACCTAGATAGTAAGGTTGTAAGCCTAATAGAGTAACTACGCCTAATAAAAGCTAACGCGCAGACTAATATACTTAACCTAGAGAACTACTATATTATTACTAAACGTAAGCTTAAAAAGATATATAAGTATAAGAATACCTATAAGAAAGCGTATAAAGAAGAGTATAGCGCGCGCACTAAGGCCTACACTAAGATTACTTACCTAGAGGCCCTTATTTAATAAGCTTCTACTATTACTACTACGCCTACAGAGCCTAATAACTCTAACTTAGAAGACTCTAATAATTCTGCTAGCGCTTCTTAACCTAGTTACTATAACTAATAGGTATTACGCTAGCTACTAGGTTCTAACTCTACTACTACTCTTCTACCTCTTTAGGCTCTAGTGTTCTAGGCTTATTATTCTAAATAGCCTAAGCCTAATAAGTTTAAAAGTCTACCTAGTACACTATCTAACTTATACTTAAAGTAGAAGCTTAATATATAGAGCTAGTTCTAGGCTTACTCTACTACCTTCTAGTATAAGAATAAGTAGATAGACTATATCTATATAAGAACTACTAGCGCTGCATAGAATAGTATCTCTATTAGCTAGTATATCTCTAGAGAGAAGTTTAAGTATATATAATAGATCTAGAATATTCTTAATACCTACTATAGACGTTTTAACTCTATTTATAATACTTATAAGTTCTATAATTATAAAGGTAGCATAAAGACTAGTAAGAATATTAGCTTATACCTCGCCTATTTCTAAACTAGCGTTACTTCTCTTAAGTAGAGTAATAAGAAAAAGATTCTCTAGCTATACTAAAAGCTACCTTTCTACTAGTACTTCTGCATTAAGTACTTAATAGATAATAAGTGTTATACCTAGAACTTTGCTACCTTTAGTAATAAGCTCTACTATCTTAAGTAGCTATATTCTTTACTCTACTCTAGCTAGCTAAAGACTTAGACTAGTAGTAGAGGTAATAGTAATAGTAGAGGTAATAGTAGCAGAGTAGGTAGTAACTATAACTACTTACGTAACACTACCTCTACTATAGGTAGCACTAGCGCTTTCTACTTTATTATTAATAAGCCTTATAAGAACTACACCTTAATAGAGACCTAAGTTCTTACTAACCTATAGCGTTACTTTAACTATATATATATAGGTTATAAGCCTAACTAAGTAGACGCTCTCTATAAGAGATAGAACAAGGTTACCTTAATAGTAAAGTATTCTAAGATTCTTACTACCCTTAATAAGGCGCGTAAGGCTGCTAGTGTCTCTATTCTCTAAGCCTCTATCTAAATTAGAAATTAAAGTCTAACTTCTCTTTTATTAGTTGCTAGTGCTAATACGTATACAGAAAATAAGTAGTCTCTAGCAATAGTTACCTCTAGAGACCTTCTAAGCCTAAGAATAATAATAAAGACACCTTAAAGACACCTATACCTATACCTACACTATCTTCTCTATTTTCTTTTATTAAAGTCTATAATAATAAAGATAATAATAAACTTAACTCTATACTATAAGCTATTCTATTCTAGATTAAGAACTTAGAAAGCTCTGCAACACTAAGAGTTTAAGTCTCTACTATTATAGCTACCACTATCTATAGCGCTATATATCTTCTCTAAGTAGAATAGTAGTTAGTCTTTAAAGAAATTATATCTCTCTCTTAATAACTATTCTTATACGTTAAACTTATAGGTAATTCTAGTTATACTTCTATCTTTATTAATGCTTCTTACGCCTATGTAAATAATTACAAAATAATTATATTATAAAATTCTGCTAGCTTAGAGCTAGCTAATAGTTTCTAAGTTACTAACGTTACCTATATAACTAAGGTAAACGTCTCTTTTAGTAATTATAATAAATAAGTTCTTATATACGTTACAAAGCTTAGCAGCGTCTAGATAATCTTAGACACCTCTTAGTTTTAATAATACAATCTCTAAGTAGACTAGAATACTATATCTATAATATTTAATTCTAACTACTATCTCTACTAGTGTCTCTATAATTATAAACTCTACTATATTACTAGCAGCTAGCACTACAAGCAGCCTATTCTACTATCTTATAAACTTAAATAGGCCTGCTATCTAAAGGCTCTAGCCTCTTCTAATATATCTATAATCTCTAGCTATATAGCTACTATATTAGTTACTAGAAGAAATAAAGTGTGCCTTATAACTATAGAGAAGGTAGAACAACTCTATAATATAAGCGACTAAGAATAGGCTAATATCTAGCTACTACAAATAGTAGAAGTAAAGGTACTTTCTAAGAATTTTAAGAAGTTCTAAGACTACATAGAGCAGCCCGCTATAAGTAAGAATAATATTCTAGCTAAGTTGCTAGAGGTCCTCTATTCCCTCTATTATAGTTTTAACCTATAAGAAGTAGATAAAGTTCTTTCTTAGCGTAACAAACTAGACTACGCTATTAAGATCTAGCTAGACTCTAATATAGAACGTCTACTATAACTATTATTATAGTAATTACGCCCTCTATCTAGAGATAAAGCTTAAGCTATTAAGCTTTATATTAATAATATGTTACGCAAAGAATATATTAAACGCAGCACGTCTAAATAGGCTACCTCTCTTCTAGTAGTAAAGAAGCTAGAAGAAGATATCTATATATGTATTAACTATTATAGACTTAATATATATACTATTAAGAATAGAAATACGCCTTCTTTTATCTACAATATACTTATAAAGCTGTCTAAAGCTTACTACTTTTCTAAGGTTAATATTATTATAGCTTTTAATAAGATCTGTATTAAAGAAGAGTATAAACACCTATCTACTTTTATTACTCTCTATAGTCTCTACTAGTATACTATTATACCTTTTAGAATATGTAATAGCTCTAGAACTTTCTAGATCTATATTAATAATGTACTACATAAGTACCTAGATAAGTTCTATATAGCCTACTTAGACAATATTATTATATTTAGTAAGACTAAGAAGGCCTATAATAATTACCTTCTATATATAGTAACCTAACTTACAGACGTAGGTCTCTTTATAGATATTCTTAAGTTAGAATTTATAAAATAAGAAGTTAAATTTCTTAGATTAATTATTACTTCTAAAGGTATTAAGATAGACTCTAATAAAGTCTCTACTATATAAGATTAGTAGCTCTCTAAGACCTTAAAAGACGTTTAGACATTTCTTAGATTTACTAACTTCTATTACTACTTTATATATAGGTTCTCTAATATTACTAAACCTCTTACGTATCTTACTTACAGAGATTCTTCTCTTTTCTAAATAACCTCTAACGCTACTTATGCGTTTAATAAGTTAAAACAAGCCTTTTATAGTAAGATAGTACTTATACACTTTAACGCTAACTTTAAATATATTTTAGAAATAGATACGTTAGACTACGTCTACGCTGCTATTCTTTCGCAAATCTAACCTAATAATACTATTAGGCCTATAGCCTACCTATTAAAGAAGATAATACTAATAGAATATAATTATAAAATCTATAATAAAGAGCTTCTTGCTATTATCTATGCATTTAAGAAATAGAGACTAGAGCTAGTAGGCGCCGCTAACTCTATTAAAGTGCTTATAGACTATTATAGGCTTAAGTACTTCTATACTAAGTGTTATCTTAACTAATAGTAAGCCTACTAGGCTAAATTCTTAGAAGAGTTTAATTTTAAAGTTAAGTACTATTCTAGAAAATAGAGAACAAAGCCTAATAGTCTTACTAGAAGAACTAGTAACTTACTAGAGAATATCTCTAATAATTAGGTCTAACACTAGTACTAAACTATTCTTAGAGAATACTAGTAGAATAGAGGTAGTTACGCTGCTATCTAACTAGCTAGGCTTTACCTTAGCAATGCTAAGTGTAACCTACTATTACTTCTTAAGCTTATATATAAATCTACTAAGAGTAGCTTAGCTCTAGATTACTTTACTATTAGTCTTGCGCGTTTCTCTCTATAAGAAGAACTAGATCTCTACAACAACCTAGAAGAAGTAGATACCTTACCTACTTAGAACGTAGTTAACGCCTTATATTCTCTTAATAGCTGTCTTATAGCTATCTAAGATACACTAAATTATAGTAATTATTATATTCTCTATTACCTTATTATTAAGAGTATACGCCTAGAGCTAAGTAACCTAGAGATAAGTAATAATAGCAAAATCTTTATGCGTAATAACTATCTTGTTATTCTCTTTAGTAAACGCCTACGCACTTAAATTATCTAGAATATATATAACTTACTACTAGGTAGATATAGCAAACGTACTACTACCTACTAGTAAGTTAGTTAATAGTATTATTAGCAAGGTATAACAGACATAATTACCTAGTTTACTAACAACTATATAATATGTTGCTAGTCTAAGATTAATTATTATACTAAATATAGGCTTCTCTACCTACTACTAGTCTCTAAATAATACTAGAAGAATATCTCTATTAACTTTATTACGCTGCTGCCTACGTCTATATAGTGTAGTTATTTCTACTACTATATTATAGTTATAGTAGACTACTTATCTAAGAAGAAGAAATTTATTACTATAGAAAATATAGAGGTACTCTCTATTATTAATAAGTTTCTTAAATATATATAGCGTAAGAAGAGGTACTCTAAGACCTTAGTGTCTAACTATAGCTATTAGTTTATCTTCTACTTCTAGCGTTGCCTTTGTAATTGCCTTAGAATCTATTCTAAACTTAGCACTACTTATTATCTAGAGATAGATAGCTAGATAGAGAACGCTAATATAGACCTAAAGCAATACTTATAGTCTTACATTAATTACCTCTAGAATAATTAGACGTATCTTCTACTAATTACAGAATTTAAGGCAAACTTAGCTATTAGCTTAGCGACTAGAGTTTCTCTATTCTAAGCTATAAAGAGATATTAACTCTACTCTAGTCTTAAGCTACCTTACGCTATTACTAACACTACTTCTGCGCTAGCGCAGCTGCGCAACACTAACGCACTTATCTCTTATATTAATATAACTTACTAATACCTTTGCAATAAAATTACGTAGACTTAGAATAAAATAAAGAAGTTTACTAACGTTTACTACTACCTAGCTTCTAGGTTTAATATTAGTAACTAAGTATTACTAAACGCAAAGTATATACGCATAGAGCGTCTAGTAAAGTCCCTTAATTATAAGAATATAGGCCTCTACTAGATTATTTAGGTAATTAACAATATAGCTTATAAACTAGACCTACCTAATAGCTTTAAAAAGCTCTTCTCTATATTTTACCTATAGCTATTGCAGCTATATAAGAATAACGCGCTTTCTAGTTAACTCTACACTAGTAACTACGCTCTATCTAAAGTCTATCTTAATAATAAGAGTAAGACTAAGTATACTATTATATAGGTTCTAGATTTCTATATCTACTATATAATAAACAATCTCTACACTAGCTACTGTAGATGCTTATAATATAAGGTAGAATAGGTAGGTAATAACTAGTCTTTATACTAGTAACTATACTTTAACCTTTATAGTAGTAAAGAGTCTGTTTAAGACTTTTATAACTATAACTTTAGTAAGCCTAGCTCTTATAATATGTTTTACGCGTATAATAAGTATAGTAAGCTTATAGTTACTCTACTCTGCCTATTAGACTTTATATACTTAGAAAGAACTAGCTAGTTATTTATAGACTTACTTAACTATATTACTCTAGCCTATTAAGGTAATTACAACGCACGTCTCTACCTAACTTTAACCTCTATAGATAATAGTAGCTCTAAGGTAACATATTACTCTACTTAGTGCTATACTTCTCTACCTATTTTAGAGTCTTCTATATAAGTATCTAGGCATATTAAGAGTTATACAACGTTACTATTAGCTCTATTACCTTATTATATATTACCTTTACCTCTTCTATTAGCGCTATACACTCTACTAGGTTGCACTACTATATAGGCTACAGGTCTACTATTAACACCTTTCTATATAAGATAGTCTAATTTCTTTTCTATTTTAAACGCTTAGTTAGAACTTTAAGCGCCTTTAGCTAGAGAACGTATAATAGTTTAGTTCTCTAGACATTAGGCCTACGTTAGGCTAATAACTCTATATATATATTATTATCTCTAAGTACTTCTTACAAGCCTTACTACAATAACATTATAATTTAATATAATATTATTATCTAATCTCTGTGCAACTCTTACAGAGATAATATACTTACTAAATTAATATAGTAGATTAGCTCTTAGTAGTTTATACTTACTAATAGTTACTATAGAGATTATAAGATTTATAGATATCTAATTCTACTTACTATAAATACTATTATACTAGTGCATAAGGTATTCTTATATAAATTAGATCTTTAATAAACTAAGAATTATCTAGAGAGAGAACGTCTTTTAATAAGAGCTCTTTAGAATTATCTTATTATCTACTATCTTATCTTTTACTTATACTTTTTAGTATTAGACTCTTATATAATACTTTAAATAATAGAATCTTTCTATAATAGAACTCTTTTCTACTAAACTAATATCTATATACTTTCTTACCTATACTAACTACCTTATATTCTTATAGTAATATATCTTTATACTTTCTAATACCTATATAAATAGTAAAGCCTATAGAGATATATTCTACTATATAGTATAAGAAGTAGTTAGTATATATTAATATAACGTATATAGTAATAATAGCTATAATAGACGTAATAAGTATAGACTTAGCTCTTTTCTTTAGATTAGCTAGAACTATAATAGTAGTTATATTTAGGCTAACTATATTCTTACTACTAAGCAATATTAGATAAAATAATTACGTAGATAAGATAACTACTTAGAAACACTAGAAAATAGTAATTTAACTAATATCTAAAATAGTAATATTAGAAGTATAATAAAATGCTAGGCTAACTAGGTTAATATAATACTATAATAGTATATTTAGAATATACACTAGTGCAGAACTATAGTTTAATAGAACTAATAACTTAATAGAGTATTATAGTAAGTAAAACGCTAAGCTATGCTAACTATAAAGGTATTTAGAAAGTATTCTCTACTATTAGATAAAGAATATTAAACACTATTAAGCATTTAGAACTTATCTTTTAATTATATAATCTATATAGTATAACGTCTATTTAGTATTTAATCTATTAAGTAAAGAAGTATTAGCTTCTTTATAAGTTATTTAGAACTATAATAACTACTAAAGAAATAGAAAAAGTGTAAGGCGTTAAGAGATCTAGCAATCTTCTCTTCTAAGTATTTATCTACTACTTCTTTAACTACTTTAATACTAAAAACACTAACTTCTAGAACTATTTCTAAAGTAGAGAGTATATTATTATTTATAATAGTAACTAATAGTGTAGTCTCTATAGTTTACTTTAGATACGCTACTTTAGTTTTTACTAGTAATAATATTACTAAGTTTCTTAAAGACTATAACTAATAAGCTAATAATAGAAGCCTCTTTAATAAGATAAGAGTCTCTATTCTTCTAGATTATATTAGTAATAAGAATTACTCTATTACTTATATTATTAAGCTCTTTACTAGTTATAAAAAGAAGAACTAAGCTAAGCTTAAGATAAATATAAAAGAATACTAAGTAGATAAGAACACTACTATTAAGATAGGTAAGCGCTTATACTTATAAGCTTTTATCTATAAGTATATAAATAATCTATCTAGTCTTACTAAGTATTATACTTACTTCTACGTAATAGTAGAAGCTTATATTACTAATAAGTAAGTTCTATAGAAGAAACTTAGCTTTCTCTTCTACTATAGACTTCTAAAGTATAATAAGTAGATAGTTACTTTTATAATACTTAACGCTTCTAAAGATAATAATTAAGCTAAGTACTATATAGA